>NC_086444.1:63307285-63651035 GCF_028390025.1 Pseudophryne corroboree | reverse complement strand
TTCAAGCCTAAAAGGGCATTGAGAATGGGTGCAGGGCCAGAAGAACTAGCAGTGTACTTAATGGTAAGGGTAGGGTTACTCAAAAGGAGTACTTCATATCCACTAAGGCGTTGTGCTGACATGTACTGTGTGTGTAAGCCTTTAAGTATTGCCAGGACATCATGTGTGGTGTGGAGTACTGTGATGTGGCCTAAAGTGAGGGTAGTGGCCATTTCTGCAACCATTGCACAGGCTGCCAAAGCCCTGAGGCAGGCAGGCATACCTTGCACAGACACTGGCATGACTTTGGAAAAAAAATGCCACGGGGCGCAACTTCCCTCCATGAAACTGTGTGAGCACCCCCGCCATGGTTTTACAATTGTCCCTTGCATATAGATGGAAAGGTAGTACATAATTGGGGAGGCCAAGTGCCGGACTTTTCATCAACATACATTTTAAACTTTCATATGCAGTTAACATTTCTTGTGACCATTGTACAGTTTTAGGTTTGTCCTTCAGTGTGGCTTGTCTCAAAATGTTATCATAATAGGAGCAATCAGAAATCCACTGTCTGCAGTAATTTACCATACCCAGGAAGGACAGTAGTTCCCTCTGGGTAGTTGGGGTGACCAGGCCCAATACAGACTGTATGCGTTGTGGACTGACTTTCCTCTCTCCCTGAGTGAGCACAAAACCTAAGTAATCAACATGCTTTTTACACCATTGCATTTTTATTTTGGACACCTTGTGTCCACATTCACAAAGCCAGTTTAGTAATGAAACACCATCCTCTCGGCAGGCCTCCTCAGTTTTACTACAGAGCAGCAGATCATCTGCATACTGTAGCAGGACTGAACCATGGTGAGGTTGCCAGGGCCTCAATGTGGCCTGGAGACAACAGGTGCGTCAATAATCTGCACCAGGTAAGTTGTTTACCCTCAAAAGAAAAGGCAAAAAGTAATTGTGTCTGTGAATCTACAGGTATGCTGAAAAAAAGGCATTCTTCAAATCAATTACAGAGAAGAACTAGCATCTGCAGGGATTGCAGAAATGAGTGAGTTTACATCTGGAACAATTGGTGCAATCGGGACAATTGGCTGATTGATCGCTCTGAGATTCTGTACAAATCTTATACTGCCATCAGCTTTGGCAACAGGGTTCACAGGAGTACAGTATGGTGATACAATATGTCTGAGAATACCCTGTTGTAAGAATTGCTGTATCATGGGGCGGAGACCTTCTATCTTTTCTGGTGAGAGGGGACACTGCATAGGTCAGAACACAAAACACTGGTTGTTGCACCGCTGTCCACTAAAAAGGGAATTTTACTTCCATTTATAATAAGTGGCAGCAGAGGTGAATCTTTACTATGACGGGAGAGTTGAATAAAGGCTGGGATACCCTCCTCCGGGCCCCGTCAGTGCGCGGGGTCTTTGGAATCTTCCCTGACTGCGGGGTTGGTTCTGTCTGTCAAAGCGTCCGGAGCTCTGATAGGCATGAGTGGGTGGGGAAATGAGTAAGCTTTCTGAGTTAAGCAAAGGTAAGCCAGCGTCATCTGTCCAGCAGTCCTTAAACCTTTTCCAAAACGCAGTAACAGACTATGAAGGTTTCTGTTTACAAGCTACAGCGACAGGCAAAAAAGCACAGGCAAAGGAGCACGGGTTTTAAAGACCTCCTTCATATGTGTATAGCTGCGTCCTTTGCAAGCTTTGCGCAAATAAGATATACAGCCATCGAGGGTAATGGTGGGCTTGGGACAGTGTTTTACTATTATCTAAACTCTGGGTTATTGGTGCTAGGGATAGAGCTAGTGGACGCACTCTCCAGCAGTGGAGCTGGAGGCAATCCCATTTGGTGTGAAAGGGTTACTGCTGCCAAGAGATTTGTGTCTCTGAGCGCAGGATACATTGGAATGCAAAGGGGGGAGGCGAGAGGGATTTTAAAAGATTTACAGTTCTCTGCAGTTTCGCTTCTGTGCTAAACTGACATTTTTTCTTAAATCTCCATATAGAAAGGGTAATTACTGCCTTCCCGTAGGAATGGGTCCTGTCCTGCTTTCTCTGTCCATCCCGCTAAATTATCCACCCATGGGTTAACTAAGTAATACTCTGAGGTAGAGTTGCGGGCGACATACATCTTGCATGTCTCACCAGGGAGGGGCGGGGAATATGCAGGTTTTTTTACTCTGACTAGAGCCCATTGTCAGACAGTAATATAAATCAACAGTACAACTTTAAAGGAAAATATCTAAAATTTACAACTCTACTATACATGCATCAGCTAACCAGTTAATTAGTCATTGACAATATCACAATATTATCTGTATAGTGAGAACATGAAATCTTTTGACGGTACGATACTTACCATTCGTACAAGATGTCAGAAAAATACAGCGTTTTAGACAGGAAGCAAGAAAAGTGTTTGAGTAAAGATATCTGGCAGACGAAAACTTACCAGCCGTCTGGACCAAATATAAGAACTTATCTCACTACAAACATACAAGAATATAGACGATCAAATCGAGGTATTCTCTACGTTACGTATAGACTCCCAGGTCTATTTTTTTTAAGTATCCCAGATACTAACGTCTTTGGAGAATTGCGCTTGGACGCCTGGTCCTTTCTCAGACGTATCTTTAAGTCCCAGACATTAAAGATTCTATGGTATCCCTGATACCTGTTTTATGCTTTTACATAAAACTTCGTAATATTAAGTCCCGGACTTAAATATTACCTTGTCACGTGTTCCCGGAACACTGACACGGATTCAGCTTCAGTGTATGACCGCAATCCTGTATGGCAAAGACAGACAATAAATTCTCTATTTTTACCATTCAGGGACGATCACTGAATTCCGGACATAGCCCCCAGCTGAAAGGATCTGCCCTTATATTCTTTAACCCTCGATGTGATGGCCTCTCAGACGTCTGGGAGTGTAAACCTTTACGCTATCAGTTACATGCACAACACAAGCAGTAAAAATTCACACTGTTTATTTAATAAATTACAGAGTACTATATAGAAAAGAAACATGGGTGTATACAATATGTGCAAGCATATGATTGGATAAATAGAAGTAGCATACGACATTACATGCAGGATATTTTAGTAACACACAGAAGTAACAGTTTTGATCTGGTATGTAATTGTCCTTGAAGATAAGACACACACAAGCCTTATATTATATGAACAGACAAAGGCATCTTGTAGAGAGTGCGTACGTGTCTATTCAAACACATAACAATTCATATAGCATGTTTAACCCTTCATTAGGGAGGTAGAAATATTCACTTTTACACTATACTTATTATAAGGAAATTGATCATATAAAAAGTAATATGTACCAAGACAGAAGAGGTAACCCTTCAATAATGTACCAGATTAATAACTGCAATGCACTGTAGATAATATGTATAATGCACAATTCAAGTGCACAGATGGGACCTGATCCACAGACGAGGAGATAGGCCCCCAGGCAGTAGGGCCCACCGGTGGTTTCCCCTGAACCCCTATGGGCCAGTTCAACCCTGAGTGGGAGTGAGGGGGGATGGGGACAGTCATAACCACCATAGCATTCATTTCTGACGCTAACAGGAATTACAACTATACAAATGTAGCCATTCTCGTTGTGGCTACATCTTAAGGCGATTGCGCCTTGTTAGTCGCGACCGCACCGCATACGTCTGGATGTCTAAGATATGCGAGTGCCCCATTCACATGGATGGGGGCGGCAAATACCGCAACTCGACATGGCTAGGCACAGGTGCGCATAGCTGCGTCGAGGGTGCACGTTTCCCCCAGATGTAGCCATGATCAGCATGGCTACATCTGTATAAAGTATTGGATAAAAACAAAAGTAATGATTAAAGCACAATTTAATTCTCTTACATCTCTACATATTAATAAAAATGGATCAGCGTGCAACACTGGCACACTGGGATTTAGGCAGGCAGAGAGAGAGAGAGAGTAAAGCACCCTTCATATATCTCCAATGGCCCATTTGCAGCCACTTGTGGATGTTAAGTAATGGCACTGTCCCAGTAGGTGTGAGATTTTGTTTTTATCCAATACTATGCTATCCCCAAGGTCATAAGTCATATATTATAATAGTCATGCTAAATGTCTGCCGACGATTCAAAATAAGCTGCTCTTATTTTTGTCCAGTCACTAACCTTCTACCAGTGTGCTTTGCCGTGCCAGGCCTCTGAAAGCATATGCAAGAGACTGCAACAGCATAGCCCTGACATAGGCAGTTTCCATTATGACATCACAGCATGACCTCACACACCCCACCAGACCGGCTAAGACTGGTTAATTCTGGTATGAGGCCCTTGTCTTTTACATGACTGACCTAAGGGAAATGTGATTTCACTTATTATTTAAAATTATTACATGAGAAAAATTTTATTACTGCCATTTGCCGGCAGTTTTGCTCACTTGGTGGCATCTAATATTGTGATGTATATTTTATATTTTACAAATAGAGCCTGATTCAGGTTGGATCGCAATAAGCGATCCAACGGTAAAAATTGCTAAGAGGATGCGGGATCCTGCGCAGGGCCCATCCTGCACATGCACCTGCATTTTCTACGGCACCCCACAGAGAATGCGATTGCTTCTGCCTGTCTATGAGGCAGAGATGGTCGCGGGGGTGGGGGGGGGGGGAGGCAACGCTCCATTTCAAAGATGGAGATAGAGTATTGCGGGGACGAGACTTCAAAACAGGGACGGCAACGGAGAAACAGGGGGCGTAGTCGGGGCAGCTGCATGACATCACACCCAGCCGATGCTATCACAAAAATGGCTGCGGGTCTCATGCGGGCGCCTAACATGTGGGGCATACTAGCCCTGTTCTGGGCGTCCCCCCGCATGTCAGAGAATCTGATCATAAATGTGCTAAATTTAGCACCTGTAGGATCAGGTCTGAATCACCCCCATGGAACAAAAAAAGGCCCAAATTATGTGATTTTAGTTTTGTTTGTCAATTTTTGAAAACAAAAAAACAAAACCAGTCACGGCAGTTTGGCAAAAACCAAATACAAATCCGGATGACGAATCAGGGCCAATTCCAAATCCAGCAAAAATGGTCCTGTGCACATCTCTAGTAATATTCTAATATCACATTGGGGTCAATTAAATTCGACGACTAGTTGCCAATTCCGCTAGTTTACTTAAGTTTTGTCGACAATTGGAATTCCCACCAATTCAATTCTCACCAATTTGACTGTTTAGTCGGCGATGTTCGGTTAAAGTCGGCGATGTATATACAATTCCCGATAATTTGATCTCCCTATAGGGTATAATGGTCGGACCAATTCAATGAACTCGCGGGTGGGGAGAGAGTTTGAATTCCCGACAATTTTAGATTCAAACTCTCCCTTTTTTTCTCTCATCCCCCAAGGGGTGAGAGTTTTTCATAATTTCGATTTTTATGGAAGCTTTTAATTGTGTTATGCCTTAGAAAGTCCCTAACTCTCAAACAAACTACTTTCTACTCCCCTGGCTTAGTTTGAAAGTGGTTTTTCCCTCCTCCTTTTTAGTTGTGTCAAATTACATATCAAGCTGCAGAAGAGGCTTTCCAGCTGAAGAGGGAAGATTGCTGGACCAGTAGTGAGGAGAATTCTGAAGAGGACCTGTTCCATCCCTGATCTTTTTGGAGTGTGGTTTTGTATAGTTTGCAATTTTGTTTACAGTTCTGTTTACACATTATTGCTATGGAGTTTTTCACAGATTCTGTGTGGGTGTTTATGTTTGCAGCCTATGCCACTGAATCCAGAAGGCAATGGCTGGAGGAGCATAGTGCTGATAACTAGAGATGAGCGGGTTCGGTTTCTCGGAAACCGAACCCCCCCGAACTTCACCTTTTTTTACACGGGTCCGAGGCAGGTTCGAACCGTCCCGCCTTGCTCGGCTAAACCAAGCGCGCCCGAACGTCATCATCCCGCTGTCGGATTCTCGCGAGATTCGGATTCTATATAAGCAGCCGCGCTTCGCCGCCATTTTCACTCGTGCATTGGAGATGATAGGGAGAGGACGTGGCTGGCGTCCTCTCCGTTTATTGTTGAAGTTGATTGGATTGGTTTATTGCTTAATTGTGGGGAGGACTGGGGAGCAGCTGTTAGGAGGAGTACAGTGCAGAGTTTTGCTGATAAGTGACCACCAGTTTTTATCCGTTCTCTGCCTGAAAAAAACGCTCCATACCTACCATATCTGTGCTCAGTGTGCTGCATAATATATCTGTGCTGAGTGCTCACACTGCTTAATTGTGGGGACTGGGGAGCAGCTATAGCAGGAGTACAGTGCAGAGTTTTGCTGACAGTGACCACCAGTATACGTTGTCTGCCTGAAAAACACTCCATATCTGTGCTCAGTGTGCTGCTTTATTGTGGGGACTGGGGACCACCAGTATAATTAATATTATATAGGAGGAGTACAGTGCAGAGTGCACTGCTGTACCTACCTCTGTGTCGTCATCCATTAAGTATACTATCCATCTACATTCTATACCTGTGGTGCATTTTAGTTTTGCAGTTTGCTGACAGTGTCCACCAGTATACTATATATAGCAGTACGGAAGGCCACTGCTGTACCTACCTCTATGTCGTCATCCATTAAGTATACTATCCATCTACATTCTATACCTGTGGTGCATTTTAGTTTTGCAGTTTGCTGACACAGTGTCCACCATTATACTATATATAGCAGTACGGTAGGCCACTGCTGTACCTACCTCTGTGTCGTCATCCATTAAGTATACTATCCATCTACATTCTATACCTGTGGTGCATTTTAGTTTTGCAGTTTGCTGACACAGTGTCCACCAGTATACTATATATAGCAGTACGGTAGGCCACTGCTGTACCTACCTCTGTGTCGTCATCCATTAAGTATACTATCCATCTACATTCTATACCTGTGGTGCATTTTAGTTTTGCAGTTTGCTGACAGTGTCCACCAGTATACTATATATAGCAGTACGGTAGGCCACTGCTGTACCTACCTCTGTGTCGTCATCCATTAAGTATACTATCCATCTACATTCTATACCTGTGGTGCATTTTAGTTTTGCAGTTTGCTGACACAGTGTCCACCAGTATACTATATATAGCAGTACAGTAGGCCACTGCTGTACCTACCTCTGTGTCGTCATCCATTAAGTATACTATCCATCTACATTCTATAACTGTGGTGCATTTTAGTTTTGCAGTTTGCTGACACAGTGACCACCAGTATACTATATATAGCAGTACGGTACGGAAGGCCACTGCTGTAACTACCTCTGTGTCATCATTAAGTATACTATCCATCTACATTCTATACCTGTGGTGCATTTTAGTTTTGCAGTTTGCTGACACAGTGACCACCAGTATACTCTATATAGCAGTACGGTACGGAAGTCCACTGCTGTACCTACCTCTGTGTTGTCATTAAGTATACTATCCATCTACATTCTATACCTGTGGTGCATTTTAGTTTTGCAGTTTGCTGACACAGTGACCACCAGTATACTATATATAGCAGTACGGTACGGAAGGCCACTGCTGTACCTACCTCTGTGTCGTCATTAAGTATACTATCCATCTACATTCTATACCTGTGGTGCATTTTAGTTTTGCAGTTTGCTGACACAGTGACCACCAGTATACTATATAAAGCAGTACGGTACGGAAGGCCACTGCTGTACCTACCTCTGTGTCGTCATTAAGTATACTATCCATCTACATTCTATGTGTCCACCAGTATACTATATATAGCAGTACGGTAGCAGTACCTACCTCTGTGTCGTCACTCGTCATCCATTAAGTATACTATCCATCTACATTCTATACCTGTGGTGCATTTTAGTTTTGCAGTTTGCTGACAGTGTCCACCAGTATACTATATATAGCAGTACGGTAGGCCACTGCTGTGTACCTACCTCAGTGTCGTCACTCGTCATCCATTAAGTATACTATCCATCTACATTCTATACCTGTGGTGCATTTTAGTTTTGCAGTTTGCTGACAGTGTCCACCAGTATACTATATATAGCAGTACGGTAGGCCACTGCTGTACCTACCTCTGTGTCATCACTCGTCATCCATTAAGTATACTATCCATCTACAAGTGGCCACCATCCAAACTGGCTTCACAGTATCCCTACAGGACAATTCACACGATTAAGAAGAAACTGCACACAGATAGAAGACTACCAAAAACAAGGACAAGATTTGAAACAGAAATTTTTAGACAAAAAATATGATAAGGAAATTGTACACAAAGCATACAAAAAATTGGAGGACACAGACAGGCAAGATCTATTAAAATATAAAGAAAGGGACGAGAAACAAAACAACAAGGACATTTATTTTGTAACACAATACAACACCGGAGCAGGCCAGATAAAACAGAGTATAATGAAACACTGGGCAATCCTAATGCAAGACGAAACGTTAGCCAGAATACTACCTCCACAGCCAAAAGTAGTGTACAAAAAAGCCCCAGATTTGAAAGACAAACTTGTACACAATCACATTCCACCAGCGAGATTACAACAGACAACACTAGATGGTACCGGGAAAAGGCAGGGATTCCATTACTGTGGATCATGCTTAGGTTGCAGAACATCCAATTCCAGAACAACAAAGAGAAATACAGAGTTCTCCTCGAACATCACAGGACAGAAATATAAAATTAGGGAAGAACTCTCATGCCACACAAAAGGGGTTATATATCTGATTACATGCCCGTGCGGACTCCAATATGTTGGACGCACCATCAGAACATTAAAGATCAGGATTTCCGAACACATTCAGAACATAAAGAAAGGGTATGACAAACACAGTGTTTCACAACATTTCAAAGAGAAACACATGCAGGATCCGTCCAAAATACATTTCATGGCAATACAACAGGTCACCAATAACTGGCGAGGGGGAGACTATGTGAAAAAAATCAATAGAGAAGAACTCAGATGGATCTTCAATCTGAAGACCCTTACACCACGAGGCCTCAATATAGATTACAACACGGTTGCAGCTTTATAATCAGATACTGCATTCATGAATAAATTTCCCTTCATCGCTCACACATCCCCCTGCATTCCCCACATCTCCCACCCTCCCTACATATCGTGCCGTAGCCAGTCACTATTAATGCAATAAAAATATAGGTTTACCGCCATCAGGATGTACCAAACACTCATTCACAATCACTTTATTACATTTAACCAGTAGCCCTTCCCCATACTGCTGATTAATGTGATATCAGTTCCTCATCGAATAGTTTAGGTTTCACAGCATGAATCACTTTCCCGATAGTAAGGTTAGGACTATGTAATATAGTTTATGTGGGGAACCTACATTTTGAGCTAAGGTAGTTGCACATTCAAATATATGCACATGATTGACATAGTTGCACATTTAAATATGTGCACATGATTGACATGGTTGAATACGTTCCCCTCCAATCATATTGGAGAATGGGAGGTTAAGGACAAAGAGGATGGACCAATCAGCACAGCCACTACAGCATATAATGGCTACAGGACATTAAACATGCAACCCTAGAAAAAGGCACTCGTGCTGAAACGCGTTGGGAACTTGCATAAAACTGAATTTACACCATCAACATTCACAGCCTCCTTTCTCCGGCTGGAGAAGGAGACACAGTGGCATTCATTGCATACAGCGCGCTCACGTGACCTGGCACGTGACGCGCGAACCAGGAAGTAACAGAACGGGACCCAGGACGGAGGAGATCAGCAGCCGTAGGTGGAGCGCGCGGTCCACAGGAGACGGAAGACGCAGCGGTCCGAAGGAGACGGAGGACGCGGACACAGAAGACCAGGCCTGAGGAGTGGACGGAAGAGACTTGGTCACCGGCGACAGGCAGCTCCTGCCCCCGGCGGTAAGTGTGAAATACACAGCCCATGACCACACCACTCAGTGCCGCACATGAGAGGGGTCTGACAGGCGGGACGCCGCACTAGTCACACCTCAAACGCTACATTCAGACACAGCTTCAGAGGGCACATAGGCATCCACCACACCTATGGTAAAGGTGACCCACAGGGTACACCTGACATTTACCTGAGCTGGGGTCTCACCGGTATACCATTAGGAGGGTATACCTTGCAAAGGGTAGTCTGCAGGACAAACCTGACAGTGGTGAGGGAACTTTGGGACAAGGACCAGAACTTTTTGGAATCAGGGCGCTGACCCGGTTTTCTAATTTCACATTAAAGTATCTACATATATTCCACTTCTGAGTGATCATTAGGATACAACCCACCATCAGACGTACATAGCTGACACAATCACTCATTCAGCTATTACTCCCACTCCGCATTATCTCAATCATTCTAATCCTCCTATATATCCCCTTTAAAGCGCGCTGACCATCACGAAATACACATCTACATTCTATACCTGTGGTGCATTTTAGTTTTGCAGTTTGCTGACAGTTTCCACCAGTATACTATTTATAGCAGTACGGTAGGCCACTGCTGTACCTACCTCTGTGTCATCACTCGTCATCCATTAAGTATACTATACATCTACATTCTATTCCTGTGGTGCATTTTAGTTTTGCAGTTTGCTGACAGTGTCCACCAGTATACTATATCTAGCAGTACGGTAGGCCACTGCTGTACCTACCTCTGTGTCGTCATCCATTAAGTATACTATCCATCTACATTCTATACCTGTGGTGCATTTTAGTTTTGCAGTTTGCTGACACAGTGTCTGTGTCGTCACTCGTCATCCATTAAGTATACTATCCATCTACATTCTATACCTGTGGTGCATTTTAGTTTTGCGCAGTAAATATAGTAGTAGGCCATTGCTATTGATACTGGCATATAATTCCACACATTAAAAAATGGAGAACAAAAATGTGGAGGTTAAAATAGGGAAAGATCAAGATTCACTTCCACCTCGTGCTGAAGCTGCTGCCACTAGTCATGGCCGAGACGATGAAATGCCATCAACGTCGTCTGCCAAGGCCGATGCCCAATGTCATAGTAGAGAGCATTTAAAATCCAAAACACAAAAGTTCAGTAAAATGACCCAAAAATCAAAATTAAAAGCGTCTGAGGAGAAGCGTAAACTTGCCAATATGCCATTTACGACACGGAGTGGCAAGGAACGGCTGAGGCCCTGTCCTATGTTCATGGCTAGTGGTTCAGCTTCACATGAGGATTGAAGCACTCATTCTCTCGCTAGAAAAAAGAAAAGACTTAAGCTGGCAAAAGCACAGCAAAGAACTGTGCGTTCTTCTAAATCACAAATCCCCAAGGAGAGTCCAATTGTGTCGGTTGCGATGCCTGACCTTCCCAACACTGGACGGGAAGAGCTTGCGCCTTCCACCATTTGCACGCCCCCTGCAAGTGCTGGAAGGAACACCCGCAGTCAAGTTCCTGATAGTCAAATTGAAGATGTCACTGTTGAAGTACACCAGGATGAGGATATGGGTGTTGCTGGCGCTGGGGAGGAAATTGACAAGGAGTATTCTGATGGTGAGGTGGTTTGTTTAAGTCAGGCACCCGGGGAGACACCTGTTGTCCGTGGGAGGAATATGGCCATTGACATGCCTGGTCAAAATACAAAAAAATCAGCTCTTCGGTGTGGAATTATTTCAACACAAATGCGGACAACAGGTGTCAAGCCGTGTGTTGCCTTTGTCAAGCTGTAATAAGTAGGGGTAAGGACGTTAACCACCTCGGAACATCCTCCCTTATACGTCACCTGCAGCGCATTCATCATAAGTCAGTGACAAGTTCAAAAACTTTGGGTGACAGCGGAAGCAGTCCACTGACCACTAAATCCCTTCCTCTTGTAACCAAGCTCCTGCAAACCACACCACCAACTCCCTCAGTGTCAATTTCCTCCTTACCCAGGAAAGCCAATAGTCCTGCAGGCCATGTCACTGTCAAGTCTGACGAGTCCTCTCCTGCCTGGGATTCCTCCGATGCATCCTTGAGTGTAACGCCTGCTGCTGCTGGCGCTGCTGTTGTTGCTGCTGGGAGTCGATCGTCATCCCAGAGGGGAAGTCGGAAGACCACTTGTACTACTTCCAGTAAGCAATTGACTGTCCAACAGTCCTTTGCGAGGAAGATGAAATATCACAGCAGTCATCCTGCTGCAAAGCAGATAACTCAGGCCTTGGCAGCCTGGGCGGTGAGAAACGTGGTTCCGGTATCCATTGTTAATTCAGAGGCAACTATAGACTTGATTGAGGTACTGTGTCCCAAGTACCAAATACCATCTAGGTTCCATTTCTCTAGGCAGGCGATACCGAAAATGTACACAGACCTCAGAAAAAGAGTCACCAGTGTCCTAAAAAATGCAGTTGTACCCAATGTCCACTTAACCACGGACATGTGGACAAGTGGAGCAGGGCAGACTCAGGACTATATGACTGTGACAGCCCACTGGGTAGATGTATTGCCTCCCGCAGCAAGAACAGCAGCGGCGGCACCAGTAGCAGCATCTCGCAAATGCCAACTCGTTCCTAGGCAGGCTACGCTTTGTATCACCGCTTTCCAGAATAGGCACACAGCTGACAACCTCTTACGGCAACTGAGGAAGATCATCGCAGAATGGCTTACCCCAATTGGACTCTCCTGGGGATTTGTGACATCGGACAACGCCAGCAATATTGTGCGTGCCTTACATCTGGGCAAATTCCAGCACGTCCCATGTTTTGCACATACCTTGAATTTGGTGGTGCAGAATTATTTAAAAAAACGACAGGGGCGTGCAAGAGATGCTGTCAGTGGCCCGAAGAATTGCGGGCCACTTTCGGCATTCAGGCACCGCGTACAGAAGACTGGAGCACCACCAAACATTCCTGAACCTGCCCTGCTCTCATCTGAAGCAAGAGGTGGTAACGAGGTGGAATTCAACCCTCTATATGCTTCAGAGGATGGAGGAGCAGCAAAAGGCCATTCAAGCCTATACATCTGGCCACGATATAGGCAAAGGAGGGGGAATGCACCTGACTCAAGCGCAGTGGAGAATGATTTCAACGTTGTGCAAGGTTCTGCAACCCTTTGAACTTGCCACACGTGAAGTCAGTTCAGACACTGCCAGCCTGAGTCAGGTCATTCCCCTCATCAGGCTTTTGCAGAAGAAGCTGGAGACATTGAAGGAGGAGCTAAAACAGAGCGATTCCGCTAGGCATGTGGGACTTGTGGATGGAGCCCTTAATTCGCTTAACCAGGATTCATGGGTGGTCAATCTGTTGAAATCAGAGCACTACATTTTGGCCACCGTGCTCGATCCTAGATTTAAAACCTACGTTGTATCTCTCTTTCCGGCAGACACAAGTCTGCAGAGGTTCAAAGACCTGCTGGTGAGAAAATTGTCAAGTCAAGCGGAACGTGACTCGTCACCATCTCCTCCTTCACATTCTCCCGCAACTGGGGGTGCGAGGAAAAGGCTAAGAATTCCGAGCCCACCCGCTGGCGGTGATGCAGGGCAGTCTGGAGCGAGTGCTGACATCTGGTCCGGACTGAAGGACCTGCCAACGATTACTGACATGTTGTCTACTGTCACTGCATATGATTCTGTCACCATTGAAAGAATGGTGGAGGATTATATGAGTGACCGCATCCAAGTAGGCACGTCAGACAGTCCGTACGTATACTGACAGAAAAAAGAGACAATTTGGAGGCCCTTGCACAAACTGGCTTTATTCTACCTAAGTTGCACTCCCTCCAGTGTGTACTCCGAAAGAGTATTTAGTGCAGCCGCTCACCTTGTCAGCAATCGGCATACGAGGTTACTTCCAAAAAATGTGGAGAAGATGATGTTCATTAAAATGAATTATAATCAATTCCTTCGTGGAGACATTCACCAGCAGCAATTGCCTCCAGAAAGTACACGGGGACCTGAGATGGTGGATTCCAGTGGGGACGAATTAATAATCTGTGAGGAGGCGGATGTACACAGTGAAAGGGGTGAGGAATCGGAGGATGATGATGAGGTGGACATCTTGCCTCTGTAGAGCCAGTTTGTGCAAGGAGAGATTGATTGCTTCTTTTTTGGTGGGGGCCCAAACCAACCAGTCATTTCAGTCACAGTCGTGTGGCAGACCCTGTCGCTGAAATGATGGGTTCGTTAAAGTGTGCATGTCCTGTTTATACAACATAAGGGTGGGTGGGAGGGCCCAAGGACAATTCCATCTTGCACCTCTTTTTTCTTTCATTTTTCTTTGCATCATGTGCTGTTTGGGGACAATTTTTTTGAAGGGCCATCCTGCCTGACACTGTAGTGCCACTCCTAGATGGGCCAGGTGTTTGTGTCGGCCACTTGTGTCGCTTAGCTTAGTCACACAGCGACCTTGGTGCGCCTCTTTTTTTCTTTGCATCATGTGCTGTTTGGGGACAATTTTTTTGAAGGGCCATCCTGCCTGACACTGCAGTGCCACTCCTAGATGGGCCAGGTCTTTGTGTCGGCCACTTGTGTCGCTTAGCTTAGTCACACAGCGACCTTGGTGCGCCTCTTTTTTTCTTTGCATCATGTGCTGTTTGGGGACTATTTTTTTGAAGTGCCATCCTGCCTGACACTGCAGTGCCACTCCTAGATGGGCCAGGTGTTTGTGTCGGCCACTTGTGTCGCTTAGCTTAGTCACACAGCGACCTTGGTGCGCCTCTTTTTTTCTTTGCATCATGTGCTATTTGGGGACAATTTTTTTGAAGGGCCATCCTGCCTGACACTGCAGTGCCACTCCTAGATGGGCCAGGTGTTTGTGTCAGCCACTTGTGTCGCTTAGCCATCCAGCGACCTCGGTGCAAATTTTAGGACTAAAAATAATATTGTGAGGTGTTCAGAATAGACTGGAAATGAGTGGAAATTATGGTTATTGAGGTTAATAATACTATGGGATCAAAATGACCCCCAAATTCTATGATTTAAGCTGTTTTTTAGCTGTGGAGACCAGGCCCGAGAACCCTTCTCCACACAATCCTCAGCCTTCCATATGCCTCTTAAGTCGGCATCATCTGTCCAATGCATATTCTACAAGACACGTCAAGCAGAGATCGACATAGCTTTGACTCTAGGACCCAGTATACTCATGTCTCTTTGGGCATGCTTTATAACTATATATCTATCACTTAAGACAGCATCTTTAATATATTTATATTGCATACTAGGGTCTCATCTCTGCTGATAAGGTACCTGTCCACGCTGCCACAGCGCTATAAACCCATGCCGACACAATCGCCGGTCTGGCTAGTATACTAGAATGTGCACGCTATCTGCAGGATCCCTGAGAATAGCAAGTGCTACCGTCTGTGCAAACAGGACACCCCAGGGGAAGATTCTCAACATATCCTGGCCCTAGTGGGGAAAGGATACAGCCTGAGAATTCTCTTGTGGGAAGCTGCCGTCTCTTGTCTGGAGATTCCCGCTCTTTTTCCTCATGAGAGGAGGAAAATTTACCTCAGCATTCTTCCCCTTAAACATGTGTACTCTCGTGTCAGGGACAGATGAGTCATCAGTGATATGCAAATCATCTATTATTTCAATAATCATATATTGAATACCTTATAGCCATCTTGGCTGTAACTTTGCATTATCGTAGTCGGCAGTGGAGTTAAACTCCATGTCGATACTAGTGTTTGTTATTATGGATAGTGAGCATTGAGAGACTCTGAAGGTCTCTGTGACATAGGGACAGACATGGGTAGATTTCCTGACTGTTCCCTAACCTTTTGTGCAATAAATTCACCTTAGCACTTACACATATCCAAACAGGTGTCGGCGTTGTCGACGGAGACACCCTCTCACACACATATCCACTCTATCATCTCCTTAGAGGAGCCTTTTACCTCAGACATGTCGACACATGCGTACCGACACACCATACACACAGGGGATGCTCTATTTGAGGTAGAGATGAGCGGGCTCGGTTCCTCGGAAACCGAACCCGCCCAAACTTCAGTTTTTTTTACACGGGGCCGAGCGACTCGGATCTTCCCGCCTTGCTCGGTTAACCCGAGCGCGCCCGAACGTCATCATCCCGCTGTCGGATTCTCGCGAGGCTCGGATTCTATCGCGAGACTCGGATTCTATATAAGGAGCCGCGCGTCGCCGCCATTTTCACACGTGCATTGAGATTGATAGGGAGAGGACGTGGCTGGCGTCCTCTCCGTTTATAGAGAGTGAGACTACTAGAGCAGAGAGAGACACAGTATTATTTACTTTAGTAATTTTGGGGAGCATTAGGAGGAGTACTACTACTTGCTGAAGTGATAGTGTGACTGTATATCTGACTTGTGGGGGAGACACTGACAGTGGGGAGCAGTTAGAGTCTGAGAGCAGGAGTACATATTTTAACGTACAGTGCACACTTCTGCTGGCACTCTGCTGCCAGAGTGCCACACTGCCATTGTGACCACACTGACCACCAGTATATATTGTGATTGTCTGCTTAGGAGTACTACTTGCAAGTTGCTGATAGTGTGACCAGTGACCTGACCACCAGTTTAATTAATCACCACCAGTTTAATATATATATATATATATATATATAATTGTATATAATATATATATATAATTGTATATGTATACCACCTACCCGTGTTTTTTTTTTTCTTTCTTCTTGATACATACTACTATAGTAGCTTACTGTAGCAGTCTGCGGTGCTGCTGAGCTGACAGTGTCCAGCAGGTCCGTCATCAGTCATTACATAATAAATATATATACCTGTCCGGCTGCAGTACTAGTGATATTATATATATATATATATATATATATTAATTTCATCTCATTATCATCCAGTCTATATTAGCAGCAGACACAGTACGGTAGTCCACGGCTGTAGCTACCTCTGTGTCGGCAGTCGCTGGTCCATCCATAATTGTATACCACCTACCCGTGGTTTTTTTTTTTCTCTTTCTTCTTGATACATACTACTATAGTAGCTTACTGTAGCAGTCTGCGGTGCTGCTGAGCTGACAGTGTCCAGCAGGTCCGTCATCAGTCATTACATAATAAATATATATACCTGTTCGGCTGCAGTACTAGTGATATTATATATATATATATATATATATATATATTAATTTCATCTCATTATCATCCAGTCTATATTAGCAGCAGACACAGTACGGTAGTCCACGGCTGTAGCTACCTCTGTGTCGGCAGTCGCTGGTCCATCCATAATTGTATACCACCTACCCGTGTTTTTTTTTTCTCTTTCTTCTTGATACATACTACTATAGTAGCTTACTGTAGCAGTCTGCGGTGCTGCTGAGCTGACAGTGTCCAGCAGGTCCGTCATCAGTCATTACATAATAAATATATATACCTGTCCGGCTGCAGTACTAGTGATATTATATATATATATATATATATATATATTAATTTCATCTCATTATCATCCAGTCTATATTAGCAGCAGACACAGTACGGTAGTCCACGGCTGTAGCTACCTCTGTGTCGGCAGTCGCTGGTCCATCCATAATTGTATACCACCTACCCGTGGTTTTTTTTTTCTCTTTCTTCTTGATACATACTACTATAGTAGCTTACTGTAGCAGTCTGCGGTGCTGCTGAGCTGACAGTGTCCAGCAGGTCCGTCATCAGTCATTACATAATAAATATATATACCTGTCCGGCTGCAGTACTAGTGATATTATATATATATATATATATATATATATATTAATTTCATCTCATTATCATCCAGTCTATATTAGCAGCAGACACAGTACGGTAGTCCACGGCTGTAGCTACCTCTGTGTCGGCAGTCGCTGGTCCATCCATAATTGTATATCACCTACCCGTGTTTTTTTTTTTCTCTTTCTTCTTGATACATACTACTATAGTAGCTTACTGTAGCAGTCTGCGGTGCTGCTGAGCTGACAGTGTCCAGCAGGTCCGTCATCAGTCATTACATAATAAATATATATACCTGTCCGGCTGCAGTACTAGTGATATTATATATATATATATATATATATTAATTTCATCTCATTATCATCCAGTCTATATTAGCAGCAGACACAGTACGGTAGTCCATGGCTGTAGCTACCTCTGTGTCGGCAGTCGCTGGTCCATCCATAATTGTATACCACCTACCCGTGGTTTTTTTTTTCTCTTTCTTCTTGATACATACTACTATAGTAGCTTACTGTAGCAGTCTGCGGTGCTGCAGAGCTGACAGTGTCCAGCAGGTCCGTCATCAGTCATTACATAATAAATATATATACCTGTCCGGCTGCAGTACTAGTGATATTATATATATATATATATATATATATATATTAATTTCATCTCATTATCATCCAGTCTATATTAGCAGCAGACACAGTACGGTAGTCCACGGCTGTAGCTACCTCTGTGTCGGCAGTCGCTGGTCCATCCATAATTGTATACTAGTATCCATCCATCTCCATTGTTTACCTGAGGTGCCTTTTAGTTGTGCCTATTAAAATATGGAGAACAAAAATGTTGAGGTTCCAAAATTAGGGAAAGATCAAGATCCACTCCCACCTCGTGCTGAAGCTGCTGCCACTAGTCATGGCCGAGACGATGAAATGCCAGCAACGTCGTCTGCCAAGGCCGATGCCCAATGTCATAGTACAGAGCATGTAAAATCCAAAACACCAAATATCAGTAAAAAAAGGACTCCAAAATCTAAAATAAAATTGTCGGAGGAGAAGCGTAAACTTGCCAATATGCCATTTACCACACGGAGTGGCAAGGAACGGCTGAGGCCCTGGCCTATGTTCATGGCTAGTGGTTCAGCTTCACATGAGGATGGAAGCACTCAGCCTCTCGCTAGAAAAATGAAAAGACTCAAGCTGGCAAAAGCACCGCAAAGAACTGTGCGTTCTTCCAAATCCCAAATCCACAAGGAGAGTCCAATTGTGTCGGTTGCGATGCCTGACCTTCCCAACACTGGACGTGAAGAGCATGCGCCTTCCACCATTTGCACGCCCCCTGCAAGTGCTGGAAGGAGCACCCGCAGTCCAGTTCCTGATAGTCAGATTGAAGATGTCAGTGTTGAAGTACACCAGGATGAGGAGGAAATGGGTGTTGCTGGCGCTGGGGAGGAAATTGACAAGGAGGATTCTGATGGTGAGGTGGTTTGTTTAAGTCAGGCACCCGGGGAGACACCTGTTGTCCGTGGGAGGAATAGGGCCGTTGACATGCCTGGTGAAAATACCAAAAAAAATCAGCTCTTCGGTGTGGAAGTATTTCACCAGAAATGCGGACAACATTTGTCAAGCCGTGTGTTGCCTTTGTCAAGCTGTAATAAGTAGGGGTAAGGACGTTAACCACCTCGGAACATCCTCCCTTATACGTCACCTGCAGCGCATTCATAATAAGTCAGTGACAAGTTCAAAAACTTTGGGCGACAGCGGAAGCAGTCCACTGACCAGTAAATCCCTTCCTCTTGTAACCAAGCTCACGCAAACCACCCCACCAACTCCCTCAGTGTCAATTTCCTCCTTCCCCAGGAATGCCAATAGTCCTGCAGGCCATGTCACTGGCAATTCTGACGAGTCCTCTCCTGCCTGGGATTCCTCCGATGCATCCTTGCGTGTAACGCCTACTGCTGCTGGCGCTGCTGTTGTTGCTGCTGGGAGTCGATGGTCATCCCAGAGGGGAAGTCGTACTCGTAAGACCACTTTTACTACTTCCACCAAGCAATTGACTGTCCAACAGTCCTTTGCGAGGAAGATGAAATATCACAGCAGTCATCCTGCTGCAAAGCGGATAACTGAGGCCTTGGCATCCTGGGCGGTGAGAAACGTGGTTCCGGTATCCATCATTACTGCAGAGGCAACTAGAGACTTGTTGGAGGTACTGTGTCCCCGGTACCAAATACCATCTAGGTTCCATTTCTCTAGGCAGGCGATACCGAAAATGTACACAGACCTCAGAAAAAGACTCACCAGTGTCCTAAAAAATGCAGTTGTACCCAATGTCCACTTAACCACGGACATGTGGACAAGTGGAGCAGGGCAGGGTTAGGACTATATGACTGTGACAGCCCACTGGGTAGATGTATGGACTCCCGCCGCAAGAACAGCAGCGGCGGCACCAGTAGCAGCATCTCGCAAACGCCAACTCTTTCCTAGGCAGGCTACGCTTTGTATCACCGGTTTCCAGAATACGCACACAGCTGAAAACCTCTTACGGCAACTGAGGAAGATCATTGCGGAATGGCTTACCCCAATTGGACTCTCCTGTGGATTTGTGGCATCGGACAACGCCAGCAATATTGTGTGTGCATTAAATCTGGGCAAACTCCAGCACGTCCCATGTTTTGCACATACCTTGAATTTGGTGGTGCAGAATTTTTTAAAAAACGACAGGGGCGTGCAAGAGATGCTGTCGGTGGCCAGAAGAATTGCAGGACACTTTCGGCGTACAAGCACCACGTACAGAAGACTGGAGCACCACCAAAAACGCCTGAACCTGCCCTGCCTTCATCTGAAGCAAGAAGTGGTAACGAGGTGGAATTCAACCCTCTATATGCTTCAGAGGTTGGAGGAGCAGCAAAAGGCCATTCAAGCCTATACAATTGAGGACGATATAGGAGGTGGAATGTACCTGTCTCAAGCGCAGTGGAGAATGATTTAAACGTTGTGCAAGGTTCTGCAACCTTTTGAACTTGCCACACGTGAAGTCAGTTCAGACACTGCCAGCCTGAGTCAGGTCATTCCCCTCATCAGGCTTTTGCAGAAGAAGCTGCAGGCATTGAAGGAGGAGCTAAAAGGGAGCGATTCCGCTAGGCATGTGGGACTTGTGGATGGAGCCCTTAATTCGCTTAACAAGGATTCACGGGTGGTCAATCTGTTGAAATCAGAGCACTACATTTTGGCCACCGTGCTCGATCCTAGATTTAAAACCTACCTTGGATCTCTCTTTCCGGCAGACACAAGTCTGCTGGGGTTCAAAGACCTGCTGGTGACAAAATTGTCAAGTCAAGCGGAACGCGACCTGTCAACATCTCCTCCTTCACATTCTCCCGCAACTGGGGGTGCGAGGAAAAGGCTCAGAATTCCGAGCCCACCCGCTGGCGGTGATGCAGGGCAGTCTGGAGCGACTGCTGATGCTGACATCTGGTCCGGACTGAAGGACCTGACAACGATTACGGACATGTCGTCTACTGTCACTGCATATGATTCTCTCCCCATTGAAAGAATGGTGGAGGATTATAAAGTGACCGCATCCAAGTAGGCACGTCAGACAGTCCGTACTTATACTGGCAGGGAAAAGAGGCAATTTGGAGGCCCTTGCACAAACTGGCTTTATTCTACCTAAGTTGCCCTCCCACAAGTGTGTACTCCGAAAGAGTGTTTAGTGCCGCCGCTCACCTTGTCAGCAATCGGCGTACGAGGTTACTTCCAGAAAATGTGGAGAAGATGATGTTCATTAAAATGAATTATAATCAATTCCTCCGTGGAGACATTGACCAGCAGCAATTGCCTCCACAAAGTACACAGGGAGCTGAGATGGTGGATTCCAGTGGGGACGAATTGATAATCTGTGAGGAGCGGTATGTACACGGTGATATATCGGAGGATGATGATGATGTGGACATCTTGCCTCTGTAGAGTCAGTTTGTGCAAGGAGAGATTAATTGCTTCTTTTTTGGTGGGGGTCCAAACCAACCCGTCATTTCAGTCACAGTCGTGTGGCAGACCCTGTCACTGAAATGATGGGTTGGTTAAAGTGTGCATGTCCTGTTTATACAACATAAGGGTGGGTGGGAGGGCCCAAGGACAATTCCATCTTGCACCTCTTTTTTCTTTCATTTTTATTTGCGTCATGTGCTGTTTGGGGAGTGTTTTTTGGAAGGGCCATCCTGCGTGACACTGCAGTGCCACTCCTAGATGGGCCAGGTGTTTGTGTCGGCCACTAGGGTCGCTTAGCTTACTCACACAGCTACCTCATTGCGCCTCTTTTTTTCTTCTTTGCATCATGTGCTGTTTGGGGAGTGTTTTTTGGAAGGGCCATCCTGCGTGACACTGCAGTGCCACTCCTAGATGGGCCAGGTGTTTGTGTCGGCCACTAGGGTCGCTTAGCTTACTCACACAGCTACCTCATTGCGCCTCTTTTTTTCTTCTTTGCGTCATGTGCTGTTTGGGGAGTGTTTTTTGGAAGGGCTATCCTGCGTGACACTGCAGTGCCACTCCTAGATGGGCCAGGTGTTTGTGTCGACCACTAGGGTCGCTTAGCTTACTCACACAGCTACCTCATTGCGCCTCTTTTTTTCTTCTTTGCGTCATGTGCTGTTTGGGGAGTGTTTTTTGGAAGGGCCATCCTGCGTGACACTGCAGTGACACTCCTAGATGGGCCAGGTGTTTGTGTCGGCCACTAGGGTCGCTTAGCTTACTCACACAGCTACCTCATTGCGCCTCTTTTTTTCTTCTTTGCGTCATGTGCTGTTTGGGGAGTGTTTTTTGGAAGGGCCATCCTGCGTGACACTGCAGTGCCACTCCTAGATGGGCCAGGTGTTTGTGTCAGCCACTAGGGTCGCTTAGCTTACTCACACAGCTACCTCATTGCGCCTCTTTTTTTCTTCTTTGCGTCATGTGCTGTTTGGGGAGTGTTTTTTGGAAGGGCCATCCTGTGTGACACTGCAGTGCCACTCCTAGATGGGCCAGGTGTTTGTGTCGGCCACTAGGGTCGCTTAGCTTACTCACACAGCTACCTCATTGCGCCTCTTTTTTTCTTCTTTGCGTCATGTGCTGTTTGGGGAGTGTTTTTTGGAAGGGCCATCCTGCGTGACACTGCAGTGCCACTCCTAGATGGGCCAGGTGTTTGGGTCGGCCACTAGGGTCGCTTAGCTTAGTCATCCAGCGACCTCGGTGCAAATTTTAGGACTAAAAATAATATTGTGAGGTGTGAGGTATTCAGAATAGACTGAAAATGAGTGGAAATTATGGTTTTTGAGGTTAATAATACTTTGGGATCAAAATGACCCCCAAATTCTATGATTTAAGCTGTTTTTTAGTGTTTTTTTTAAAAAACACCCGAATCCAAAACACACCCGAATCCGACAAAAAAAATTCGGTGAGGTTTTGCCAAAACGCGGTCGAACCCAAAACACGGCCGCGGAACCGAACCTAAAACCAAAACCCGAAAAATTTCAAGTGCACATCTCTAATTTGAGGACAGTTCCCCCACAAGGCCCTTTGGAGAGACAGAGAGAGAGTATGCCAACACACACCCCAGCGCTATATAACCCAGGGATTACACTACAACTCAGTGTTTACCCAGTAGCTGCTGTATATACAAATTTTGCGCCTAAATTTATGTGCCCCCCCCCCCTCTCTTTTAACCCTATGTGTACCAGGATATTGCCGGGGAGAGCCTGGGGAGCTTCCTTCCAGCGGAGCTGTGAAGAGAAAATGGCGCTGGTGTGCTGAGGAAGAAGGCCCGGCCCCCTCAGCGGCGGGCTTCTGTCCTGTTTCTGACTAAAAATGGCGGGGGTTTTACACATATACAGTTTTCCAGACTGTATTATGTGTATATATTGCCAAAAGGTATACTTATTGCTGCCCAGGGCGCCCCCCCCCAGCGCCCTGCACCCTACAGTGACCGGAG
This sequence comes from Pseudophryne corroboree, assembly GCF_028390025.1. NCBI lineage: Eukaryota > Metazoa > Chordata > Amphibia > Anura > Myobatrachidae > Pseudophryne > Pseudophryne corroboree. The sequence continues at coordinate 63,627,498 of NC_086444.1, read as the reverse complement.
TGTGTGGTGTGCAGTGGGAGCAATGGCGCACAGCTGCAGTGCTGTGCGCTACCTTAATGAAGACCGGAGTCTTCTGCCGCCGATTTTATCTCCTTCTTCTGTCTTCTGGCTCTGCAAGGGGGACGGCGGCGCGGCTCCGGGAACGGACAATCGAAGTCAGGCCCTGTGTTCGAACCCTCTGGAGCTAATGGTGTCCAGTAGCCTAAGAAGCACAAGCTAGCTGCACGCAGGTAGGTTTGCTTCTCTCCCCTCAGTCCCATGTAGCAGTGAGTCTGTTGCCAGCAGATCTCACTGAAAATAAAAAACCTAACAAATACTTTCTTTCTAGCAAGCTCAGGAGAGCCCACTAGGTGCATCCAGCTCTGGCCGGGCACAGATTCTAACTGAGGTCTGGAGGAGGGGCATAGAGGGAGGAGCCAGTGCACACTAGATAGTACCTAATCTTTCTTTTAGAGTGCCCAGTCTCCTGCGGAGCCCGTCTATTCCCCATGGTCCTTACGGAGTTCCCAGCATCCACTACGGACTACGAGAAATAGAATTACCGGTGAGTAAATTCTTATGTTTTCCTGCCAGTATACGTACGGACTGTCTGACGTGCCTACTTGGATGCGGTCACTCATATAATCCTCCACCATTCTTTCCATGGTGAGAGAATCATATGCAGTGACAGTAGACGACATGTCAGTAATCATTGGCAGGTCCTTCAGTCCGGACCAGATGTCAGCACTCGCTCCAGACTGCCCTGCATCACCGCCAGCGGGTGGGCTCGGAATTCTTAGCCTTTTCCTCGCACCCCCAGTTGCGGGAGAATGTGAAGGAGGAGATGTTGACAGGTCACGGTCCGCTTGACTTGACAATTTTCTCACCAGCAGGTCTTTGAACCTCTGCAGACTTGTGTCTGCCGGAAAGAGAGATACAACGTAGGTTTTAAATCTAGGATCGAGCACGGTGGCCAAAATGTAGTGCTCTGATTTCAACAGATTGACCACCCGTGAATCCTGGTTAAGCGAATTAAGGGCTCCATCCACAAGTCCCACATGCCTAGCGGAATCGCTCTATTTTAGCTCCTCCTTCAATGTCTCCAGCTTCTTCTGCAAAAGCCTGATGAGGGGAATGACCTGACTCAGGCTGGCAGTGTCTGAACTGACTTCACGTGTGGCAAGTTCAAAGGGTTGCAGAACCTTGCACAACGTTGAAATCATTCTCCACTGCGCTTGAGTCAGGTGCATTCCCCCTCCTTTGCCTATATCGTGGGCAGATGTATAGGCTTGAATGGCCTTTTGCTGCTCCTCCATCCTTTGAAGCATATAGAGGGTTGAATTCCACCTCGTTACCACCTCTTGCTTCAGATGATGGCAGGGCAGGTTCAGGAATGTTTGGTGGTGCTCCAGTCTTCTGTACGCGGTGCCTGAATGCCGAAAGTGGCCCGCAATTCATCGGGCCACCGACAGCATCTCTTGCACGCCCCTGTCGTTTTTTAAATAATTCTGCACCACCAAATTCAATGTATGTGCAAAACATGGGACGTGCTGGAATTTGCCCAGATGTAATGCACGCACAATATTGCTGGCGTTGTCCGATGTCAAAAATCCCTAGGAGAGTCCAATTGGGGTAAGCCATTCTGCGATGATCTTCCTCAGTTCCCGTAAGAGGTTGTCAGCTGTGTGCCTCTTATGGAAAGCGGTGATACAAAGCGTAGCCTGCCTAGGAACGAGTTGGCGTTTGCGAGATGCTGCTACTGGTGCCGCCGCTGCTGTTCTTGCTGCAGGAGGCAATACATCTACCCAGTTGGCTGTCACAGTCATATAGTCCTTAGTCTGCCCTGCTCCACATGTCCACATGTCCGTGGTTAAGTGGACATTGGGTACAACTGCATTTTTTAGGACACTGGTGAGTCTTTTTCTGAGGTCTGTGTACATTTTCGGTATCGCCTGCCTAGAGAAATGGAACCTAGATGGTATTTGGTACCGGGGACACAGTACCTCAATCAAGTCTATAGTTGCCTCTGAATTAACGATGGATACCGGAACCACGTTTCTCACCGCCCAGGCTGCCAAGGCCCGAGTTATCTGCTTTGCAGCAGGATGACTGCTGTGATATTTCATCTTCCTCGCAAAGGACTGTTGGACAGTCAATTGCTTACTGGAAGTAGTACAAGTGGTCTTCCGACTTCCCCTCTGGGATGACGATCGACTCCCAGCAGCAACAACAGCAGCGCCAGCAGCAGTAGGCGTTACACTCAAGGATGCATCGGAGGAATCCCAGGCAGGAGAGGACTCGTCAGACTTGACAGTGACATGGCCTGCAGGACTATTGGCTTTCCTGGGTAAGGAGGAAATTGACACTGAGGGAGTTGGTGGTGTGGTTTGCAGGAGCTTGGTTACAAGAGGAAGGGATTTAGTGGTCAGTAGACTGCTTCCGCTGTCACCCAAAGTTTTTGAACTTGTCACTGACTTATGATGAATGCGCTGCAGGTGACGTATAAGGGAGGATGTTCTGTGGTGGTGAACGTCCTTACCCCTACTTATTACAGCTTGACAAAGGCAACACACGGCTTGACACCTGTTGTCCGCATTTGTGTTGAAATAATTCCACACCGAAGAGGTGATTTTTTTTGTATTTTGACCAGGCATGTCAATGGCCATATTCGTCCCACGGACAACAGGTGTCTCCCCGGGTGCCTGACTTAAACAAACCACCTCACCATCAGAATCCTCCTTGTCAATTTCCTCCCCAGCGCCAGCAACACCCATATCCTCATCCTGGTGTACTTCAACACTGACATCTTCAATTTGACTATCAGGAACTGGACTGCGGGTGCTCCTTCCAGCACTTGCAGGGGGCGTGCAAATGGTGGAAGGCGCAAGCTCTTCCCGTCCAGTGTTGGGAAGGTCAGGCATCGCAACCGACACAATTGGACTCTCCTTGGGGATTTGTGATTTAGAAGAATGCACAGTTCTTTGCTGTGCTTTTGCCAGCTTAAGGGGTATATGCAATTGCGGTCGAATTCCCGAAATTGTCGAATTTCGGGTCATTTTCGCCAAAAAAAAAAAAATCGTCAATGCAATTCAGTGCTTTCCGTCAAAAAAACGGACTTTCAAAATTCGACTTTTTGAAATTCGACTTTTTGCAAATTCGACTTTTCTGCAATGATACAAGTGCTGCAATTCGACAAAAGCATATTCAATTCAAGTTTGGAAATTCGACAGCAGTGCTTTTAGACAGTAAATTCGTCATTTTCAATCCGCCACACTTTGGAGGGAGAAAACAATAAAAAAAAATTTAAACATGTTTTTTTTTGTGTTTTTTTGGGGGGGAATAGCATATCTATTTATATTAGAAGGGATTAGGTACTTTTTTTTTTTTTTTTTTGGAGGCACAAGTATTATTTATATATTTTTAAAAATATTATTTTTTTTTATTTTTTTTTTATTGCTGGAACGGTAAAATAAAAAAAAAAATGGCGTGGGGTCCCCCCTCCAAAGCATAACCAGCCTCGGTCTCTACGAGCTGGTCCTGGTTCTAAAAATGCGGGGAAAAATTGGGCAGGGATCCCCCGTATTTTTAAAACCAGCACCGGGCTCTGCGCCTGGTGCTGGTGCAAAAAATACGGGGGACAAAACGAGCAGGGGTTCCCCGTATTTTTCACACCAGCATCGGGCTCCACTAGCTGGACAGATAATGCCACAGCCGGGGGTCACTTTTATACAGTGCCCTGCGGCCGTGGCATTAAATATCCAACTAGTCACCCATGGCCGGGGTACCCTGGGGGAGTGGGGACCCCTTCAATCAAGGGGTTCCCCCCCCCCCAGCCACCCAAGGGCCAGGGGTGAAGCCCGAGGCTGTCCCCCCCATCCAAGGGCTGCGGATGGGAGGCTGATAGCCTTGAGTAAAATTACAGAATATTGTTTTTTCCAGAAGAACTACAAGTCCCAGCAAGCCTCCCCCGCAAGCTGGTACTTGGGAGAACCACAAGTACCAGCATGCGGGAGAAAAACGGGCCCGCTGGTACCTGTAGTTCTACTGGAAAAAAAATACCCAAATAAAAACAGTACACAGACACCGTGACAGTAAAACTTTATTACACACTGCCGACACACACATACTTACCTATGTTCACACGTCGACATCGGTCCTCTTCTCCATGTAGAATCCACGGATACCTGAAAAGAAAAGATCAATATACTCACCTCAGCCAGGGTCCAGAGATAAATCCACGGACTTGGCAAAAAAAGAAAACGAACACCCGGACCACCGGACTGAAAGGGGTCCCATGCTGACACATGAGACCCCTTTCCACGAATGAGACCTGTCAGTGACAGCTGTCACACAAAGGTCTCTAAAGCCAATCAGGAAGCGCAACTTCGTTGCGCTCACCTGATTGTATGTGCGCTGTCTGAACTCAGACAGCGCATCGCACAGCTCCGTCCATTATATTCAATGGTGGGAACTTAGCGGCTAGCGGTGAGGTCACCCGCCGGTCAGCGGCTGACCGCGGGTAACCCCACCGCTGACGGCAAAGTTCCCACCATTGAAACTAATGGAGCGGCTTTGCGATGCGCTGTCTGACAGCTCAGACAGCGCACAGCCAATCAGGTGAGCGCCACAGAAGTAGCGCTTCCTGATTGGCTGAAGGGACTTCAGTGACAGGAGTCACGTGATGTCCCGGCATTCGTGGAAAGGGGTCTCATGTGAAAGCATGGGACCCCTTTCAGTCCGGCATGGAACGGGTGTTCGTTTTTTTTTTTTAACAAGTTCGTGGATTATCTCTGGACGTGGATGTACCTCTGGACGCTGGAAGGTGAGTATAATTGTTTTCACAGGTACCCTCGGATCGTCGGAGACCGTGGCAGTCGGCGTGTCAACATAGGTAAGTATGTGTGTGTCGGCAGTGTGTAATAAAGTTTTACTGTCACGGTGTCTGTGTCCTGTTTTTATTTGGGTATTTTTTTCCCAGTAGAACTACAGGTACCAGCGGGCCCGTTTTTCTCCCGCATGCTGGTACTTGTGGTACTCCAAGTACCAGCTTGCGGGGGAGGCTTGCTGGGACTTGTAGTTCTTCTGGAAAAAACAATATTCTGACAATTTTCTCAAAGCTATCAGCCTCCCATCCGCAGCCAATGGATGGGGGGGGGACAGCCTCGGGCTTCACCCCTGGCCCTTGGGTGGCTGGGGGGGGGGAACCCCTTGATTGAAGGGGTCCCCACTCCCCCAGGGTACCCCGGCCAGGGGTGACTAGTTGGATATTTAATGCCACGGCCGCAGGGCACGGTATAAAAGTGACCCCCGGCTGTGGCATTATCTGTCCAGCTAGTGGAGCCCGATGCTGGTGTTAAAAATACGGGGGACCCCTGCTCGTTTTGTCCCCCGTATTTTTGGCACCAGCACCCGGCGCAGAGCCCGGTGCTGGTTTTAAAAATACGGGGGATCCGCTGTTAATTTTTTCCCCGGATTTTTAAAACCAGGACCAGCTCGAAGAGCCCAAGGCTGGTTATGCTTTGAAGGGGGGACCCCACGCCATTTTTTTTTTCGTTTTTTTCCCGTTTTTTCCTGTTTTTTAAAATCGCGGCAAAATCCGGCAAATCGGCCGTTTTTCGCCCGCGGGACTGTCGAATCCGTTTTTCATTGAATATGGTGAATTCCGGCAGCCACCTGCCGGAATTCACCTGTCGAATTGTGTCGAATTAAAAAACGGCGATAATTTGCCGCGATTCGCCGTGAATTGCATATACCCCTAAGTCTTTTCATTTTTCTAGCGAGAGGATGAGTGCTTCCATCCTCATGTGAAGCTGAACCACTAGCCATGAACATAGGCCAGGGCCTCAGCCGTTCCTTGCCACTCCGTGTCGTAAATGGCATATTGGCAAGTTTACGCTTCTACTCAGACGATTTTAATTTTGATTTTTGGGTCATTTTACTGAACTTTTGTTTTTTGGATTTTACATGCTCTCTACTATGACATTGGGCATAGGCCTTGGCAGACGACGTTGATGGCATTTCATCGTCTCGGCCATGACTAGTGGCAGCAGCTTCAGCACGAGGTGGAAGTGGATCTTGATCTTTCCCTATTTTAACCTCCACATTTTTGTTCTCCATTTTTTAATGTGTGGAATTATATGCCAGTATCAATAGCAATTGCCTACTACTATATTTACTGCGCACAACTGAAATGCACCACAGGTATGGATAGATAGTATACTTGACGACACGGAGGTAGGTACAGCAGTGGCCTACCGTACTGCTATATATAGTATACTGGTGGTCACTGTGTCAGCAAACTGCAAAACTAAAATGCACCACAGGTATAGAATGTAGATGGATAGTATACTTAATGGATGACGACACAGAGGTAGGTACAGCAGTGGCCTACCGTACTGCTATATATAGTATACTGGTGGTCACTGTGTCAGCAAACTGCAAAACTCAAATGCACCACAGGTATAGAATGTAGATGGATAGTATACTTAATGGATGACGACACAGAGGTAGGTACAGCAGTGGCCTACCGTACTGCTATATATAGTATACTGGTGGTCACTGTGTCAGCAAACTGCAAAACTAAAATGCACCACAGGTATAGAATGTAGATGGATAGTATACTTAATGACGACACAGAGGTAGGCACAGCAGTGGCCTTCCGTATCGTACTGCTATATATAGTATACTGGTGGTCACTGTGTCAGCAAAACTCTGCACTGTACTCCTCCTATATAATATTAATTATACTGGTGGTCCCCAGTCCCCACAATAAAGCAGCACACTGAGCACAGATATGGAGTGTTTTTCAGGCAGACAACGTATACTGGTGGTCACTGTCAGCAAAACTCTGCACTGTACTCCTGCTATATAATACAGCTGCTCCCCAGTCCCCACAATTAAGCAGTGTGAGCACAGATATATTATGCAGCACACTGAGCACAGATATGGTATGGAGCGTTTTTTTCAGGCAGAGAACGGATAAAAACTGGTGGTCACTTATCAGCAAAACTCTGCACTGTACTCCTCCTAACAGCTGCTCCCCAGTCCTCCCCACAATTAAGCAATAAAGCAATCAAGTTCAACAATAAACGGAGAGGACGCCAGTCCTCTCCCTTTCATCTCCAATGCACGAGTGAAAATGGCGGCGACGCGCGGCTGCTTATATAGAATCCGAATCTCGCGAGAATCCGACAGCGGGATGACGACGTTCGGGCGCGCTCGGGTTAGCCGAGCAAGGCGGGAAGGTTCGAACCTGCCTCGGACCCGTGTAAAAAGGGTTAAGTTCGGGGGGGTTCGGTTTCCGAGAAACCGAACCCGCTCATCTCTACTACAAACTCAGCATAGGTACAACCTGACAACTCCAAACAGGCCCAGTGCACATTAATGCATATAGCAGGGCAATAAATTAAATCAGTCACGAACAGGAAGCTAAAACACACACTACACTTTTTGTTCATACACTTGTCCCAAATATAAATAAAACAATACCAGCAGGTATTCTTCGGACTGGAGTTACTGCAACAGGCTGCCTTATTACCCTTGCAACACCAACATCTGTAGAAAAAAAAAATTAGAATTGTAATGTGAAAAATTAGAAAAATACTTTAGAATAGAAAAAAAAAACACACCTTTGCCACGCTCTTCACTGCCTTGAACGGAAAATAGGATTTTGGTACTTACCAGGTAAATCCTTTTCTTTGAATCCATAGGGGGCACTGGAGTACTCTTGGGATATGGACGGCTTAGCAGAAACAAAGGCACTGAATATTTAAATTTAGAACTCTCCACCCCTCCATATCCCAGAGTACCTCAGTGTATGACCTCAGTGTTTTTTACTGAGCGAACAGGAACTATAGAGAGGTTGACAATGGAGAATTCCTATAACATAACGGACAACAACAAAGTTGACACATAACGTTACTGTCAACTAAACAGTTGACACCATAACCGATAGACCTTTATAATTTGAACCAATCGGTGAAAATGTGTTACCATAAGATCCTCTGAGCTTAATACAACCCAGGTAAAACTGCTCTGGGTGGGCGTCCAGTGCCCCCTATGGATTCAAAGAAAAGGATTTACCTGGTAAGTACCAAAATCCTATTTTCTTTTTCATCCACTAGGGGTCACTGGAGTACTCTTGGGACGTACCAAAGCTTCCCTCGTGGGCGGGAGAGCTGTTTGACACCTGTAACAGTAGGCGGCCAAAGCTAAATGCTGATGCCGCAAACGTTTCAAAACTTGTAAACGCGCACAAACGTGTGCACTGAAGACTATGTAGCCGCGTCGTAGAAGCTCCACGACCAGCTGGTCATGACATTCCCACAGAACCTGTGGGATGAGCTATTACTGACGTAGGCGACTGTAACTTAGCCTTAAGGTAAGCCTGACGTGTAGTCAGTTTTATCCAACTGGATAATGTCTGCTGAGAAACTGGCTAACCCCAGTTGGCAGCATCATAGAGAACAAACAACGTATCCGTATTACGAACTGTAGACGTTCGGGACATATAAACGCGTAATGCGCGTACCACATTCAGAATTCTAGAATGTGCTGTCAACACAGGAAACACTATTGGTTTATTGATGTGAAAAATAAGAAATCGGAATTCGTCCGAAGTTCCGCTCTGTCATGAGGAAACCCAAATACGGTGGCTTGGAATACAAGACACCCAAATTTGAAAACAAAACCCTTGCCGAAGCTAAGGCTAGAAGAAAAAAACGTTTTCCAAGTGAGAAACTTAATCCCCATTTGTTGTAATGGTTCAAAATATGAAAACTGTAAGAAATCTGAACCCAGCTTCAAGTCGCATGGCTCTGTAGGTGGGATAAATGGAGGCTGCACTCTGATGACACCTTGTAGAAAGGTGTGTACCGACGCAATAGAGTCAAACGTCTTTGAAAATAAATTGACAACACAGATACCTGCACCCTCAGTGTAGATAAACGCAGTTCTCCATCCCACCCCGTCTGTAAAATAACAGAATACGGGTAACTTGAAAGATGATGTCGGAAACTTCCGAGCTTCACACCAACCTATATAGGCACACCAAATTCTGTAATAATGAGCTGCCGTAACCGGCTTCCTAGCTCGTAACATGGTTGGTATAACCGATACTGTAATGCCCTATCTCTTTTCTTAAGAGGGCGGTCTCAACCACCACCCCGTCAACCGCAGCCGCGGTACATAGGTAAATAGGGGTAAAAGAACGGTCCCTGTTGTAACAGGTTGGACGTAGTATGAGCGGGCAAGGATCGTGTGCGAGTATTCCTTGGAGATTCGAGAAGCAAGCTCTCCAAAACCCATGAGATATCACTAGTATGACTGTGACGAACTGTCTTATGATCCGTTTTAGCAACGGAGAGAGCAGCGGAAAACGGTGGACCCAGATACACGAGGCTGTACGACCACGCGAATGTGAGAGCCTCCACCGCCACTGCCCTTGTGATCTGTCGTTCTGTACACATACTGAGCGTTTGTAATTGTGGCGAGATGCCATCATGTACACCTGAAGGTAACCCCACCTGTGGACCCACATGTGAAACACCTCTGGATTTAATGCCCAGTTTTCTGGATGAAAATCCCGACGGCTAAGATCATCTGTCTAACAGATGTCCACTCCCGGAATGAACCCCGTCGACAATATCACCTTGTGGTATTCTGGGCAATTGAGGATTCGAGCTACCTCCCGCATTGCCATGCGGCTTCTCGGTCCTCCCTGGATGTTGTGTATGCAACTCCCGTTGCGTTGTCTGACTGCACTTGGACAGACTGAAAGCGAAGCATGTAGTGCATTGTAAATTGCACGGAGTTCCAGGACATTTATAGACAGCAATCTGTCGTGATCCGTTTTAGAACCCCTGTCGCTGACCTTTTTAACTACAACTCCTCAACCTCTGAGACTCTCGCCCAGAGTATAGACACCCTCGCCCCCCTGTGGGAAACGCGAGTGAAACCCGGCGAACTAAAGCGCTTCGAAAACACATCATTGTTCCTAATAGGCGAATACACCAATGTACCGCTAGTGTGCGTGGCTTTTGCACTAATTGTACTAGATGGTATAATCTGTTCTTTCTGGTGTAGTAGGTAAATTTCTTTGATTTACCGTATCTATACTCATACCTAGGTGTCACGATCCGGGTATCTGGACGCCATTTCTTACCCATCAGATGCCTCCTAAGGCTGGCTCAGCGCTCCAGGACCGGATCCCATCTGTTATCCTGATGTGTACATTCCTGTATCCTCTCCTGTCACTCTGGGACGCTGTCACAGTAAACGCCACATTACACCTGGCATGGCGTCTCCCGCGGCCTCCGCCGCCGTCCCTGAACTTCTGCATGCAGAGTGTCCGAGTGGCGATTACGTCAGCCGCGTCCTCCGCTGTGTCCGCGTGGTTGGATGTGCATCTGTCAGCCTGGCGCCTCCTGTCTCCGGTGGCCGGCGCCGCCATTACTGTTTTCATTACCACATGGATTACAAACCAAACTTCCCTCCAAGTGTCTGCATGGGCGCAGCCATCTTGGATTCTGTCAGCTGATCATTTCCACCAATCTGTTCTCAGTATTGATAATCTGCATAATTGCCTAGCCAATCCCTTCCTTGCTGCGGGTATAAATACACTGTGCCTGAGCAAGGAAGGCATCAGTGCTTTGGTTGTCAAACCTAGTTCCTGTTTGTCTCTCTCCTGTGATTGTCTTCCAGGTTCCAGCTCCTGTCTCAAGACTTCCACCATAGAGACCCGCACCAGCATTCCACCTGCGGTGTAGCCTGACTCTCCAATCCATTGTGGATTCATCTGTTTCCAGCTACAACATTACCTGCTTCCAGCTCAGCTTCCAGCAGAGTACAGCTTCCCTTAAAGGGCCGGTGTCCTTTCTACACTTTACCACTCTCCACCGGTATTATTATTTCTCCGCTCTCAAGTTCTACATTTCAGTTCATATTTCATCGCTCCCAAGTTCATTTATTATTTAACTGGTTCCAGCCAGTATCCACTCCGTGCTAACAACAGTCTGGTTCCAGCCAGTATCCACAGCAGCTGTTTTATCTTCGGCAACCCAGCTTTTCCTGGAACACCAGCTGGCACAATCCTGGGTTATCTCCATTGCTACAGTCGGGCCTGGTAAGGACTTTCCATCTAGTAGATCATAAGAACTATCTCACACTACCAGTGCCCTGTGGCTCCTGCCATCCTGTAGTACCCAGGAACTGTATTTATTCTTTGCTGACTTTTACGTTTTCTTTTACTGCTGCTGTGTTGCGGAGTTGTCATAATAAACATCATTGACTTTTATCCAAGTTGTCGTGGTCACGCCTTCGGGCAGTTATTATTCATGTTACTTACATGTCCAGGGGTCTGATACAACCTCCCAGGTTCCGGTACATCTCAGCCCCTACAACTGAGGCTGCCTCCCGTCAGCTCAGGCCCTCAGTTGTGACAGTAAGCACTGACCTAATGAATCCAGCCGGAGACCAGGATCAAGCGGCCAGGCCGATGCAAGAACTGGCAGCCCGACTAGAACATCAGGAGGCTGCACAGGGCCACATCATCCGCTGTCTCCAGGATCTCTCTACTCGGCTGGATGGGATTCAGACAACTCTCCGTGGATCAGGCGCGTCTGGTGCGTCAACCACAGTGACTCCAGCTATAACCCCACCCACCTTACCCATTTCTGCTCCACGTCTTCATCTTCCAACGCCAGCAAAATTTGACGGATCTCCAAGATTCTGCAGGGGATTTCTCAACCAGTGTGAGATTCAGTTTGAGCTACAACCTGGCAAATTTCCCAGTGACCGTACAAAAATTGCCTACATTATTTCTCTTCTCAGTGGCTCAGCCCTTGATTGGGCATCACCGTTATGGGAGAGGTCCGACACCCTGCTATCTTCCTACACTGCCTTCGTGTCAACATTCAGGCGCATCTTCGACGAGCCAGGCCGGGTAACCTCAGCTTCATCCGAGATTCTCCGTTTACGCCAGGGATCACGTACTGTAGGACAATATCTGATACAGTTCCAGATCCTGGCATCCGAACTGGCATGGAACGTCGAGGCCCTGTATGCTGCATTCTGGCATGGCTTATCTGAGCGTATTAAAGATGAGTTAGCTACCAGAGACGTACCTTCTAAGTTAGATGAGCTAATCTCACTCTGCACGAAAGTTGATTTACGTTTCAGAGAGAGAGCAACTGAGCGTGGAAAATCATCTGCTCCAAAATCTTCTGCTCCTCCTCCTCGTCAACTGTCACCATCTAAAGATGAGCCCATGCAACTTGGCCGTTCCCGTTTAACTCCTGCTGAGCGCCGAAGACGTCTCTCCGAGTTTCTCTGTCTCTATTGTGCAGCTCCGTCTCACACCATTAATGCCTGTCCCAAACGTCCGGGAAACTCCAAATCCTAGCTCGCCAAGGAGAGGGCCGGCTAGGAGTAATGATCTCCTCTCCATCTCCTCAAGATTGTAATCTCCCAGTCTCGCTTCAAGTTGCTCAACGTTATCGGAACGTCATTGCCCTCCTTGATTCCGGAGCGGCTGGGAACTTTATTACCGAAGCCTATGTTAAACGGTGGTCCCTACCCACCGAGAGACTTCCTTCGTCCATTTCTTTAACTGCCGTGGATGGCAGCAAAATTTTTGATGCAGTTATTTCTTTAAGGACTCTACCAGTTCGTCTGAGAGTGGGAGTTCTTCATTCTGAACTTATTTCTTTTTTAGTGATTCCAAGAGCCACACATCCTGTGGTCCTGGGCCTTCCATGGCTCCGTCTTCACAATCCTACAATTGATTGGACGACTACGCAAATCCTGGCATGGGGTTCCTCCTGTGCTGAGACATGTTTGTTTAAAGTATTGCCTGTCTGTTCTTCCTCCCCCAGGTCGTCTGATGTTCCACCTCCTCCATATCAAGATTTCACGGATGTGTTCAGTAAAGCTTCTGCTGATATCCTTCCTCCTCATAGAGAATGGGACTGTCCGATTGATCTCGTTCCAGGGAAGGTTCCACCTCGAGGCCGAACTTATCCGTTGTCTCTGCCTGAGACGCATTCTATGGAGGAATATATTAAAGAGAACCTAGCAAAGGGGTTCATTCGACCTTCTTCTTCTCCAGCCGGCGCAGGCTTCTTTTTTGTAAAAAAGAAAGATGGTGGTCTGCGGCCGTGCATCGACTACAGAGGTTTGAACGACATTACCATCAAGAACCGTTATCCTTTACCCCTGATTACTGAGCTCTTTGACAGAGTTAGCGGAGCTACCATCTTTACAAAGCTGGACTTGCGAGGTGCATACAATCTCATCCGGATCCGTGAGGGGGACGAGTGGAAGACCGCCTTTAACACCCGTGACGGACATTATGAGTACCTCGTCATGCCCTTCGGATTGAGCAATGCTCCAGCTGTCTTCCAGCATTTTGTCAATGAGATCTTCAGAGACATTCTATACCGTCATGTCGTGGTCTATCTAGACGATATCCTCATTTTTGCCAACGATTTAGAGGAACATCGTTTTTGGGTTAAAGAGGTTCTGTCCCGTCTCCGTGTCAATCATCTCTATTGCAAATTAGAAAAATGCGTCTTTGAAGTCAAGTCCATTCCGTTTCTAGGGTACATTGTGTCCGGTTCCGGACTAGAGATGGATCCTGAGAAACTACAAGCAATCCAAAATTGGCCGGTACCCTTAACCCTCAAAGGGGTCCAGAGGTTCTTAGGGTTCGCCAACTATTACCGAAAGTTTATACGAGACTTTTCCACCATTGTGGCGCCTATTACTGCTTTCACTAAGAAGGGTGCTAACCCGTCCAAGTGGTCTGAAGAAGCCATGCAAGCATTTCATCTTTTAAAACAAAGGTTCATCTCTGCGCCTGTTCTGAAACAGCCTGACATCGACTCTCCTTTCATCTTAGAGGTGGATGCCTCCTCCGTTGGAGTAGGAGCGGTGTTATCTCAGAGGGCTAAAGATGGCCATTTACACCCTTGCAGTTTCTTCTCCCGGAAGTTCTCCCCAGCTCAGCGCAACTATGCCATTGGCGACCAGGAGTTGCTAGCCATCAAGCTCGCTCTAGAAGAGTGGAGGTATCTGTTGGAGGGAGCTTCCCATTCAATCACCATACTTACAGACCACAAGAACCTTTTATACCTGAAGGGCGCACAATGTCTCAACCCTCGTCAGGCCAGATGGGCACTTTTCTTTTCCAGGTTCGACTTTAAACTCCAGTTCTGTCCGGGCTCTCAGAATCGCAAGGCCGATGCCCTTTCCCGCTCATGGGAGCAAGAAAATGAGTCAGAGTCTTCAGACAAGCATCCTATTATAAATCCGTTGGCATTCTCCACGGTAGGGATGGACTCTACGCCCCCATCAGGGAAAAGTTTTGTGAAGCCGATGCTAAGGAAGAAGCTCATGCATTGGGCCCATGCTTCCCGTTTTGCCGGACATACAGGTATCCAAAAAACCCTGGAGTTTATCTCTAGGTCCTATTGGTGGCCAACTCTGAAAAAGGACGTCTTGGAGTTTATTGCATCTTGCCCAAAGTGTGCCCAACATAAAGTATCCCGCCAGTCGCCTGCGGGGCAACTGGTTCCACTATCCGTTCCCCGTCGACCATGGACCCACTTGTCGATGGATTTCATTACAGACTTACCCATGTGCAACAAGTTCAATACCATCTGGGTGGTAGTTGACCGGTTCACCAAGATGGCACACTTCATTCCTCTCACCGGTCTTCCGTCAGCTTCCAAGTTGGCTCAAGTATTCATACAAGAGATCTTCCGACTCCACGGTCTTCCTGAAGAAATTATCTCAGATCGAGGAGTTCAATTCACAGCCAAATTCTGGCGAAGTTTATGTCAAGTCCTCCAAGTCAAGCTAAAGTTTTCCACGGCTTACCATCCTCAGACCAATGGTCAAACCGAGAGGGTGAATCAGGACTTGGAGGCCTTCCTCCGCATCTATGTGTCCTCCTCTCAAGATGACTGGGTTCAATTACTTCCCTGGGCCGAGTTCTGTCATAACAACCAGTATCATTCTTCATCTGCTTCAACACCATTCTTCACTAACTTTGGATTCCACCCTAAAGTCCCTGAGTTCCAACCGCTTCCAGCAACTTCTGTTCCCGCAGTGGATATCACCTTGCATCAGTTTGCCAATATCTGGAAGAGCGTACGATCAGCTCTGCTCAAGGCATCGTTCAGGTACAAGAAGTTTGCGGATAAGAAGCGTCGAGCAGTTCCTGCTCTCAAGGTGGGTGATCGGGTATGGTTATCCACGAAGAATTTGAGGTTAAGAGTTCCCAGTATGAAGTTTGCACCTCGCTATATCGGTCCTTTCAAGATTGAACAAGTCATCAATCCTGTTGCTTACAGACTCCAGTTGCCTCCCTTCTTAAAAATACCCAGGACATTCCATGTTTCCCTGTTGAAACCGCTGATCTTGAATCGGTTTCATTCCTCACTTCCTCCAACTCCGAAAGTCCAAACTCAACGAGGCGTTGAGTATGAAGTGGCCAAGATCCTGGACTCACGTCACCGTTACGGTCAACTACAATATCTTATTGACTGGAAGGGTTATGGTCCTGAGGAACGTTCATGGACCAATGCTTCTGATGTCCATGCTCCTGCCTTGGTCCGGAGATTCCATTCCAAGTTTCCTCAAAAGCCAAAGAAGTGTCCTGGGGCCACTCCTAAAGGGGGGGGTGCTGTCACGATCCGGGTATCTGGACGCCATTTCTTACCCATCAGATGCCTCCTAAGGCTGGCTCAGCGCTCCAGGACCGGATCCCATCTGTTATCCTGATGTGTACATTCCTGTATCCTCTCCTGTCACTCTGGGACGCTGTCACAGTAAACGCCACATTACACCTGGCATGGCGTCTCCCGCGGCCTCCGCCGCCGTCCCTGAACTTCTGCATGCAGAGTGTCTGAGTGGCGATTACGTCAGCCGCGTCCTCCGCTGTGTCCGCGTGGTTGGATGTGCATCTGTCAGCCTGGCGCCTCCTGTCTCCGGTGGCCGGCGCCGCCATTACTGTTTTCATTACCACATGGATTACAAACCAAACTTCCCTCCGAGTGTCTGCATGGGCGCAGCCATCTTGGATTCTGTCAGCTGATCATTTCCACCAATCTGTTCTCAGTATTGATAATCTGCATAATTGCCTAGCCAATCCCTTCCTTGCTGCGGGTATAAATACACTGTGCCTGAGCAAGGAAGGCGTCAGTGCTTTGGTTGTCAAACCTAGTTCCTGTTTGTCTCTCTCCTGTGATTGTCTTCCAGGTTCCAGCTCCTGTCTCAAGACTTCCACCATAGAGACCCGCACCAGCATTCCACCTGCGGTGTAGCCTGACTCTCCAATCCATTGTGGATTCATCTGTTTCCAGCTACAACATTACCTGCTTCCAGCTCAGCTTCCAGCAGAGTACAGCTTCCCTTAAAGGGCCGGTGTCCTTTCTACACTTTACCACTCTCCACCGGTATTATTATTTCTCCGCTCTCAAGTTCTACATTTCAGTTCATATTTCATCGCTCCCAAGTTCATTTATTATTTAACTGGTTCCAGCCAGTATCCACTCCGTGCTAACAACAGTCTGGTTCCAGCCAGTATCCACAGCAGCTGTTTTATCTTCGGCAACCCAGCTTTTCCTGGAACACCAGCTGGCACAATCCTGGGTTATCTCCATTGCTACAGTCGGGCCTGGTAAGGACTTTCCATCTAGTAGATCATAAGAACTATCTCACACTACCAGTGCCCTGTGGCTCCTGCCATCCTGTAGTACCCAGGAACTGTATTTATTCTTTGCTGACTTTTACGTTTTCTTTTACTGCTGCTGTGTTGCGGAGTTGTCATAATAAACATCATTGACTTTTATCCAAGTTGTCGTGGTCACGCCTTCGGGCAGTTATTATTCATGTTACTTACATGTCCAGGGGTCTGATACAACCTCCCAGGTTCCGGTACATCTCAGCCCCTACAACTGAGGCTGCCTCCCGTCAGCTCAGGCCCTCAGTTGTGACACCTAGGAATTGAAGTCGTTCAGACGGAATTAGATGCGATTGTTTTTGAACTTGACACTGCAACCGTGGTGTACGTTAGTAGCGCAAGTAAGAGGAACCTCTGTTGAGACAGAGTTCTTATGAGCAGATCGTCTAAGTATGGAACGATTGTCACTGCCAGGGCTCTGAGATGAGCTATCATCACCAACATCACTTTGGTGAATACCCGAGGCGCTGACAAGAGGCCAAACGGTAGAACCTGAAACGGTTAATGGTTGTGGCGTATTGCAAAACGCAAGAACCTGTGATGCGGTGACCAAACCGGAATGGGTAAATACGCATTCTGAAGATCAAGCGCAATCATGCAATCTTGTGGCTCCAAATATGCAAATACTAACCGCAGAAATCCATTTTCAAACTGTAGTAAGTGACTTGCTGATTGAGACTGCGACGGAGCCCTCCGGCTTCGGTACCCCAAACAGAGGGGAATAAGTAACCCTGACTCTGTTGGTGTACCAGGTCTGGAAATAAAAACAGCTGAAACCAGCAGAGACTGAATGGCAACCTGCCAAAACGCCTAATTTCGTCCGACAGAGGCAGTCTTGTCTTTTAACCTTTAAATAGCGGATACATCCATGAGTGGATGTCTGGAGTGGAAACCCGGCAAATGTAACGTGTAAAGGCGCGCTTCCACAATTGGAAATTCGAGATGGCCTAAGAGGCCGTCAAGCCACTGGCTTGTTGACTTTAGCGCCCTGGCGTTACAAGTCGTGACTGTTTTTGTACCACAGCCTTGAAAAGACTGAAGTCTAAAGACTTTAAACGCCGGACCAAAGTATTTCCGTTTTGATACCGGAGGAGGCAATGGCTAGACTTTACCCCCCCCCCCCCCGCCTTGGCCTGAATATCAAATTTAGTACCAAACAACTTCTGGCCTTGTCGTGCTGAAACTAGCGACGATAAAAAACGAGAATCGAGGTAACAGGCGTCAGCAGAAGCTTTACAGAGATACTCTGCAGCTTCTTATTAACGATAAGTCTAACGTGATCGTCATTGTTTCCATACATAGAGCGCCTAGTGACCCAAATGTATCTTGGATCTTTATAATGTTTGACACAGACGAATTCACCAATGGCGGATTCTCCCATTTAGATGTGGAAACGGGTAAATAGACTTAAATCTTAGTCAGATTCTAAATAAGAAACTCATTGAAGATCTGTCGTTTATTAAATTCGACGGATTAGATGTTAGAGTCTCCTTAGTCTCTGTAAATTTGAGACATTGACTCACTGGTCATTAGCAATGTATGGTTGCCCAAACCCCGCACTATCTGACTGCTGGTCTAATGTACCCTTCTCACTCGTAGTTATCGCTGTGAGGTTTGACATAGAATTTGTCAGACTGCATTAAATTATAAGACCAGTTAAATTAACACCCTGGTACCCAAAAGGAAGTTGGACCTTTGGAAAATCTGAGACTCCTCCGTTAGAGCTGGCGGAGTAACTTCCGAGACTCCGATCTTACCGCTCCTGTCGAACGGAGTCAATTTGAATTGCCAATCCTTAACATAGGATCTGGGAATGAACAGGCTTCCGGAGTGGAAACCTACAACGCAACTGAATCTGTGGTAGATTTATGTACAGACATTGTAGTAAACCTTGTTTTTAGTCTGTGTTGGAGCCTTACTCCTTATACACACAGACAACACAATAGCCAAAGGCCAGACACTTGCACAACCCAGTAAAGTCTTTACTTAAGGTGTGTAATATATATATATATATATATATATATATATATGTCGAAATACAGTTCACATGGCTAGCCTATGTGAAACCTGAACCAAAATTCCCACTAACACCCCTGCGCCTCCGTGTGGAGTAGAGATGTATGGCAGGAATGTTCTGGAATTACAAACTGGAAGAAACAGGAAACATGATTAAAATGGCCCCCATGCCATGCTTACAATGAAAATCACAGGACAGGTTACAATACCTGCTGCAGTGTTAATATAGGCTCAAAAAACACAAAAAAAAACATGTTTAATTTTTTTTTTATTGTTTTCACCCTCCAAAGTGTGGCGGATTGAAAATGACGAATTTACTGTCTAAAAGCACTGCTGTCGAATTTCCAAACTTGAATTGAATATGCTTTTGTCGAATTGCAGCACTTGTATCATTGCAGAAAAGTCGAATTTGCAAAAAGTCGAATTTCAAAAAGTCGAATTTTGAAAGTCCGTTTTATACTGGTGGTCACTGTGTCAGCAAACTGCAAAACTCAAATGCACCACAGGTATAGAATGTAGATGGATAGTATACTTAATGGATGACGACACAGAGGTAGGTACAGCAGTGGCCTACCGTACTGCTATATATAGTATACTGGTGGTCACTGTGTCAGCAAACTGCAAAACTAAAATGCACCACAGGTATAGAATGTAGATGGATAGTATACTTAATGACGACACAGAGGTAGGCACAGCAGTGGCCTTCCGTATCGTACTGCTATATATAGTATACTGGTGGTCACTGTGTCAGCAAAACTCTGCACTGTACTCCTCCTATATAATATTAATTATACTGGTGGTCCCCAGTCCCCACAATAAAGCAGCACACTGAGCACAGATATGGAGTGTTTTTCAGGCAGACAACGTATACTGGTGGTCACTGTCAGCAAAACTCTGCACTGTACTCCTGCTATATAATACAGCTGCTCCCCAGTCCCCACAATTAAGCAGTGTGAGCACAGATATATTATGCAGCACACTGAGCACAGATATGGTATGGAGCGTTTTTTTCAGGCAGAGAACGGATAAAAACTGGTGGTCACTTATCAGCAAAACTCTGCACTGTACTCCTCCTAACAGCTGCTCCCCAGTCCTCCCCACAATTAAGCAATAAAGCAATCAAGTTCAACAATAAACGGAGAGGACGCCAGTCCTCTCCCTTTCATCTCCAATGCACGAGTGAAAATGGCGGCGACGCGCGGCTGCTTATATAGAATCCGAATCTCGCGAGAATCCGACAGCGGGATGACGACGTTCGGGCGCGCTCGGGTTAGCCGAGCAAGGCGGGAAGGTTCGAACCTGCCTCGGACCCGTGTAAAAAGGGTTAAGTTCGGGGGGGTTCGGTTTCCGAGAAACCGAACCCGCTCATCTCTACTACAAACTCAGCATAGGTACAACCTGACAACTCCAAACAGGCCCAGTGCACATTAATGCATATAGCAGGGCAATAAATTAAATCAGTCACGAACAGGAAGCTAAAACACACACTACACTTTTTGTTCATACACTTGTCCCAAATATAAATAAAACAATACCAGCAGGTATTCTTCGGACTGGAGTTACTGCAACAGGCTGCCTTATTACCCTTGCAACACCAACATCTGTAGAAAAAAAAAAAATTAGAATTGTAATGTGAAAAATTAGAAAAATACTTTAGAATAGAAAAAAAAAAACACACCTTTGCCACGCTCTTCACTGCCTTGAACGGAAAATAGGATTTTGGTACTTACCAGGTAAATCCTTTTCTTTGAATCCATAGGGGGCACTGGAGTACTCTTGGGATATGGACGGCTTAGCAGAAACAAAGGCACTGAATATTTAAATTTAGAACTCTCCACCCCTCCATATCCCAGAGTACCTCAGTGTATGACCTCAGTGTTTTTTACTGAGCGAACAGGAACTATAGAGAGGTTGACAATGGAGAATTCCTATAACATAACGGACAACAACAAAGTTGACACATAACGTTACTGTCAACTAAACAGTTGACACCATAACCGATAGACCTTTATAATTTGAACCAATCGGTGAAAATGTGTTACCATAAGCTCCTCTGAGCTTAATACAACCCAGGTAAAACTGCTCTGGGTGGGCGTCCAGTGCCCCCTATGGATTCAAAGAAAAGGATTTACCTGGTAAGTACCAAAATCCTATTTTCTTTTTCATCCACTAGGGGTCACTGGAGTACTCTTGGGACGTACCAAAGCTTCCCTCGTGGGCGGGAGAGCTGTTTGACACCTGTAACAGTAGGCGGCCAAAGCTAGATGCTGATGCCGCAAACGTTTCAAAACTTGTAAACGCGCACAAACGTGTGCACTGAAGACTATGTAGCCACGTCGTAGAAGCTCCAGCTGGTCATGACATTCCCACAGAACCTGTGGGATGAGCTATTACTGACGTAGGCGACTGTAACTTAGCCTTAAGGTAAGCCTGACGTGTAGTCAGTTTTATCCAACTGGATAATGTCTGCTGAGAAACTGGCTAACCCCAGTTGGCAGCATCATAGAGAACAAACAACGTATCCGTATTACGAACTGTAGACGTTCGGGACATATAAACGCGTAATGCGCGTACCACATTCAGAATTCTAGAATGTGCTGTCAACACAGGAAACACTATTGGTTTATTGATGTGAAAAATAAGAAATCGGAATTCGTCCGAAGTTCCGCTCTGTCATGAGGAAACCCAAATACGGTGGCTTGGAATACAAGACACCCAAATTTGAAAACAAAACCCTTGCCGAAGCTAAGGCTAGAAGAAAAAAACGTTTTCCAAGTGAGAAACTTAATCCCCATTTGTTGTAATGGTTCAAAATATGAAAACTGTAAGAAATCTGAACCCAGCTTCAAGTCGCATGGCTCTGTAGGTGGGATAAATGGAGGCTGCACTCTGATGACACCTTGTAGAAAGGTGTGTACCGACGCAATAGAGTCAAACGTCTTTGAAAATAAATTGACAACACAGATACCTGCACCCTCAGTGTAGATAAACGCAGTTCTCCATCCCACCCCGTCTGTAAAATAACAGAATACGGGTAACTTGAAAGATGATGTCGGAAACTTCCGAGCTTCACACCAACCTATATAGGCACTAGAGATGAGCGGGTTCGGTTTCTCTGAATCCGAACCCGCACGAACTTCATGTTTTTTTCACGGGTCCGAGCAGACTCGGATCCTCCCGCCTTGCTCGGTTAACCCGAGCGCGCCTGAACGTCATCATGACGCTGTCGGATTCTCGCGAGACTCGGATTCTATATAAGGAGCCGCGCGTCGCCGCCATTTTCACACGTGCATTGAGATTGATAGGGAGAGGACGTGGCTGGCGTCCTCTCCATTTAGATTAGGGTTGAGAGAGAGAGAGAGAGATTGACCTGAGGCTGTGATACTGTAGAAGAGAGTGCAGAGTTTAGTGACTGACGACCACAGTGACCACCAGACAGTGCAGTTGTTTGTTTTATTTAATATATCCGTTCTCTGCCTGAAAAAAACGATACACACAGTGACTCAGTCACATACCATATCTGTGTGCACTGCTCAGCCCAGTGTGCTGCATCAATGTATATATATATCTGACTGTGCTCAGCTCACACAGCTTATAATTGTGGGGGAGACTGGGGAGCACTGCAGTGCCAGTTATAGGTTATAGCAGGAGCCAGGAGTACATAATATTATATTAAAATTAAACAGTGCACACTTTTGCTGCAGGAGTGCCACTGCCAGTGTGACTAGTGACCAGTGACCTGACCACCAGTATATATAATATTAGTAGTATACTATCTCTTTATCAACCAGTCTATATTAGCAGCAGACACAGTACAGTGCGGTAGTTCACGGCTGTGGCTACCTCTGTGTCGGCACTCGGCAGCCCGTCCATAATTGTATATACCACCTAACCGTGGTTTTTTTTTCTTTCTTTATAGTCATACTAGTTACGAGTATACTATCTCTTTATCAACCAGTCTATAATAGCAGCAGACACAGTACAGTGCGGTAGTTCACGGCTGTGGCTACCTCTGTGTCGGCACTCGGCAGCCAGTCCATAATTGTATATACCACCTAACCGTGGTTTTTTTTTCTTTCTTTATACATACATACTAGTTACGAGTATACTATCTCTTTATCAACCAGTCTATATATTAGCAGCAGACACAGTACAGTGCGGTAGTTCACGGCTGTGGCTACCTCTGTGTCGGCACTCGGCAGCCCGTCCATAATTGTATATACCACCTAACCGTGGTTTTTTTTTCTTTCTTTATACATACATACTAGTTACGAGTATACTATCTCTTTATCAACCAGTCTATATATTAGCAGCAGACACAGTACAGTGCGGTAGTTCACGGCTGTGGCTACCTCTGTGTCGGCACTCGGCAGCCCGTCCATAATTGTATATACCACCTAACCGTGGTTTTTTTTTCTTTCTTTATACATACATACTAGTTACGAGTATACTATCTCTTTATCAACCAGTCTATATTAGCAGCAGACACAGTACAGTGCGGTAGTTCACGGCTGTGGCTACCTCTGTGTCGGCACTCGGCAGCCCGTCCATAATTGTATATACCACCTAACCGTGGGTTTTTTTTCTTTCTTTATACATACATACTAGTTACGAGTATACTATCTCTTTATCAACCAGTCTATATATTAGCAGCAGACACAGTACAGTGCGGTAGTTCACGGCTGTGGCTACCTCTGTGTCGGCACTCGGCAGCCCGTCCATAATTGTATATACCACCTAACCGTGGTTTTTTTTTTTCTTTCTTTATACATACATACTAGTTACGAGTATACTATCTCTTTATCAACCAGTCTATATTAGCAGCAGACACAGTACAGTGCGGTAGTTCACGGCTGTGGCTACTTCTGTGTCGGCACTCGGCAGCCCGTCCATAATTGTATATACCACCTAACCGTGTTTTTTTTTTCTTTCTTTATACATACATACTAGTTACGAGTATACTATCTCTTTATCAACCAGTCTATATTAGCAGCAGACACAGTACAGTGCGGTAGTTCACGGCTGTGGCTACCTCTGTGTCGGCACTCGGCAGCCCGTCCATAATTGTATATACCACCTAACCGTGGTTACGATTACGGACATGTCGTCTACAGTCACTGCATATGATTCTCTCCCCATTGAAAGAATGGTGGAGGATTATATGAGTGACCGCATCCAAGTAGGCACGTCACACAGTCCGTACTTATACTGGCAGGAAAAAGAGGCAATTTGGAGGCCCTTGCACAAACTGGCTTTATTCTACCTAAGTTGCCCTCCCACAAGTGTGTACTCCGAAAGAGTGTTTAGTGCCGCCGCTCACCTTGTCAGCAATCGGCGTACGAGGTTACATCCAGAAAATGTGGAGAAGATGATGTTCATTAAAATGAATTATAATCAATTCCTCCGTGGAGACATTGACCAGCAGCAATTGCCTCCACAAAGTACACAGGGAGCTGAGATGGTGGATTCCAGTGGGGACGAATTGATAATCTGTGAGGAGGGGGATGTACACGGTGATATATCGGAGGATGATGATGAGGTGGACATCTTGCCTCTGTAGAGCCAGTTTGTGCAAGGAGAGATTAATTGCTTCTTTTTTGGTGGGGGTCCAAACCAACCCGTCATATCAGTCACAGTCGTGTGGCAGACCCTGTCACTGAAATGATGGGTTGGTTAAAGTGTGCATGTCCTGTTTATACAACATAAGGGTGGGTGGGAGGGCCCAAGGACAATTCCATCTTGCACCTCTTTTTTCTTTTCTTTTTCTTTGCGTCATGTGCTGTTTGGGGAGGGTTTTTTGGAAGGGACATCCTGCGTGACACTGCAGTGCCACTCCAAGATGGGCCCGGTGTTTGTGTCGGCCACTAGGGTCGCTTATCTTACTCACACAGCTACCTCATTGCGCCTCTTTTTTTCTTTGCGTCATGTGCTGTTTGGGGAGGGTTTTTTGGAAGGGACATCCTGCGTGACACTGCAGTGACACTCCTAGATGGGCCCGGTGTTTGTGTCGGCCACTAGGGTCGCTTATCTTACTCACACAGCTACCTCATTGCGCCTCTTTTTTTCTTTGCGTCATGTGCTGTTTGGGGAGGGTTTTTTGGAAGGGACATCCTGCGTGACACTGCAGTGCCACTCCTAGATGGGCCCGGTGTTTGTGTCGGCCACTAGGGTCGCTAATCTTACTCACACAGCTACCTCATTGCGCCTCTTTTTTTCTTTGCGTCATGTGCTGTTTGGGGAGGGTTTTTTGGAAGGGCCATCCTGCGTGACACTGCAGTGCCACTCCTAGATGGGCCCGGTGTTTGTGTCGGCCACTAGGGTCGCTTATCTTACACAGCGACCTCGGTGCAAATTTTAGGACTAAAAATAATATTGTGAGGTGTGAGGTATTCAGAATAGACTGAAAATGAGTGGAAATTATGGTTTTTGAGGTTAATAATACTTTGGGATCAAAATGACCGCCAAATTCTATGATTTAAGCTGTTTTTTAGGTTTTTTGGAAAAAAACACCCGAATCCAAAACACACCCGAATCCGACAAAAAAAATTCGGTGAGGTTTTGCCAAAACGCGGTCGAACCCAAAACACGGCCGCGGAACCGAACCCAAAACCAAAACACAAAACCCGAAAAATTTCCGGCGCTCATCTCTAATAGGCACACCAAATTCTGTAATAATGAGCTGCCGTAACCGGCTTCCTAGCTCGTAACATGGTTGGTATAACCGATACTGTAATGCCCTATCTCTTTTCTTAAGAGGGCGGTCTCAACCACCACCCCGTCAACCGCAGCCGCGGTACATAGGTAAATAGGGGTAAAAGAACGGTCCCTGTTGTAACAGGTTGGACGTAGTATGAGCGGGCAAGGATCGTGTGCGAGTACTCCTTGGAGATTCGAGAAGCAAGCTCTCCGAAACCCATGAGATATCACTAGTATGACTGTGACGAACTGTCTTATGATCCGTTTTAGCAACGGAGAGAGCAGCGGAAAACGGTGGACCCAGATACACGAGGCTGTACGACCACGCGAATGTGAGAGCCTCCACCGCCACTGCCCTTGTGATCTGTCGTTCTGTACACATACTGAGCATTTGTAATTGTGGCGAGATGCCATCATGTACACCTGAAGGTAACCCCACCTGTGGACCCACATGTGAAACACCTCTGGATTTAATGCCCAGTTTTCTGGATGAAAATCCCGACGGCTAAGATCATCTGTCTAACAGATGTCCACTCCCGGAATGAACCCCGTCGACAATATCACCTTGTGGTATTCTGGGCAATTGAGAATTCGAGCTACCTCCCGCATTGCCATGCGGCTTCTCGGTCCTCCCTGGATGTTGTGTATGCAACTCCCGTTGCGTTGTCTGACTGCACTTGGACAGACTGAAAGCGAAGCATGTAGTGCATTGTAAATTGCACGGAGTTCCAGGACATTTATAGACAGCAATCTGTCGTGATCCGTTTTAGAACCCCTGTCGCTGACCTTTTTAACTACAACTCCTCAACCTCTGAGACTCTCGCCCAGAGTATAGACACCCTCGCCCCCCTGTGGGAAACGCGAGTGAAACCCGGCGAACTAAAGCGCTTCGAAAACACATCATTGTTCCTAATAGGCGAATACACCAATGTACCGCTAGTGTGCGTGGCTTTTGCACTAATTGTACTAGATGGTATAATCTGTTCTTTCTGGTGTAGTAGGTAAATTTCTTTGATTTACCGTATCTATACTCATACCTAGGAATTGAAGTCGTTCAGACGGAATTAGATGCGATTGTTTTTGAACTTGACACTGCAACCGTGGTGTACGTTAGTAGCGCAAGTAAGAGGAACCTCTGTTGAGACAGAGTTCTTATGAGCAGATCGTCTAAGTATGGAACGATTGTCACTGCCAGGGCTCTGAGATGAGCTATCATCACCAACATCACTTTGGTGAATACCCGAGGCGCTGACAAGAGGCCAAACGGTAGAACCTGAAACGGTTAATGGTTGTGGCGTATTGCAAAACGCAAGAACCTGTGATGCGGTGACCAAACCGGAATGGGTAAATACGCATTCTGAAGATCAAGCGCAATCATGCAATCTTGTGGCTCCAAATATGCAAATACTAACCGCAGAAATCCATTTTCAAACTGTAGTAAGTGACTTGCTGATTGAGACTGCGACGGAGCCCTCCGGCTTCGGTACCCCAAACAGAGGGGAATAAGTAACCCTGACTCTGTTGGTGTACCAGGTCTGGAAATAAAAACAGCTGAAACCAGCAGAGACTGAATGGCAACCTGCCAAAACGCCTAATTTCGTCCGACAGAGGCAGTCTTGTCTTTTAACCTTTAAATAGCGGATACATCCATGAGTGGATGTCTGGAGTGGAAACCCGGCAAATGTAACGTGTAAAGGCGCGCTTCCACAATTGGAAATTCGAGATGGCCTAAGAGGCCGTCAAGCCACTGGCTTGTTGACTTTAGCGCCCTGGCGTTACAAGTCGTGACTGTTTTTGTACCACAGCCTTGAAAAGACTGAAGTCTAAAGACTTTAAATGCCGGACCAAAGTATTTCCGTTTTGATACCGGAGGAGGCAATGGCTAGACTTTACACCCCCCCCCCCCCCCCCCCGCCTTGGCCTGAATATCAAATTTAGTACCAAACAACTTCTGGCCTTGTCGTGCTGAAACTAGCGACGACAAAAAACGAGAATCGAGGTAACAGGCGTCAGCAGAAGCTTTACAGAGATACTCTGCAGCTTCTTATTAACGATAAGTCTAACGTGATCGTCATTGTTTCCATACATAGAGCGCCTAGTGACCCAAATGTATCTTGGATCTTTATAATGTTTGACACAGACGAATTCACCAATGGCGGATTCTCCCATTTAGATGTGGAAACGGGTAAATAGACTTAAATCTTAGTCAGATTCTAAATAAGAAACTCATTGAAGATCTGTCGTTTATTAAATTCGACGGATTAGATGTTAGAGTCTCCTTAGTCTCTGTAAATTTGAGACATTGACTCACTGGTCATTAGCAATGTATGGTTGCCCAAACCCCGCACTATCTGACTGCTGGTCTAATGTACCCTTCTCACTCGTAGTTATCGCTGTGAGGTTTGACATAGAATTTGTCAGACTGCATTAAATTATAAGACCAGTTAAATTAACACCCTGGTACCCAAAAGGAAGTTGGACCTTTGGAAAATCTGAGACTCCTCCGTTAGAGCTGGCGGAGTAACTTCCGAGACTCCGATCTTACCGCTCCTGTCGAACGGAGTCAATTTGAATTGCCAATCCTTAACATAGGATCTGGGAATGAACAGGCTTCCGGAGTGGAAACCTACAACGCAACTGAATCTGTGGTAGATTTATGTACAGACATTGTAGTAAACCTTGTTTTTAGTCTGTGTTGGAGCCTTACTCCTTATACACACAGACAACACAATAGCCAAAGGCCAGACACTTGCACAACCCAGTAAAGTCTTTACTTAAGGTGTGTAATATATATATATATATATATATATATGTCGAAATACAGTTCACATGGCTAGCCTATGTGAAACCTGAACCAAAATTCCCACTAACACCCCTGCGCCTCCGTGTGGAGTAGAGATGTATGGCAGGAATGTTCTGGAATTACAAACTGGAAGAAACAGGAAACATGATTAAAATGGCCCCCATGCCATGCTTACACTGAAAATCACAGGACAGGTTACAATACCTGCTGCAGTGTTAATATAGGCTCAATAGCCTATTATACAGTGATAATCACTGTCTAGTAAATAAACACATGCAGGTTACAATACATGCCTTCAGTGTTAATATAGGCTCAATAGCCTATTATACCCTGCATAATCACAGGCAGGTCACAATCCAGTTAATATAAACACTGCCTGCAGTTAATTTTGTATTAACATTCCTATAGATATGGCAGCCTGCTATTCTTTCCCCTTGCAGCCGCGCTGTAATCAGCCAGGTCCCCCCCCCCTCTCTGTACTCCCTGTAGCGCTGTGTTAGCGGTGAGCCGGGAAGCTCATTGCAGGGAGGCGAGAGACACATTCAAAGTAGCGAAGGGCGGCTGGCCGGGGCGCGTAGCTGTCGCTAGCCGAGCTGCGGCGGGTCTCCCCCTCTGTGCGCTGCACTTTCCATACAGCGCTGACGGAGCGCCTGGCGGGAGGACGGAGCGCCTGGGCCGGGAGGACGGAGCGGCAGACGGAGCGCTGGACGGAGCGGCTGGGCTAAGTGGCAGTGAGCGGTAGTGAGCGGGCGCACCCAACGGACCCCACACAGCAGGGGGGGCAGCCTGCGCTGACCGCCCCGTTTCCCCAGCATACCTTTTGTAGGAGGTCTGCGACGGGCTTCTAAGCTCAGAGCTCTCTGGTCATAGCTGCGACGGGGCTTCTATCTGTAAGCTCCGTCCAGCTCTTTGATCACTTCTTCATGGCTGCGACGGGGCTTCTTTCTGTAAGCTCCGTCCAGCTGTTGCAGGAGCCAGTGGGCCTGTGGCTGTGAGGGTGCTCTTTGTGAGGACCGACACGCCATGCGCTGCTCGTGCAGCGGCACTATCCCGGACCCATGTTTTTCCAGAAACTGGGAAGGGATGTGCTATAGTAAAAAGTAAAAAGTAAAAATGAAAAATTAATAAAATCTTCCACCAAGTGTGGGAAGTCCCCACAAGCCTTGTTATTGCTGTGAGCACGGAAAAAACACTGAGGTCGTACACTGAGGTACTCTGGGATATGGAGGGGTGGAGAGTTCTAAATTTAAATATTCAGTGCCTTTGTTTCTGCTAAGCCGTCCATATCCCAAGAGTACTCCAGTGACCCCTAGTGGATGAAAAAGAAAGTATTTTCTTCTTCCAAATGCATGTGGATGCTTTAATCACCTCACTGCTTCGTTTCAACTGTTCACCAGTTGTGCTTTTGCTTTTACTAGTTTGCTTTTTGGGCAGATTCTGAGCTGCAGTAGTGGGCACTGAACCCAAAATAAAAAACAGGAAAAAAAAACCATAATGTAATCGTGCCAATCACTGAGAAATAGCTCTGAAACAAAGATGACAAAACAGACAAATTTATACCGGTATCCGAATAAGTGGAAGGTACAGCCATGTCCACACCACCCTCAACTCCTTCAACAAGTACAGGTGAGAAGTGAGTTCGGACCTTCTCTTCCCAGACGTTGAAATGAACATCAATAGTGGTCCCTCCCCCGGTACCCGCTGCATGTCTTGCTAGACGAGCCATTTTGTCTTTTGTGATTTTTTTTACAGTTTCGCCACCTTTTCTTACAATTTTCAACAGTGCGTTTTCGCACACCCTCAGCACTAACTTTAGCAGCTATTTCACTCCAAAATTTTGTTTTTCCGTCGGAGTGATGTCGCAGCAGCATGACTACCCATAAGCCTGTCATAATGTTCAATTACTAAACTAACAAGGACATCATTCTCGTCTTTAGAAAATCTAGGAGCACGGGAAACCTCAGCCTCGGATTGTTCTTCACTACTGGAGGCATCTTTGGCTTTAGTTGCTTTACTTTTTTTTTCCCCTTTCCTGCGCTCTTGGGGTGGGGCCACCCATTCCTCACTTGATGTAGCCGAAGTGCTGGTCTCTTCGACAACTGCTGCAGGTTGTGGGTCGGCATCACTGCTCCGTGACATGCTGTGAATATAATTGAGATAGAGAGAATATATATATATATATATATATATATTTAATTGACAAGAAAAAATAAAACAAAAACACTTACATAGGGTCCAGGTGATTTGAAAGAACACCAAAAACCACCAAAAGTTCCAGCAGACGGACGTGCCAGGAAAAGCTCAAATAGAAGGTCCAGGAAATCTAAGCAAAATTAAACACATAATAGCAAACCATTAAAATTGAGTAAGCATGGACATTTAAATAAAAAAATAAAAAAAATATGAAGAAGGAAAACATGGTCAAACCCCAATCTACTGCATTAGAAACTAGGCGTGGCAGCAAGCAGGGGGAAAAACATGGCATACAAATGCAGCAAACAAATCATGGGCAAACCCCAAAAGTACAGATATCACAACTAGGTGTGCCACCAAACTGGAAATGAGAAAACATGGCATACAAATGCTGCAAGAAAACATGCTGAAATCAATGCACAGCAATAAGAAGGAAGTACACATGGGACCATGCAGAAAGAAAAAAAAAAAACCCATGGCATACAAGTGCATCAAGAAAACATGGTCAAACCCCAATCTACTGCATTAGCAACTAGGCGTGGCAGCAAGCAGGGGGGAAAACATGGAATACAAATGCAGCAAACAAATCATGGGCAAACCCCAAAAATACAGATATCACAACTAGGTGTGCCACCAAATTGGAAATTAGAAAACATGGCATACAAATGCTGCAAGAAAACATGCTCAAATCAATGCACAGCAATAAGAAGTACACACGGGACCATGCAGAAAGAAAAAAAAACCCACATGGCATACAAGTGCATCAAGAAAACATGGTCAAAGCCCAATGCACTGCTTTACAAACTAGGCGAGGCACCAAACAGGGAAAAAAAAAAACAAATGCAGCTAGAACAGGGCCGAAACTAGACTTGTCAGCACCCGGGGCAAGGAAGCATTTTGGCGCCCCCCCCCCCCCCCCCCCCCCCGCATTACACAAAAAATTATCATGTTATCAAATATTTAGAAAGGGGATACCATTGAACAAAATTGCGCCTCATGTGCCCCAAATGTCCTAAGCATCTGTCACATAACCCCTGTGTGTCCACACACATTGCACCACATTACTGCACTACATGATTACACTAAGTGCCCTTTATATTGCACTACACTACGTACATGCCCCTATATGCTGCACTACATTACTACACTATCTCCCATACACTGCACTACATTACATGCTCCTAACACTACGTACATGCCCCTATATGCTGCACTACATTAATACACTATCCCCTATACACTGCACTACATTACATGCTCCTATACACTACACTACGTACATGCCCCTATATGCTGCACTACATTACTACACTATCCCCTATATGCTGCACTACACTACTACACCATCCCCTATATGCTGCACTACATTACATGCTCCTATACACTGTACTACATACCCTATATGCTGTACTATATATTACTTCATTACACTACACTACACTACATCTACATTACCAACAATAACACTGCAGGCAGGTATCCCCATTTTACACAGTGCGGCAGGCAGATATCCCCATTTTACACAGCGCGGCAGGCATATATCCCCATTTTACACAGTACGCAGGCAGATGCCCCCATATTACACAGTACGCAGGCAGATGCCCCCATATTACACAGTACGCAGGCAGATGCCCAGATATTACACAGTACGCAGGCAGATGCCCCCATATTACACAGTACGCAGGCAGATGCCCCCATATTACACAGTACGCAGGCAGATGCCCAGATATTACACAGTACGCAGGCAGATGCCCCCATATTACACAGTAAGCAGGCAGGTGCCCCCATATTACACAGAACGCAGGCAGGTGCCCACATATTACACAGTACGCAGGCAGATGCCCCCATATTACACAGTACGCAGGCAGGTGCCCCCATATTACACAGTACGCAGGCAGATGCCCCCATATTACACAGTACGCAGGCAGATGCCCCCATATTACACAGTACGCAGGCAGGTGCCCCCATATTACACAGTACACAGGCAGATGCCCCCATATTACACAGTACGCAGGCAGATGCCCCCATATTACACAGTACGCAGGCAGATGCCCCCATAATACACAGTACGCAGGCAGGTGCCCCCATAATACACAGTACGCAGGCAGGTGCCCCCATTTTACACAGTGCGGCAGGCAGGTATCCCCATAGGCAGGTGTCCCCATTTAACACAGTGCGTCAGCGGCAGGCAGGTTTCAAGTTGGGGGGAAGGAGGGGGGGGAGAGAGAGAGAGAATACTTACGTCTTCCTGCTCTTCGGTCCCGCCGCCTCACGTCCCTCGCGCCGGCCGCCTCCTCCTTCATGCTTATCGCCTCTCCCCGAGCGCTCCTGCTCGGGGGGGCGTGGCTTCGCGGAATGACGCGTTTGCATCGTGATGTCACGACGCAATGCGTCATTCCGCGAAACTCCGCCCCCCGAACAGGAGCGCTCGGAAGAGGCGATAAGGAGTAGAAACGGCACTGCCGCCGGGTCTCTCTCAGCGCCCCTCTAAATCCTGCGCCTGGGTCACATGCCCCCCTAGCCCCCCCCTAGTTTCGGCCCTGGCTAGAAAACATGGTCAAACCCACCAAAAACAAACAAACAAAAAAAAACATTTATTTGCATCAAAAAAGATATTAACACAAACACATTTCTACTGCAAGCATGTATATTTCTTCTGCTGGCAAACACCGACTATTTGCATACACATGTCCTACACCATACTTGCCTACATTGTAGGTCTCCTCTCCGGGAGAAGCCCGGAGAGGAGACGCTGTAGTAGTCTTCGGGGGGCGGGGCCGGATGGTGGCATCACCAAGCCCCGCTCCCACATCGACAAATGCCGCGATTCGCGTGTCCGCGGGAAGGGGGCGGAGCTAAAATGATGCAATTTGCGTCATTTTAACCCCTTCCCCACCCGACGGACCCACGAATATGGGAGATTTTCTCTCCATCCTGCTCGCATCACTAGGGTGCGAGCAGGACGCGGGAGACCTGCCCACTCTTCCGGGGGTGCGGGGGGCTACCCCAAAAAACGGGAGCCTCCCGCAGCTTCCGGGAGAGTAGGTAATTATGTCCTACACAAACATCAAGAACTTAATTTCAGAAAAAAACACACAGATCTCCAGCAAATATAACAGCTTTAGAAAACATGTACATGCCCTTCCACAATGTTCCATGCAACATACTAGCTGGGAAGGATAAACTAAATAAGGCTAAATCTGCAGTAATGAAAAAAACAAACAAACAAACAAACACATATAAAATCATACATCTGACCATCCATAATATTATAACCTAGAGCAGGCATTCCCAACCACGGTCCTCAAGGCACTAACAGTGCAGGTTTTAGTGATATCCAGGCTTCAGCACAGGTGACTTAATTAGTAGCTCAGTTATTTTGATTTAACCATCTGTGCTGCAGCCTGGATATCACTAAAACCTGCACTGTTGGTGTGCCTTGAGGACCGCGGTTGGGAATGCCTGACCTAGAGACTAGCTGGCCAGGGGGGACTAAACATAACTGGCTAGTGAACAAATATGCCTTAAATACTCAGAACAAAACAAACCAGGATCTGCAAAAGACTTACCAAAGATGAGTTGTACCCACTCCACTGCTAATCTCTCTTATGATGCGCTTTCTCAGCCCACTGCAAGTAAATAAGCTCCTTCCAGGTCCATGGAAAAATGGCACACTGGCTTCTTCCAGGAAGCTCGCGCTATTTATCCTCCCGGGCGGCGCGGGAACTTTTGGCGGGAATAAAACTCGCCGCCCAAACCACTCCCCGACATGCATATTTATGGCGCGGAACACGCCCAAAATTGAATTAGCGACAAAACAGGTAACTCCCGCCAATCTAATTCCCGCGATGAGCGCGAATTTGACTGCTCCGGGAATTGGCGACAATCTGAGGCCAGAATTGAATTGACCCCACTGAGTTTGCTAGCATTGTATGCCTAGGGATGTGCTGATATGAGACATTCCCTTTAACTCCTGTTTTATTGAGTTTAATAAATTATTTCTGTAGTTTAGCTGGTCATTCAAAACTTGGGATCAGTGCTACCATATGGTCCCTACTGGTCTGCACATGTGCACTGATGTTGCTTGCTAACTGGTAGCTGCATTAGAAGTTGTTGCATTCCACAGGAGGAGCTAGCTGCTTATATCCAGTTTTGCGTTCCACATGGCACAGTTCGGGAGCACCAGCAGAGCCAGACCTAGGCATAGGCAAACTAGGCAATAGCCTAGGGCATCTGGTATGCCTAGGGGCATAAGCAGCTCCTGCTGATTAAAATGATATGCGGCATGCCTATATTCTGTGTGTAGCATTTTGTATGCAGATAGAGCCACAGTCACACACAGTATATAGGCATGCCGCATATCATTTTAATCAGCAGAAGCTGCTTGTGCATCCTAACCACATAGCAATGCAAATAAGATGCATTTTCATCAAAAATAGGCACCCAACGTTATCAGAGCTACCAGTTGACTCGCACCAGGCATCTCCTGCTGCATGGTGTATAGAGGCAAGATTTAGGAGGACACATCTGTATCCAAGCAGAGGCAAAGGTCACAGTGTTAGTGGCCATGTGAGTGCTGTGTGTGTGGGTTGGTTGTGCAATAGTGTTCAGCATATGTGTAAGGGTCATTATGCGTTTCATGTGTAACTATAAATGCATTAATAATGTGCAGCAAATGTGTAAAGGGCACTATGTGTGTCATTATGTGTATAAGGGCATTAATAATGTGTGACATATGTGTAAGGGGCACTCTGTGTGTCATTATGTGTATAAGGGCACGAATAATGTGCGGCATATGTGTAAGGGACATTATGTGTGTCATTATCTGTATAAGGGCATTAATAATGTGCGGCATATGTGTAAGGCGCATTATGTTTATAAGGACATTAATAAGGTGTCTCATATGTGTAAGGGACATTACTGTGTGGTATTGTGTATAAATGCATTACCAATGTGTAGCCTTATGTGTATAAGGTGCTCTACTGTGTGGTGTAACGTATAGATTGGGCACTACTGTGTGGTCTAATGTGAATAAGGAGCAATATGGTGTGGTCTAATGTGAATAAAGAGCAATATGGTGTGGCGTAATGTGAATAAGGAGCAATATGGTGTAGTGTAATGTGACTAAGGAGCAATTCAGTATGATGTTATGTGAATGAGGGGCACTACCGAGAGGAGTAACGTATATAAGGTAAAGTGGTACTACTGTGTGATGTAATGTGAATAAGGGACACTATCACATGATAAATTGCGAACAAAGTTGCAGTACTGTGTAGCATAGTTTGAATTGGGGTTACTATTGTGTGGCCATGCCTCTTCCCAGCAAGAACACATACCTTTTTGTGCTGTGCGCCGAATGTGCACACTGTTCTTATTTAAATTACAGGGGGTAGGAAAACCAAAATAAGGACTGCTATGGGTGAGGGGTGATGGTGCTGGGAAAGAGGTGCAGGGTCAGAGGCAGAACTAGCATTGGTGCTAGGGGGCACCAGCCAAAATCTTGCCTAGGGCATAATATTGGGTAGGGCCGGCTCTGTCCCAGATCACTGAATGCAGATCCCTGACAGCCAGGAAAGTTCTTCTGACAAGCCTTCAAACCTCCCTTCTTCCCTAACAACACACCACACTGCACTGCACTGGACTCTCTGCACTGTGCAATCAGTGATATGCAACATGCAGGCATTGTGGTGGCCACCCCTTCCCTCTCTTCTAGTCATCTCCTCAAAGTCCTCATACCCCTGCCCGAGATCACGGCTCTTAGCTGTGCAATGAGCCAGCACCTTCTGTCCCCTGTGGCGCCTGGAGCTGGAGCTCCACTTGTTCCACCCTCCCTACGCTCCTGTGCAAGGGTTAACAACCACCTTCACCTGGAGATGTCAGGGGCACAACATGGATAGCACTGGGCAGAAGAGCCTGTTAGGCAGGAAGGAGAGTTACCTAAGAGTTACCTCAGCGGGCGAGATGCACACCTGTGGAGAACAGCTGCTGACAGGGGAGCTGCAGTGGGACGGAATAGCTGTGCTGAGTGACTAGCCAGCCGGCCAGCAGTGAGCAGTGGATTTCGGAAGAGTGAGCCAGCAACCCGGAGAGGCGCCCCTTCGAGCGACACCCCTACCATTGGGTAAGAGACTGGTACCCACACAACACTGAATGGAGATAAGGACAGTGTGAGAGCCCTTGGTGTGGGGTAAAGGGCAACTGCAGTGGGAGATAGCACACAGCCAGCTTGTTACAGGGAGAGTGATCCTGTATAATTTACAGTCTACCTCAGTAAGTCAGTACTTGTTCCCCATTCACTGCGATCACTTATACAGCTTGTGCCTGTTAGCAGTGTCTTCTGAGGAAACTGCTTCTGCCTTATTCACTGCTAGAGCTTGTGCCTCCTACTGTAACTGCTTATCTACACGGGAAGCAGTTAGCTTCCTGACAGACGGGATCCCGGCAGTCGATACAGACGATTACATTACCGACAGCGGGCATCCCGATTGTCCTGAAAACGGGACACAATGGCGTCCTACCGTGTGTGTGGGAAGGAGGTTAGGTTTAGGCTGGAGAAGCGGGGTTATGGGTTAGGCATGAAGCAGGGAGGTTTAGGTTTAAGCAGCGGGGGAAAGGAGGGTTAGGCACATAGAAGCGGTGGTTAGCGTTAGGCATGAAGCAGGGAGGGTTAGGTTTAAGCAACGGGGAAGGGAGGGTTAGGTACATAGAAGCAGTGGTTAGAGTTAGGCATGAAGCAGGGAGGGTTAGGTTTAAGCAACGGGGAAGGGAGGGTTAGGTACATAGAAGCGGTGGTTAGAGTTAGGCATGAAGCAGGGAGGGTTAGGCTTAAGCAGCGGGGAAGGAAGGGTTAGGCACATAGAAGCAGTGGTTAGAGTTAGGCATGAAGCAGGGAGGGTTAGGTTTAAGCAACGGGGAAGGGAGGGTTAGGTACATAGAAGCGGTGGTTAGAGTTAGGCATGAAGCAGGGAGGGTTAGGCTTAAGCAGCGGGGAAGGAAGGGTTAGGCACATAGAAGCAGTGGTTAGAGTTAGGCATGAAGCAGGGAGGGTTAGGTTTAAGCAGCGGGGAAGGGAGGGTTAGGCACATAGAAACGGGGTTAGGGATAGGCATGAAGCAGGGAGGGTTAGGTTTAAGCAGCAGGGAAGGGAGGGTTAGGCACATAGAAGCGGTGGTTAGAGTTAGGCATGAAGCAGGGAGGGTTAGGTTTAAGCAGCAGGGAAGGGAGGGTTAGGCACATAGAAGCGGTGGTTAGAGTTAGGCATGAAGCAGGGAGAGTTAGGCTTAAGCAGCGGGGAAGGGAGGGTTAGGTACATAGAAGTGGTGGTTAGAGTTAGGCATGAAGCAGGGATGATTAGGCTTAAGCAGTGGGGGAAGGGAGGGTTAGGCACATAGAAGCGGTGGTTAGAGTTAGGCATGAAGCAGGGAGGGTTAGGCTTAAGCAGTGGGGGAAGGTAGGGTTAGGCACATAGAAGCGGTGGTTAGAGTTAGGCATGAAGCAGGGAGGGTTAGGCTTAAGCAGTGTGGGAAGGGAGGGTTAGGCACATAGAAGCGGTGGTTAGAGTTAGGCATGAAGCAGGGAGGGTTAGGCTTAAGTAGTGGGGGAAGGGAGGGTTAGGCACATAGAAGTGGTGGTTAGAGTTAGGCATGAAGCAGGGAGGGTTAGGCTTAAGCAGCGGGGAAGGGAGGGTTAGGCACATAGAAGCGGTGGTTAGAGTTAGGCATGAAGCAGGGAGGGTTAGGTTTAAGCAGTGGGGGAAGGGAGGGTTAGGCACATAGAAGCGGTGGTTAGAGTTAGGCATGAAGCAGGGAGGGTTAGGCTTAAGCAGTGGGGGAAGGGAGGGTTAGGCACATAGAAGCGGTGGTTAGAGTTAGGCATGAAGCAGGGAGGGTTAGGTTTAAGCAGCAGGGAAGGGAGGGTTAGGCACATAGAAGCGGTGGTTAGAGTTAGGCATGAAGCAGGGAGGGTTAGGTTTAAGCAACGGGGGAAGGGAGGGTTAGGCACATAGAAGCGGGGTTAGGGATAGGCATGAAGCAGGGAGGGTTAGGCTTAAGCAGCGGGGGAAGGGAGGGTTAGGCACATAGAAACGGGGTTAGGGTTAGGCATGAAGCAGGGAGGGTTAGGTTTAAGCAGCGGGGGAAGGAAGGGTTAGGCACATAGAAGCGGTGGTTAGGGTTAGGCATGAAGCAGTGAGGGTTAGGCTTAAGCAGTGGTGGAAGGGAGGGTTAGGCACATAGAAGCGGTGGTTAGAGTTAGGCATGAAGCAGAGAGGGTTAGGCTTAAGCAGTGGGGGAAGGGAGGGTTAGGCACATAGAAGCGGTGGTAAGGGTTAGGCATGAAGCAGGGATGGTTAGGCTTAAGCAGTGGGGGAAGGGAGGGTTAGGCACATAGAAGCGGTGGTTAGAGTTAGGCATGAAGCAGGGAGGGTTAAGCTTAAGCAGTGGGGGAAGGGAGGGTTAGGCACATAGAAGCGGTGGTTAGGGATAGGCATTAAGCAGGGAGGGTTAGGCTTAAGCAGTGGGGGAAGGGAGGGTTAGGCACATAGAAGCGGTGGTTAGAGTTAGGCATGAAGCAGGGAGGGTTAGGTTTAAGCAGCGGGGAAGGGAGGGTTAGAGTTAGGCACCACCGGGGAGTGTTAGGGTTAGTGGGCTTTCTGGTTGCTCGTCGGGATCATGATGGACGGGATGCCGCTGTCGGTATACTGACAGCCGGCATTCTATCCATCGACAAATCATACCGAACCCATCTACGCAGCTCAGGAACTGTATTGCTACTTATACTACTAATTCTACAATTGCTTATTCACAGTCTCAGGAACTGCATTACTTGCTACCCTTAAACGCTAAGGGACTGTTCTAACTGCTTATGTTCTCTTGCCTATGAGATTACCGCACTTGCCAACTTTTACTACTAAAAGGGACACTCAAGCAATAAGACACTGACTCTAGACCAAAGGGTTACAGCCCAGGGACTGAATTAAGCGGTGACATTCCTAGCACTATCTGGCGGGAATCTGTGTAATACAGATGGAGCCCTGCTCATCTATCCCTTTAATAGGATTAATTGAGACAGTGCTGTCGGACTTAATCCCCTGCTGTAATGACCTAATCCTCTGATGTATTGTTCTCTCTGTATTGTATTGCAGCTGAGAACAATAGGTGAAAGGCTTATGCTAATAAACCTTGGTGCACCATGGCGCAGCAGAGAAGGCTAGATGAGCGAGGCTCCATCTGTACATAAACGTTGGAACATTGCTAGTCCTTGTTGAGAGATACAGTATTCATTGAACGGTGCCTTATATGGCTTCAAATGCTAAACTGGAAATAGCCTTAAAAGGGGCAACTGTGCGTGTACATTTTGATGGGTGCCTTACGTTATTTTGTCATTGAATGTAACTGTGCATGCTTTTGTTTTGCAACTATAACCTTTGAAAACCCTTTAACGGTGACCACTCCTCCTGTTTTAATAAAATTTGAGTCACTGTCCTAACGTGTAGTGACTGTGTATGTGGGAGTACTCTGGGGAGTCCTCAATCTTTTGCCTGCACTAAGGGTAGATGCAGATCCATAGTTTTGCAGGAGGCTAAGACAGACGGCAGCTGGGAAAATACCGGTACAATACACGCATCAACCAACTGCTAGTGACTTATCACATATGTACAAATTCGCAGATGAAGCACAATGGAACTTGGGGGGTAATTCCAAGTTGATCGCAGCAGGAATTTTGTTAGTAGTTGGGCAAAACCATATGCACTGCAGGGGGGGGGGGCAGATATAACATGTGCAGAGAGAGTTAGATTTGGGTGTGGTGTGTTCAATCTGCAATCTAATTTGCAGTGTAAAAATAAAGCAGCCAGTATTTACCCTGCACAAACACAAAATAACCCGCCCAAATCTAACTCTCTCTGCACATGTTATATCTGCCTCCCCTGCAGTGCACATGGGCCCTCATTCCGAGTTGTTCGCAGCAGATCATCGCATCGCAAACGGGGAAAAAAACTCAAACTGCGCAAGCGCAAAAGCGGAAATACGCATGCGCAAAGCTAGCGATACGACACTTGTGCAGAATTCCGATAAGAAAATTTGCTCGTAATACACAAACGAAAACAGGGAGTGACGGAGGCGTGGCAGAGGCACGGCTTCGTAATCCTACGAAATGGGCGTGAAAGTGGGCGGCTAGTGTGGGAGTATGCATCCAACAGTAGGCGTGTTTTTGGTAAAAATGCCTATACTATGTTAAAAGTACATAAAAAATGTTTGCTATCTTGACGCAGCCGAAGAGTAAGGGGCCCTACACACTCGGCGATGCGCCGCCGAGGTGCCCGGCGGCGGGGGGGCAGTGACGGGGGGAGTGAAGTTTCTTCACTCCCCCCGTCACCCGGCTGCATTGAAGTGCAGGCAAATATGGACGAGATCGTCCATATTGGCCTGCATGCACAGCCGACGGGAGATCAGCGATGAACGAGCGCGGGGCCGCGCATCGTTCATCGCTGGAGTCTCCACACTGAAAGATATGAACGAGTTCTCGTTCATTTATGAACGAGATCGTTCATATCTTTCAGAATATCGGCATGTGTGTAGGGCCTATAAGTCTGCAGCTACTCAGCACTTGCGAAGTACTGTTACAAGTGTGTGTCTGCTCTAATTAGCAATTATTTAGCAACTGAATTCACCTGTTGAGCATTTACTCACCAAACACTGCTCTTACAAAATAATACAAACAGCAATTATATGGCCACTTCATATTTGTATTGTTAGCAAAAGTAAATATGACACAGTCACAAATAATGCACTGTATTTTTTGGACAAATAAAAATTAACTGATGTTAAATGCATGTTTTGATTTTTTGTTTAATAATCTCAAATGTGACTAAACAAACTTATAAACTACATCAGCTAAATCTTCTCGACATAGACATATTCCTTTGTACATACCAAATAACATGAGCACCATAATGCAGCCTACATTTAATGTGACTTAATATGTTTGTGTTGTTTTTTTTTTTTGGGGGGGGGAAATGTGTCCATATCTAATACTATGGCATGTTGCCCCTAGTAACCCAAGGTTTTTTTTTTTGATGGGGGGGGGGGTTTATATGGCCAATTAAGTGTTGTGCAAGGCATATAGATTTAAAATTACACTATGCAATGTTTGTCTTAATATTCTGATTGTTCCCTTGTTCCACAAATGTCAATATGCCATGTTCAAGTTTACAGGGCACAGTTTTCCTGAGTGCATAACCTTTAATAAAACACACAAACAATTGTAAAGTAATTTTTTTTTACTTCAAAAAAATTACAAAATCACCAACACAACATGGCTACAAATGAGCATCACATACAGAGATGGACATAGCAGCAAGCAGATGGCATTTGCCAAATGCACATAGCAGAACCCAGTACTATGGTAACCTCTTCTTCTGACAAAATATGATGTTTTTAATTAAGTAAATGAACCCCCAGCCAGACTAAACTTTTAGGGGAACTGAGGTAGATTCCGGAACAAACACAAACATACACAGCACGCTAGGAAGAGGAAGATGGCTCAGGTGTGGGCACAAATAACTCACAGGCTACAATTTAAAGAAAACCTTTCACTTTGAGGGAGTTTTACATTCTGGCCACACAAGCCAAAATAAAAAAATACATCGAGGCAACATGTAAAACATGGGTGCTGCCCATCTGGAGAGACATCACTTTCTCTTTTTTCCCCCCGCCTGATGTAGTTCTTCTTGGCTTGGTCTGCGGAGCGACCTTCGAGGGCCCTGCCCAGTGGGATGTTCTTCCTGGGCAGGGGGAGGGGAGGGAGCCGATGTGGCTGGCTCTCTGCCACTGTGGACAAGGGAGACAGCGATGTCCTGGAGCCCTTGCCGAGTTGAATTGGCAAGTTCTTGGAAGGAGGAGGCGAGTTGATCTTGGCCCTGCCTGATCTCTGCCAGACCTTGGCAGAGTTGAGCTACACCTTGCTCCACACTGGTTCTGTGCTCAGTGAGCCAGACAGGTATCTGGCTTACCTCCCGGAGCATCCTGTCCTGAAAAGCATTCAGGCTCTCACCATACCTGGCTATTTCAGTCAGGATTTCCGGGATAGCAGAGGGTTGGGTGGGGGGGCCAGTTGGAATCTGGATGGGTGGGATGTGTGGTCCCACAGTGCCAGACACACTAGGTCCCTCCACCTCAGCCTCAGCCACATAACCCTCCTGTGACTCTACCTACTCACCCCCCTGTGCTGTGTTATGTGCAAAGCAAATAGAAGAATGAGTGGTAAAAGAGTAGAAAAAAACAATATGAGACTT
Source organism: Pseudophryne corroboree (assembly GCF_028390025.1). NCBI lineage: Eukaryota > Metazoa > Chordata > Amphibia > Anura > Myobatrachidae > Pseudophryne > Pseudophryne corroboree. The sequence goes on along the minus strand of NC_086444.1, from coordinate 63,584,775 downwards.
TTGTATCCAAAAAAATAAAAAAATACAAATATGTGTGTAAACTTGGGAAACAGGGATTGATATTGCGCCACTTGTGATACAAACAGATATGTTAAAAGACTGAACTTTGGCAATCTAGATAGACACTCCCCTCTGTACCTTATGGGGCGTCAGCTGGATCCTTCAAATAAGTACAGGGATGGTGATTCCCTGGATGTGATTTGTTAAAAATGGGGGAGATGAAGGATATATAGCGACCCAGGTGTCAGTATAATAAGTATATAGTTGCCAATTAAAGTAATATAAAAATGTATTTATTCACGTATAATTAAAAATACAGGAAACATCTTAAAAAAAGGGACAATGATAAAACACAACTGAACTAAAAGCACTTAAATGAATTATATAAAACTACAAAAAAAGAAAGTATAAGAGCAAGTATAAGAATTTTTTCTTATCTTAAATGAGGTAGGTGAAGGTGTGTAAAATTACCTGGCAAGTCATGTGCATGGAGTATTTCAGGCAGGTCCGTGTCCATATAAGACACCCCAACCCCCTCCTCGTAGCTCACACAGTCCATCGCTATCTCCTCAAGATCTGTGTATTCCACAGTGGCAGCAGGACCTCCCCCTGTTGCCCTCGAGGCATTCCACTCCGCAGACCTCTTGCCCTTCAGGCGGGATTTGAAGTCGGCCCAACTACATATGTGGTGAAAAATAGGGGCAAGGTAGTGTTAAATTATGAAAACCTGCTTAAATATATAGTACACATGTTATGCATTTGGTTGCTATAGGCAACATCACATCTAAGTAACTTTTTAAGAATACTTGGCACAGAAAATGGACTGGCAATATACACTTACCGTCTTCGAACTTCCTGCGAGGTGTGGACTATTGAGCCGACTTCATTAACAGAATTAGTGATGTCCCTCCAAATTCTGTCTTTGGTTGCAGCACCCATGTTTTTGGGTCCTCGATGTATTTTTTGCATGGCCTGTGTGACCAAAATCCGTAACTCCCTCTTAGTGAAGGCGGGCTGTCTTTTCTTTTTTCTGGAAGTAGCCTGTGAGCTCTCGTTCTGACCTTCCTCACCATCTTCCTCTTCACTAGCTATTTGTGTAGTTTGTGTTTGAGCTGCTAGTCCGGAATTACCCTCAGTTTCCCCACTAGCTATGTCTGGCAGGGGATTCACTCCTAACTCCTGGGTATCAGAAGAAGGAGTTTGTATAGTACTGGGTCCTGCTATTTCAGAGTCAGCATTGGCAAATTCAAGCATCTGCCTCCGCAGTGCTAAGCTTCTATGTGCTAAAGCTGCCATCTGCTTCTGCACCTCGTCCATCTCTGCTGCCGTCTGCTCACGAGTAGCCATGTTGATGGTGGCATGTGTGTATGCACGAGTGTTTAGCTATTTATAGCTGCGTGTGTTTTCCGGTGCGGAATTCCGCGCAGGTGTATATTATGCAAATTGGTCCACTAATTGTTGCACTGGCTATATAAACGCCCTGCATGCAGCCTATGTGTGTGTGGGTGTATGCTGAAAATTACTGAAGCAAGGTGGACATTTCTGAGAGCACATTTCTGAGTGAGTTTAGAGAGTATTTTATATTGTTTCAGTACAGTTTTTTATGTAATGTTCTCCTTTTCATGTATGTTGTGTAAGATTGTTGTATACACTGGTTTTTTATTTTAAAAAATGTATTTATTTAATATATATATGTGAAGACTAATATGTTTATGATTTGAAGCGATATCTGAATGATATGTGTGTGTGTGTGTGTGTGTGTGTGTGTGTGTGTGTGTGTCCCCGCGGGTGCGAATCTCCGCCCATGAGAACTGTACAAACTGTCCTGCACATCAATGTACACATATCAATAAAGTTTATTACAGCTGACACCATACATTTCCAACCAATCACATGCCACCACACACTATAAATATAAGCCCATATATGGAAAACGCCATTGCCATGATGCGCGCAGCAGCTTTCACGTGCCGCGAGCTGCGCGTCCTGGTAGCGGTGATGGACCGCCGCATAGGCCGCGCAGGGCCCTTTGTCCCAAATAGGGTAAAGCGCGAGGCCTACGCGGAGGTCCGCCGCTTATTGAGATCCAGCGTCCGCACCAGGAGGACCATAATCCAACTTGAGAGGCGATGGAGCGACCTCCGCAGGCGGACGCCGGACCTGTTGGCGAAACTCCGCCAACAAATCCGGGATTTACGTAGGCGCAGTAAGTTTATTACATTAAATAACACTGAGATTATTAGCATAAACTTTGCATATTTTCACTAAGTGATAGTGTGAAAATTTGCACACTGTCAATGAACTATTGTAGAATAAACATGACACAGTGTGTGTGGTTAGGGCAAGCAGTACTGACTGTGTAGCAAGGTGCTTCTGAAAAAGTGCATGTTGTTGTACAGAGTTGCTACACAGGCTGTCAACTGAACCGAATAACTTGCTCAGTGGGGTAATTTTAATAAGGTGGGAGGTTTTTAGAACTGGTGATGTTGCCTATAGCAACCAATCAGATTCAATCTATTAGATTCTAGAATCAGCATAATAAATGTCACGTATAATCTGATTGGTTGCTATGGCCAACATCACCAGTTTTAAAATTAGAAAAACCTATTAATGTTACCCCTGTGTCTTTAACATGGGACAGAACAGTGAAATAGAAAAATGGTGTTGTTAAAATTTGCCATGCTACAACCTAAATATTACATATGTCATTCTAGGACCACCACAACGGCAAGCTGCTGCTGGGAGGCCCGACAAGCACCTTCTGAGCCCCCCTCCCCTTCTGTTGCCCAATCCCCTTCTCCTTCCCAGTCACCTTCTCAGCCCCCCTCCCCTTCTGTTGCCCAATCCCCTTCTCCTTCCCAGTCCCCTTCTCAGCCCACTCCCCTTCTGTCGCCAAATCCCCTTCTCCTTCCCAGTCACCTTCTCAGCCCCCCTCCCCTTCTGTCGCCCAATCCCCTTCTCCTTCCCAGTCCCTTTCTCAGCCCCACTCCCCTTCTGTCGCCCAATCCCCTTCTCCTTCCCAGTCCCCTTCTCAGCCCCCCTCCCCTTCTGTCGCCCAATCCCCCTCTCCTTCCCAGTCCCCTTCTCAGCCCCCCTCCCCCTCTCTTTACCAATACCCATCTCTGTCCCCCTCCCCCTCTGAAGGCGGCCAAATAACCACTCCGGCCACCTCCCCATCTCTTTCCCAGACCCCCTCTCTGGCCCCCTCCCCCTCTGTTGCCCAAACACCCTCTCTGCCCCCCTTCCCCTCTCAATCAGACCCACCCTCTGAAAGCAGGTCCCCAATCCCTACTCCTTCCCCAATCCCTCCTCCTTCCCCAATCCCTCCTCCTTCCCCAATCCAGCCTCCTTCCCCCATCCAGCCACCTTCCCCCATCCAGCCGCCTTCCCCACCCAGTGAATGGGCCGAAGAAGCCCCTGCGGATATTCCGGGGAGTCCGCATGTGGAAGATGAGAGTAAGTTTTAAAACATTTAAAATGTATTGGTTACCTACTTACACTTACAATTGCAAAACATGCAGTGTTGTACTGTGGGCAATCTTGGCCCAAGGAAAAATGTTTGTGTTCTTCTTCATGGTCTAGATTTTGCTTTTACATTTATGTGAGTATCATTAGATGTACAGTGTCTATGTGTGCAATGTTTTGTCTGTCCACTCTAGGTCGACACTCATTAGGTCGACAGGGTTGCCAGGACAACAGGGTTTATATGTGCTAGGTTGTCAGTGAAACAGTTAGACCTGAGTGGAGTTTAGTATGTTGTTGGTCTTTTACACTTGTGCCTGGGTATTCATAATATTTGCACTTTCAACTCGCATGCTTCACTTTGTTAGCCAGCCTAATGACACAATGATTTGTGCTTTGAAAGTTACACTCACAAAATGCTTATTTGATTTATCAAAACCTGTTTGACCTTATTTAGTAAGGCAGGCTTTCAGGGAGTGTGGGCATGCTAGGATATGTTGTCCTTCTGAAGATGTTGATATGCAGTGTGATGATGCAGGGCCAACCCCAAAAAAGATAAGTTGGCTTCACTCCAGATGTGAATGAATGCCAACATGGTGTTACATTTACTAAGATGGTAGTTCTCTTTAAGATGGGATGTTGCCCATAGCAACCAATAAGATTATACTTGTAATTTTTTTTGACCCCTTCTACAAGATAATATGTAGAATTTGATTGGTTGCTATGGTCAACGTCTCATCTTAAATAGAACTCCCATAGTAGTAAATGTACCCCATAGTGTGGTACACTTAAAAAAAAAAAAAACATTGCTGAGCAGGCTTGTGTGTTGTTCTGCTACTGATTTATCCTTAAAACAGCCATGATGTAGTCACTTTGCCATTAAAGCAGGCCTGTCCAAACTGCGGCCCTCTAGCTGTTGAGAAACTACATATCCCAGCATGCCCTGACACAGCTTTTGCATTCTCTGACCCCAAAACTGTGTCAAGGCATGCTGGTATATGTAGTTTCACAACAGCTGGAGGGCCGCAGTTTGGACATGCCTGCATTAAAGTGTGCTTTGTGCCTTGCTTGTATAATAGGTAATGTGAGTAAGTTAGTAATGTTTATGTTGCCTCTTAATTTTAGATGTTGCAGTTGGAGATCCCACAACTTTTGCGGGCATTCTGGCCACCATGCGGCAAAATCTAGAAACCTTGCTGGCTAATGTGGACCAGCTGCAAAAATGTGCATAATTTTTATTTAAAAACATTTTATATTTTCAGTTTAAAAAAAAAAAAAAAGGACAAACAATAAAAACTATATATTTCGAGTTAAGCGGGTGTTGTGTTTATTAATGCAATAAAGGAACAGCAGATTGCCTAGCAGAAATTGATTACCTTAAACATTTCACACATCTAACGTAAGATTTAAAAAAAAAAAAAATACAGTTAGGAGGTTATTGTCTAAAAAACCATGTAAACACCTCCATTCACAAACTAAACCTCTACACAAAAAAACAAAAACACACAAAATTAGACCAGGCACATTTAAAACATCTATATTTATAATTTAAACATTTAAATGTTGATGGCCAATTATGCCTACAAAGTGTTCTTCAGGTATTTTTTGAAGACTTAATTGGTCATGAACATTATCATTCATTACACTAATTGGATTCGTAATTGAGGAGGGCTTGTGGACTTTAAACTGAAAGGTGTAATTTCACTTAATAGAAAAAAAAACCCATTGTTGTGCGTTTTTCCGCAAAAGTGTGCACTTTTAAGAAGAATGTGTAAATCTACGAAAACTTAGTATTTTTACAATGAGGTTTGTGTTAATGCGATGGTTTCGCATTGCTGCGATGTCATTTGGCATACGCCCACTTTATGTAATACTGCGGACGAATTAGCAAAAATACGTTGGAGGCGGATATTCGCAATTTTGCAACATGTTCGCAATTTTGCTCATACCTTGTGCGAACGAAAAAAATAGCGAACAACTCGGAATGACCACCATGGTTTTGCCCAACTGCTAACAAAATTCCTGCTGCGATCAACTTGGAATTACCCCCTTGGTGTGGGAAATAGCTGCAGCCGCTACATCGTAGCACTTCGTACACAGATTCAGACTCAGTCACTCAAAGATGTACAAATGTCACACCTCAAATCAGTGTTATCTAGCAAAGCAGTTTTTATCGCTCCAGGTTGTTTTATTTATGCTAATAAAATGCACCTTTTGAGCAAGAGTGACGCTCTGTGTGTCCGAGTGTCTTGGGACCTGGCGCATGACAGGGGCCTGTTTGATTGTATACAGGCATATCAACCGATGCATTTGGAGATGGGACCCTGACCACTTGTTCAGTAGGTCCCACTGCATAAAACCTGCCAAAAGGAATGGCCTTATAGGCCGCCACCATCTTCCCCAACACTTGAGTGCATTGATGAATCGATACTCTTTTTGGTTTTAGCAGAGCCTTGACCATGTTCTGGATTTCCTGAGCTTTTTCCACTGGAAGAAAATTGTAATTAAACCGCTGGGTTCCGACACCACAGGGTATTATTGCTGAAAGGGGGTTACAATACAAATAATACAATACAATATAACAGAGTAAAAGGCTACATTCAATGGTACATACGTGAGTGGACAAGCTTGCGCAACCCGGCCGGTCCTCGGTCACCTGATAGATAACTTTGTGAGTCTTGTGTCTGACCAGGCCTGCTGCAGGCTCTCTTTATTCACTTCATCCAAAACATAACACAATGGATACTGTAATCTCTTTGTCCATTGGTCATTTACAGTACAGGAGAGGTCATAGGTCTGTTTGAATAGGTGGGCGATGTCTATTTTCACTGCTCTTGTGGGTGGTCTCCTCTGGATTCCCGCCGCATACATAATGTACAGTAAATACAGTTTATATCTATATTCTGCTCCTGCACATAACTATCCGCAGGAACATGCGATCTTCCTCAAACCAACACCGGAATGTTTCCCTTAAAATACCCTACAGCTGGATACCAAACACCACCTTGTAACCTTGTTCTGTCCCCTCCTAGCCTGTAAAGGTGAATCCCTTTGTTCTGTTACCATTTAAACTGATGTTAATTTCTGATGTGGTGCAAGGAGACTATGTGTACATTGTGCACTATGATAGCCTTCCATGCGTTCACAAACTCTACCGTAAATACTCATACCACGCGCTAATGCGCAGGACCGCGGGAGCGACCATACACAAATTGCGAATATGCGCACGCACAGCAGAGCAAGTACGCGCATGGAGGCCATCTGTGTGTAGTTTGTACATGATGTGTGTACTGCAATATTTTTCGACTTTGACAGGATTTTAGGTTTAGAATCAGTCTGACCAAGCCGTCCGGCTTCGGGACCACAAATAGAGTTGAATAAAACCCCTTCCCCTGTTATAACTGGGGAACCATGATAATCACTTGCTGTTGACACAGCTTTTGTATTGCCGCTGCAACTATTGTTCTCTCTGGGAGAGAAGCTGGTAAGGCCGATTTGAAAAATCAGTGTGGAGGCACGTCTTCGAACTCCAGTTTGTACCCTTGGGTCACAATGCCTAGCACCCAAGGATCCAGGTCCGACTGAACCCAGACCTGGCTGAAGAGCCGAAGACGTGCCCCCACCGGTGTGAACTCCCGCAGGGGAGCCCCAGCATCATGCAGTGGATCTGGCAGAAGCCGGAGAGGACTTTTGCTCCTGGGAACTAGCCGTAGCTGGTGTTCTTTTCCCTCTTCCTCCACCTCTGGCGAGGAAAGACAATCCACTCCCCTTTCTGAATTTATGAGACCGAAAGGACTGCATCTGGTACTGAGGCATTTTCTTTTGCTGTGGGGGAACAAAAGGCAAAAAGAAGACTTACCCGCGGTAGCTGTGGAAACCAGGTCCGCGAGGCCATCCCCAAACAACACTTCACCTTTGTAAGGCAGAGCCTCCATAAGTCTCTTGGAGTCCGCATCACCAGTCCATTGACGGGTCCACAGCGACCTCCTAGCTGAAATTGCCATTGCATTGGCCCTTGATCCCAAGAGGCCAATATCCCTCGCAGCCTCCCTTTGGTATAATGCTGCGTCTTTTATGGGACCCTAAGTCAACAGAACAGTATCCCTGCCGAGGGTGTCCATGTCAGATGACAAGTTATCTGCCCAAGCTGCAATAGCGCTACTCACCCATGCCGACGCAACTGCCAGTCTGAGGAGGGCTCCCGTAGTTGTAAAAATTGATTTTAAAGTGGTTTCCTGCTTGCGGTCCGCAGGATCCTTTAGTGTCACCATGTCCGGGGACGGTAGAGCCACTTTTTTGGATAACCGCGTCAAGGCTTTATCCACCGAGGGAGAGGATTCCCACTGTAACCTGTCCTGTGAGGGGAAAGGATACGCCATAATAATTCTCTTGGGAACCTGCAGCCTCTTGTCTGGAGTTTCCCAAGCCTTTTCTAATAGAGCGTTCAGTTCATGAGATGGGGGAAACGTTACCTCACGTTTCTTCTCTTTAAACATACAGACCCTTGTGTCAGGGACAGAAGGGTCCTCTGTGATATGTAATACATCCCTTATTGCTACAATCATGTACTGAATACTCTTGGCCACCCGTGGGTGTAATCTCGCCTCATCATAGTCGACACTGGAGTCGGAATCCGTGTCGGTATCAGTGTCTGCTATCTGGGTAAAGCGACGTTTCTGTGACCCTGATGGGTTCTGAGACACAGCAATATCCATGGATTGACTCCATGCTTGGTTCTGAGATTCAGCTTTGTCCAATCTTTTATGCAATAAAGCCACACTTGCATTCAAAACATTCCACATGTCTACCCAATCAGCAGTCGGCGGTGCCGATGCAGTCACTATCACATTTTGCTCCTATTCCTACCTCGAATAGCCTTCCGCCTCAGACATGTCGATACACACGTACTGACACCCCCACACACACTGAATTATAGGGGACAGACCCACAAGGAGGTCCTTTGGAGAGACAGAGAGGAAGTTTGCCAGCTCACACCCAACGCCACCACAGTCTGAAATATAACAATACCCCAGACCTGTATAGCGCGTTTTTATATATATATATATATATATATATATATATATATATATATCAAATCAGCACCAAATATTGTGCCCCCCTCTCGTTTTGCACCCTGTTACTTGTAGATATCAGGGCAGTGTCCGGGAGCAGCGTCTCTGCAGCCAAGCTGTGGAGAAAAATGGCACTGGTTAGAGCTGAGGGATGAAGCCCCGCCCCCTCGACGGTGGGCTTCGGTCCCGCTAATATTTATACTGGCTGGGGTTTTAAATACCCTGCAATGCAGTGTGTATAGCTTGCCAGTCGTTTTTATGAGGTAAACTTTGCTGCCCAGGGTGCCCCCCCTGTGCCCTGCACCCTTGCAGTGCCTCGTGTGTGTGCGGGTCCAAGGGCACGCAGCGCGACCGCTGCGTGGTACCTTCCGAAGCTCTGATGTCTTCTGCCGCCTGTGAAGTCTTCTTTCTTCCTATACTCACCCGGCTTCTATCTTCCGGCTCTGTGAGGAGGACGGCGGCGCGGCTCCGGGAACGAACAGCTAGATGACACCAGTGTTCAGACCCTCTGGAGCTAATGGTGTCCAGTAGCATAAGAAGCAGAGCCCATCAGTCCAGGAAAGTGGGACTGCTTCTCTACCCTCAGTCCCATGAAGCAGGGAGTCTGTTGCCAGCAGTGCTCCCTGAACATAAAAAACCTAACAAAGTCTATTTTCTAGAGAAACTCGGTAGAGCTCCCCTAGTGTGTGACCAGTCTCCTCTGGGCAGAGGCTCTAACTGAAGTCTGGAGGAGGAGCATAGTGGTAGGAGCCAGTTCACGCCCATTAAAGGTCTTAAAGTGCCCATGTCTCCTGCGGAGCCCGTCTATACCCCATGGTCCTTACGGAGTCCCCAGCATCCTCTAGAATGTAAGAGAAATTAAAGTTAGCTTAAGAGAAACTTAAAATTTGCAATACAGTATGCCATTCACTACACGAAGTGGCAAGGAAAGGCTAAGGCCTTGGCCTTTGTTTATGACTGGTGGTTCTGCAGCTCATAATGATAATGTAAACCCTCCTCCCTGTAAGAGTTAAAAAAAGGAAACCTGTAAAGGCACAGGAACCAAGTGTGCCTTCAAATTCCCAAGGAAAGTCCAAGTGGGTCCGCGGTAGCCATGTCTAACTGTACTGGACTGTACTGGAAGAGGAGATTCCTTCCTCCATTTGCATGCCCTTTGCAAGTGCTGAGAGGAGCACCGCCAGTCCATGTGCTGACATTGAGATTGAGGATGTCACTGTAGAAATATACCAGGATGAGGAGGATATTAGTGTAGCTGGCACTGAGGAGAAAGTTGACAATGGGGATTCTGATGGTGATGTGGTTTGTTTGAACGAGGCACCAGTGGAGACAATTGTTGGTCATGGGAAGAAAAAGACCTCTGTCATGCCTGAGCAAATTACCAAAAAATCCACCTCTTCGGTGTGGAATTATTTCTCCATTTCTTCGTCAAATTCCTCATCAATCAGGATTGGAGGTAGTCCTGTAGGCCATGTCATAGACGTGACTGACTCCTGTCTTATCCAGGATTCCTCCAGAGGATCCTTGAGTGCTACACCTACTGATGCTGCTGCTGATGCTGTTGTTGCCGAAGGGGAGCAGGAAGACCACTTGTACTACTGTAACAAAGCAATTGACTGTTCAACAGTTCTTTGCGAGGAAGATGAAGATAAAGTATGACAGCAGTCACCCAGTTGCAAAAGCAGATTACTGAGGCCATTATAATTATGCTGGTGTTAGATGTGCATCCAGTATCCGCCATTAGTGCAGCGGGATTTATACAGATGATGGACGTACTGTGTCCCCGGTACCAAATCCTGTCTAGATTCCACTTCACTAGACAAGCAATTCCCAGACTGTACAAGGACATTACAAAAAGTGTCATGAATGACCTCAGAAATGCCATTGTACCCACTGTCCACTTAACCATGGACATGTGGACAAGTGGAACAGGGCAAACTAAGGACTACATGACTGTGACAGACCACTGGGTCGATGTATTGTCTTCCACAGCAACAACAGCAGCAGCAACAGCAGCATCTCACAAATGCCAACTCATTCCTAGGCAGGCTACACTGTGTATTACAGGTTTCAGTAAGAGGCACACCACTGAGAACCTCTCAGAGAAACTGAGGGACATCACTGCACAATGGCTTACCCCACTGGGACTCTCCCCGGGAATTGTGATATCTGACAACACCAACAATATTGTGCGTGGATTACATCTGGGCGAATTCCAACACGTCCCATGTTTTGCTTACGCAATTAATTTGGTGGTGCAGAATATTTTTAAAAATGATGGGTGTGCAGGAGATGCTGTCGGTGGCCCACAAAATTTGTGGCCATTTTTGACATTCATTGATGACTGGAGTGCCAGCAAACACTCTTGAATCTGCCCTGCCATCACCTGAAGCAAGGGGTAGTAATAAGGTGGAATTCTACTCTCTATATGCTTCAGAGGATGGAGGAGCAGCAAAAGGCTATTCAAGCCTATACAGCCACCTATGACATAGGGAAAGGAGCATGAATGCACCTGACTCAAGCGCAGTGGAGAATGATTTCCGTGTTGTGCAAGGTTCTCAAACCCTTCAAACTTGCCACACGTGAATTTATTTCAGACACTGCCAGCTTGAGTCAGGTCATTGCCCTCATCAGCCTTTTGCCAAAGCAGCTGCAGAAAGTAAAGGAGGAGCTCAAATGGAGCATTTCCACTAAGTATGTTGGACTTGTAGATGAAGCCCTTCATTTGCTTTGCCAGGATTCAAGGGTGGTCAATCTGTTGAAATCAGAGCACTACATTTTGACCACCGTACTTGAACCTAGGTTTAAAGTCTACATTGTATCTTTGTTTCCGGCAGACACAAATCTGCAGAGGTGCAAAGACCTGCGGGTGAGAAAATTGTCAGCTCAAGCGGCAACATCTCCTCCTTCATTTTCTCCAGCAACTGCGGCTGCGAGGAAAAAACTCAATTTTCCTAATAGACCCCGCTGGCGGTGATACTGATCAGTCAGGAACATGTTTTGACATCTGGTCAGGAGCTGCTTACAATTACTGACATGTCTACTGTCACTGCATATGATGCTGTCACCATTGAAAGATTGGTTGACGATTATTTCAGTGATAGCATCCAAATAGGCATGTCAGACAGTCCGTTTCAATACTGGCAGGATAAAAGAGGCAATTTGGAGGCCCTTGCACAAACTGGCTTTGTTTTACCTAAGTTGCCACCCCTCCAGTGTGTACTCCGAAAGAGTGTTTAGTGCAGCCGGGAACCTTGTCATCGATCAGCGTAGGAGGTTACTTCCGCAAAATGTGGAATAGATGATGTTCATCAAAATTAATTACAAATTCCAAGAGGAAGACCTTTGCCAGCAATTACCTCCACAAAGTACTGAGGGACCTGTGATGGTGGATTCCAGTGGGGATGAATTAATAGTCTGTGAAGACGAGGATGTACACAGTGATGGGGATGAGGAATCGGAGGAAGATGACATCTTGCTTCTGTAGAGCCAGTTTGTGCAAGGAGAGATCAATTGCTTCTTTTTTTTGTGGGGCCCATACAAACCAGTCATTTCAGCCACAGGTGTGGCAGTCCCTGTCACTGAAATGATTGGTTTGTTAAACTTTCCATGTCCTGTTTAACATACAGCATAAGGGTGGATGGGAGGGCCCGAGGACAATTCCATCTTGCACCTCTTTTCTTTGCATTATGTGCTCTTTGGAACATTTTTTGGGCATAGTTTATAAAACTGCCATCCTGTCTGACATTGCAGTGCCACTCCTAAATGGGCCAGGTGTTTGTGGCACCCACTACTGTCGCTTAGCTTAGTCATCCAGCGACCTTGGTGCAACCTTTTGGCCTAAAAACAATATTGTTAGGTGTTCAGTGTTCTGAATAGACTGGAAATGAGTGGAAATTAATGTTATTGAGGTTAATAATACCGTAGGAACAAAAACACCCCCATATTCTGTTATAGTACTGTAGCTGTCTTGATGATTTTTTTTTTTAAATCCAGATACAAAACCAAAAGCCACAAGGGTGGTTTTGGCAAAATCAATCCAGATCTAAAACACCAAGGAGATCCAAAACCGAAACCCAAAACCCAAAAAATGGCCCGGTGCATATATATATATATATATATATATATATATATATATATTAGTGATGATCGGGTTCGGATCCTCGGAATCCGAACCCCCCCGAAATTCACCCTTTTTACACGGGTCCGAGGCAGATTCGAACCTTCCTGCCTTGCTCGGGTAACCCGAGCGCGCTCGAACGTCATCATCCCGCGGTCGGATTCTCGCGAGATTCGTATTCTATATAAGGAGCAGCGCGTCGCCGCCATTTTTCACTCGTGCATTGGAAAGGATAGTGAGAGGACGTGGCTGGCGTCCTCTCAGTTTTATTCAGGTGGCTGCAAATATCTGTGCTCACTGCTTTATTGTGGGGACTGGGGACCAGCAGTATTATATAGGAGGAGTACAGTGCAGAGTTTTGCTGACCAGTGACCACCAGTATTATACGTTCTCTGCCTGAAAAACGCTCCATATCTGTGCTCAGTGTGCTGCATATATCTGTGCTCACACTGCTTTATTGTGGGGACTGGGGACCAGCAGTATTATATAGGAGTAGTACAGTGCAGAGTTTTGCTGACCAGTGACCACCAGTATTATACGTTCTCATCAGAATTCAAAGAAAGAGACAGGATTACCACAGAAAAAGTAGACAGATTTGAACAGACACTATTAGACACTAAATGTAAGAAATTTAGACAAGATCAGGAAGATTACATGAGAGGGACAGTGAGAACGTACAAACTAAAGAATAGGGAAGAACAGGTAGAACCAAGAGGGAGACCGTATGCACGAAAAAGAGGCAGATCACCTAATAGAAATCAATCAACTTCTATGAGACGTAGGATTAGCTCCTTTAGAAAAACTCAAGCCTCTCCACAGAAGAATTCCCAATATTCAAATTATAGAGAAAAAACAAACATAAGATATGCTCAGTACACTAATCCATCTCCACTGAGGCGATATAGGGACAATGATGAAGATCACAGGCCACATTCTGATCACTATCTTTCACCCAGATCTAAGGCACAAGAGAATACTTTACCCATAGCTTCTCAGGCCAACCAAAGTAGGGGTGCTAGACCTAAGGAAAGAGATATAAGAACTAGGCATCAAGAAAATACACAAGAAGTTTTTTTAGACCAACGGTCAAACAAACCACATCGAGACCAAACATCCCACTCAAATGCACATCAGGCAACGCACAAAAGAGGGAGAAGAAGTACAGATTCAGAGGGATAAGAGGGGGCAAGAAAGAAAAATATAAGAAATTGAATAAGATTAGAAATAACAAAACAGGGAACAATCCAACCGCCATTTTTAACTTATCTTCAAAAGTCTTGTCTGACTCAGAGATTGCACTCCTAAATAAGGGCCTTAAGTTTTCTCCAACAGCACCTCCGAATATATTCACCCTATTTGTTGAGCTTAATCGATACGTAAGAACACTATGCCGCAAAATATATTTTGCTAAACAACATATCAAACATAATAAGGAGGAGGCCACTCCAATAGTACTTGACCAGGGAGATCAATTGGCTCTCCACATACTAGAGGAATTAAGTGGTAACACTCTCACTAATATTCAAACAGAAAAACTATTTGATATATCTAGGAAAAACTTTAAACAGAAATCAGAGTTCTTCCCCATTAAATCAAAAGGCACTAGCCTAGAAACTTTCTACAAAGTGACTTTAGATGATTTCAAAAGAATGTGCACAGATATTGACACCAACCCAAAGAAGGGAAAATCTAATCTTTCAAGACAAGAGAGCCCTGAATAATCTAATCAAAGATCAAACAATTATTATTAAAGAGGCGGACAAGGGGGGTGGGCTTGTTATACAAAACAAAACTGATTATATATCAGAAGCAACAAGACAACTAGATGATCATAACTTTTATATAAAATTAACCCGAGATCCTACGCAAAGCTTCCTCCAGGAACTTGTGACCCTTCTGGAAGATGGTGTAGATGCTGAAATCATATCTAAAGAGGAATATCATTTCTTATACTCACCACATCCGGTCACCCCCGTTTATTATCACTTACCCAAGATACACAAATCCCTCACTACACCTCCCGGGCGCCCCATAATTTCTGGTATCCACTCCCTCACCTCTAATTTATCCTTTTATGTTGATTCATTTCTACAACCTCAGGTGTCCACACTCAGGTCCCACATCATTGATACGACTCATTTTCTTTCTCTGATTAAAGATGTAAAATGGAAGGATACGTACGCATTTCTTACTTTAGACGTACAGAGTTTATACTCTAATATTCCTCATGAAAAAGGTATACAGACCATCTCTAATCGATTGATCCGAGATGGAGACCTGAGTGTGGCACATCAAAAATTTATTATAGATGCTATCTCATATATCCTTTGTCACAATTATTTTTTGTTTCTTGATTCATTTTATCTTCAAGTCAAGGGTACTGCCATGGGGACCAGGTTCGCGCCCAGTTATGCCAACCTCTAGGGGAGTTGGAGGACCATCTTATTTGGGGGGGAGACTGGGGCACGAACCTGGTCCTAAATGGCAGATACATTGACGATTTGTTTATTATTTGGTATGGGGATGCACCTTCAGCACAATTTTTTGTTGATACTCTTAATCACAACACATTTGATTTGGTTTTTACTCATCAATATCATCCACACCGTATGAACTTCTTGTACATATCACTACAAGTTTCGAATGATAAGATATGCACCACTAATTACACTAAAGAGATTGGCACTAATGCATATCTACACTACTGTAGCGCACATAACCCCCCCCCTGGAAGAAGAGTATTCCTCGGGGCCAATTTATACTCCTCAGACGTAATTGTTCTGATTTGGAATCCTTCGAAACTCAAGCATTGGAGATGCTTGCAACCTTTGAACAGAGAGGCTATCCAAAAGCCCTCCTAAAAAAAGCATTTGAGGATACCAAAAGGATGGATAGGGATATACTGATATCCCAGAAGAAAGATAAAAATGATGAGCCAGTGGAAGATATACAACCGGCCTTTATCTCTACCTATACTAATTACTGTCCCCAAATTAAACAGATTATAAAGAAAAATCATGGAATTCTTAAACAAGACTATTTACTAGCACCCCTACTACCAATAGAACCAATATTTGTCTTTCAAAAGAACAAATCCCTCAAAAATAGATTAGCACCTAGTTTTTTGAAGCCAGAATCAAAAACAATACCTCATAATCACTCGTGGTTACAAACAGAAACTAGAGGGTTTTTTTAAATGCGGAGCGAATAGATGTATTACTTGCAATCATATTGACAATAAAATCAAACATGTTAAAATAGAGAGTAATGAGGAGATGAATGAAATAAAACATTTTATTAATTGCAATTCTACTTATGTTATTTATATTCTCGTCTGTGAATGCGGTCTCAAATATGTGGGACGCACAACAAGGAAATTAAAAATTAGGTTCCTCGAACACCGTAGGAACATCATTAAGAGGTTTGAGTCACATAGTGTCTCTCAACACTTTCATGTCTTTCATAATGGCAATCCCCAAAACCTTAGAATTATTGGGGTGGAACATATTCCAGTGACAAGCAGAGGGGGCGATAGATATAAGAGGCTTTGCCAACAAGAAGCCTATTGGATGTTTAAGATGGGTACTATCTACCCGGGAGGTCAAAACGAGGCGGATGAATTTAATTCTATAATTTAATATATCAATTCTTGATGTTATATGTTCACTGTTCCCATGTTTTTTACTTTTCACTCTCAATACAAAACAACAGTACCATGTTAATGTGGCAATTCTACCATGTGTACTCCTTTATTGTTCTATATATTTGGTTATATGAGGAAGGGGGCACAACAAATATAGTAAAAAAAAAAAAAAAGGGGGGGGGGGGAATTCTATACTGTACTTTATCCATCAGAAGGCATAATATTCCAAAAAAATGCTTCTCCTAATATAAATATGGTCTCATTTCTTACTTTATGTCTATTCCATGCAACACTGTTGGAATATATGGTCAAGTGCTTTCCCTCTCTATTTAATACCTATGGAGTATATAGGGCTGATAGCTGGAGTCCTGGCAGTGAGGGCGGAAGTGCTGCTATAACATTATCCTCAGCTTTCCTCCCTTTCAGATGTACGCTGAGGGCGGAAGTGATGCCGTGCTGAGGGCGGAAGCAACCTTCCGAGTGTCTACCCATAAAATGATGATGAACAGTGCCGCTCACGTGACGCGATGTAAGTCACGTGATCCGGCGTCTGGTTTCCCTAGTCTCCTCTATACATATGTTAAGGGCGGAAGTGATGCTGAGCCGGAGGGCGGAAGTAACCCTCTCGGCGGCCACCCTCACACTAGTAATAAACATATACAATCACGTGATACGATATGGGTCACGTGATCGGAACATTCAGTGCTCATACATTGGTTATAGTTCTGACCATGTGACACGGCATTGGCCTCAGATCCAACCACGTGACATGGCGGCGGTCACGTGATCGGGTTTTGGCCTACATGTCCCTGATAGGGAAAATCAAGTGTTTCCCTCTATACTATCCCCATCCAATTAGAATCTCTGTGGAAAGGTTCCCATAGCAACCTTAGTACTAACAAAGTCTCTGATTGGTTGCTAACCTATGTACACCTCCTGGTTTTTCCAGCTGTCCTAATTAGATATCTTTTAGAAGTCTTTATTTATGATTTAAAATGTTATTATGTTCACATTTTTTCCATCACAAGAGAAGTAGGTCTGTCTTCTTTACAAATATGTATTATTATTTGTCTATTATCTGATAATTATGCAACACCAGTTCCAGGTGCTAATCAGCTACCATATTGAAATGGGTATATAAACCCCACATGTTTTACTCATGGACACCTTTGAAAAAGCTGCGACCCCAGTGCAGCGAAACGCGTCAGTCTACAGGGACCCACACCAGGAAATTTTAATTGAAAGTCCGGACCATCCCCCACTACATTCCAGCACAAGACCCTATCGGAGGGCGTTTGCAATCTGGCCGAACTGTTGAATCTTCTCCACCACACTGCATGAGGAGCTCATTATCTACCATCTTGGAGCAACATACCCTCTAGTGGTAAAGCTACAATTTTTGGATATACATACCACCACATTGCATGAGGAGCTCACCGTCTACCTTCTTGGAGCTATACACCCTCTAGCGGTAAAACCACAATCTTTGGATATATACATACCTCCTAATTTGCAATTGCTGGACTTACATCAATAGGGGAAAGAATTTGGAACGGACTCCCTCAATCCAATACTGTTTACTATCCTGGCACATGGGTAACCCTGATTTTATTTATTTTATCATGTTTATCTTTTAATGTTTATGTTTATGGAACCACCACTAATGGTATATATTTCTATTCATATTAATTTTTAATATTAAATATTGAATTATCAAATATCACTGTTGTTTATGCATTAATTCAGCGCAGCCTACCTTGCTTTCTTGTTTACATATTGTGGGAGTGACTTCCCATTTTTTTCCGGCTGCTGCTTGACATAGCACCCCATATCTAAAGCGCCCGAGAACCTTGGGTTATTCCCCCTTTTTTCCACACATTATACGTTCTCTGCCTGAAAAACGCTCCATATCTGTGCTCAGTGTGCTGCATATATCTGTGCTCACACTGCTTTATTGTGGGGACTGGGGACCAGTAGTATTATATAGGAGGAGTACAGTGCAGAGTTTTGCTGACCAGTGACCACCAGTATTATACGTTCTCTGCCTGAAAAACGCTCCATATCTGTGCTGCATTGTAGTATATAGTAGGAGTACAGTGCATAATTTTGCTGACCACCAGTATATAATATATAGCAGTACGGTACAGAAGGCCACTGCTCTACCTACCTCTGTGTCGTCAAGTATACTATCCATCCATACCTGTGGTGCATTTCAGTTTTGCACAGTTTGCTGACCACCAGTATATAATATATAGCAGTACGGTACAGAAGGCCACTGCTCTACCTACCTCTGTGTCGTCAAGTATACTATCCATCCATACCTGTGGGGCATTTCAGTTTTGCACAGTTTGCTGACCACCAGTATATAGTATATAGCAGTAGGGTACAGTAGGCCACTGCTCTACCTACCTCTGTGTCGTCAAGTATACTATCCATCCATACCTGTGGTGCATTTCCGTTTTGCACAGTTTGCTGACCACCAGTATATAATATATAGCAGTACGGTACAGAAGGCCACTGCTCTACCTACCTCTGTGTCGTCAAGTATACTATCCATCCATACCTGTGGTGCATTTCAGTTTTGCACAGTTTGCTGACCACCAGTATATAGTATATAGCAGTATGGTACAGTAGGCCACTGTTCTACCTACCTCTGTGTCGTCAAGTATACTATCCATCCATACCTGTGGTGCATTTCAGTTGTGCGCAGTATATATAGTAGTAGGCCATTGCTATTGATACTGGCATATAATTCCACACATTAAAAAATGGAGAACAAAAATGTGGAGGGTAAAATAGGGAAAGATCAAGATCCACTTCCACCTCGTGCTGAAGCTGCTGCCACTAGTCATGGCCGAGACGATGAAATGCCATCAACGTCGTCTGCCAAGGCCGATGCCCAATGTCATAGTAGAGAGCATGTAAATCCAAAAAACAAAAGTTCAGTAAAATGACCCAAAAATCAAAATTAAAAGCGTCTGAGGAGAAGCGTAAACTTGCCAATTTGCCATTTACGACACGGAGTGGCAAGGATCGGCTGAGTTCATGGCTAGTGGTTCAGATTCACATGAGGATAGAAGCACTCATCCTCTCGCTAGAAAACTGCAGTGCCACTCCTAGATGGGCCAGGTGTTTGTGTCGGCCACTTGGGTCGCTTAGCTTAGTCACACAGCTACCTCATTGCGCCTCTTTTTTTCTTTGCATCATGTGCTGTTTATGGACTATTTTTTAAATCTGCCATCCTGCCTGACACTGCAGTGCCACTCCTGGATGGGCCAGGTGTTTGTGTCGGCCACTTGTGTCGCTTAGCTTAGCCATCCAGCGACCTTAGTGCACCTCTTTTTTTCTTTGCATCATGTACTGTTTGGGGACTATTTTTTTGAAGTGCCATCCTGCCTGACACTGCAGTGCCACTCCTAGATGGGCCAGGTGTTTGTGTCGGCCACTTGTGTCGCTTAGCTTAGCCATCCAGCGACCTTGGTGCACCTCTTTTTTTCTTTGCATCATGTACTGTTTGGGGACTATTTTTTAAATCTGCCATCCTGTCTAACACTGCAGTGCCACTCCTAGATGGGCCAGGTGTTTGTGTCGGCCACTTGTGTCGCTTAGCTTAGTCACACAGCTACCTCATTGCGCCTCTTTTTTTTTTGCATCATGTGCTGTTTGGGGACTATTTTTTGAAGTGCCATCCTGCCTGACACTGCAATGCCACTCCTAGATGGGCCAGGTGTTTGTGTCGGCCACTTGTGTCGCTTAGCTTAGCCATCCAGCGACCTTGGTGCACCTCTTTATTTCTGTGCATCATGTGCTGTTTGGGGACTATTTTTTTGAAGTGCCATCCTGCCTGACACTGCAGTGCCACTCCTAGATGGGCCAGGTGTTTGTGTCGGCCACTTGGGTCGCTTAGCTTAGTCATCCAGCGATTTCGGTGCAAATTTTAGGACTAAAAATAATATTGTGAGGTGTGAGGTGTTCAGAATAGACTGAAAATGAGTGTAAATTATGGTTATTGAGGTTAATAATACTATGGGATCAAAATGACCCCCAAATTCTATGATTTAAGCTGTTTTTGAGGTTTCTCTTGTAAAAAAAAACACCCGAATCCAAAACACACCCGAATCCGACAAAAAATTTTCAGGGAGGTTTTGCCAAAACGCGTCCGAATCCAAAACACGGCCGCGGAACCGAATCCAAAACCAAAACACAAAACCCGAAAAATGTCCGGTGCACATTACTAATATATATATATATATATATATATATATTGGAAAAAGCAAATAAGATCAGAGCGACCATAGGTGGTAAAATACTTTAAGAGACTAAGAAAAATTCTTATAAAACAATGAGGGGTTTATTTACAACAAACGTTTGAGACAATTGAACATATGAAATATAAAAACATAGAAAGAGAGGGCAACATGCATAAAATGCTGTTTTTTTTTTAAAACGGTTGCAAAAAAAAAAAAAATTTCCATAGGACATATAAAAGACAGCAATAAAAAATAGTGCTAAAAATACATGTATTTAAAAAATGAGAAGCTCTAGAGACAATTATATGTCTAAAGTTATGTGTAGAGATATAAATGGATAAAAAGTTCTGTATAAAGAAAAAGCAGCTTAACTGAGGATTTCAATAGTAGCAGGAATCATCCAACGCGTTTCGTCTGGTCTGACTTCATCAAGGAGTAATGAGACAAGTGGGACACATCATCTATATATACCCATATGGATGTGGAAGTGGTTAGTGACATCACTTCCTGTGATTAATTGATATTTAGAAAGCAGGATTCAACCAAGCGCTTTAATACATCTAATGCCTCCCTCACCATTAGGTTTAATCAATATGTGATTTTGAATCCTGCTTTCTAAATATCAATTAATCACAGGAAGTGATGTCACTAACCACTTCCACATCCATATGGGTATATATAGATGATGTGTCCCACTTGTCTCATTACCCCTTGATGAAGTCAGACCAGACGAAACGCGTTGGGTGATTCCTGCTACTATTGAAATCCTCAATTAAGCTGCTTTTTCTTTATACGGAACTTTTTATCCATTTATATCTCTACACATAACTTTAGACATATAATTGTCTCTAGAGCTTCTCATTTTTTAAATACATGTATTTTTAGCACTATTTTTTTCATTGCTTTCTTTTATATGTCCTATGGAAAGTTTTTTATTTTTGCAACCGGTTTTTTAAAAAAACAGCATTTTATGCATGTTGCCCTCTCTTTCTATGTTTTTATATTTCATATGTTCAATTGTCTCAAACGTTCGTTGTAAATAAACCCCTCATTGTTTTATAAGAATTTTTCTTAGTCTCTTAAAGTATTTTACCACCTATGGTCGCTCTGATCTTATTTGCTTTTTCCAATTTTTACCCATCCTGCACACGTACAAGTGCAGGTTTTACTTAAGATCTAGCAGACGCCCCATAAAGAAAGGGGAGTGGCATATAGGGACTAGGTATTCCACTGGGGTATATTATACGTACTGTGAAAAATTACTGTCTACTGCATTTTTGGCGCTATTAGCTCACCCTATACATATATATATATATATATATATATATATATAATGCTACATACAGGATATATAAAAGGTACACATAATCAGTAAGTTTACTCCATGGTTTGTGATGCAAAAACAGAATCACGTTACAATTACTCCTGACCCATTTTCGCTTTATACTAATTGCATGTGTCCCACTTTACCAGCATGGCTGTTCTGTTGAATTACATATACTAACAGGCAGCACCAGGGGGAATATCTGACATTACCATAATTATCAGTCATGTAGGCGCCACCTGGTTGGGACACAACATGAAGACATATTGCAGCTACACGAAGACTGCCCTGACCCAGTTACAGGTTATGAAATGACGTTTGAAAATCCAGGGCTATTTCATAAACACTGAGGTGAATTATTTTTTATGACTTTTTATTTTCTTCTTTGTTATATAATACTGTATTGATTTCAGCTGTAACTATGCTGCTAATATTTGCAGTCTTTTCTTTGTAAAGTCATCTGTATATCATACTTGCCAACCTGACCCTCTCCATGAGGGAGAAAATGCTCTGTTCCTGGACTTTCCTGGTAATGTATGATTGCCATCACCTGTGGTGAAACACCTTTCTTATCAATTAACAAGCTCACCACAGGTGATGGCAATCATACATTACCAGGAAAGTCCAGGAACAGAGCATTTTCTCCCTCATGGAGAGGGTCAGGTAGGCAAGTATGTTGTATATGTTCTATTCTGCTGGTATTTACTGATTACTGGAGAACGAATTGACAGAATAGGAGAGGAGTGGGTTAAACCTCAGCTAGTCTGGGGGCAGGACGGTAAGGCATTATGGGAGTTTTATGGTTAGCCAATAGGAATGAATGTTGGAGGTAGGTGGTATGGGTTCTTAAGCCTGGGAAAGGGGCTGGGTCAGCCTCCTCTGCCTTTTGTCGTCTGGAGGGTGAGTGCTCCCCCCCCCCCCTTTGTCTCTTGCTGTGCTGCTTGTAGTGGTAGTTCTCCATCTATATATTGGAGTGCTGCTGCTGTGCTGAGTGCTTTGTACTGTGCCCCCTCTGTCCCCATACCTGGGTTTATATTGTGGTGCCCCATCCCCGTCGCTCCTCTGCTCCCCCTGCCCGCTACCTTGATTTGGCTCCTACGCGGGAGCCGGCGTCCGGTGCCCCGGGCCGGAGCACTCTGCTCGCGGCCAGGTCTGGGCCTGCTGGCGCTGCTGTGGGCGCCCGTGTCCGCTCCTTCGCCGACTAGGCCGCCAGGGGATCCCTCCGACGTGGCGGGGGCTGGCGAGGATTAGGGCTGCGGACTGCAGCGAGCAGCCGGCGAGGGGAGCCGGCTGGAGTGCCCGCTGGTGTGGATCCCCCGCCGGCTGCTGCGGCGCGGGGATCCACACCAGCGGGAGGCAGGGGAGGCTCCCGGGGGCGAGGGAGGCTCCCGGGGGCCTGTGGTGGTGTCGGCACGGGGCCAGAGGGGGGGGGGTGATGTTTGGGGGCGGAGGTCAGCGGGTTCTCCTGGTGGGCGGGGCCAGTGGGGGCCGGGGCAGCACTGTGGCTCGCGGTGCACCGCAGGAGGGAACGGGGGTTCTTAGGGCGGCTAGTGCCGGTCCCCGGCGGGGCCGACCTGGGCGGCGTGCCGGTGCGGTTGGACCCATCCCTGCTTCGGACCCGGGGGCCGGGGGGACCTCTGGAGCTGTGGCTGCCGTTGGATCCCTCTGCCGTTGCGACGGCACTGTCGGCCATGATGGCGGCATTTGCGCCGCTTTTGTCGACTTTGTCCCCGGGTGGCGTTTCCTTGGTTCCCGCTTCGGTCGACGCGGCCGTTCTCCCGGGTGCTTCTGACCCCGCCATGGTGCAGTTTCTACAGGCTTGTCGCTGTCTGGGCTTCGCCGCTGCGTTGCTGGGTAGCGCTACCCCATCGCCCGCAGGGGCGTCTGCTTTCATTCCCGTCAGGGGGGCTTCGGCTCCAGGGGCGGTTGTCCCTTCTTTTTCAGGTGCGGATCCGGATAGCGATCAGGACGGGGAGCCGGTCGTGGCCGGCGTTTCGCCTTCCGGAAGCGGGCCCGCCGGTGAGTGGGACGCCGATACTGTTGCTATGTCACTGGGGTCCTCTTCTTCCTCGTACGGCAGTACGTCAAGTAGATCTTCTTCCTCCTCTTCGTTGTGCCTGTCTGCGGTTAGTAGCACCGCTAAGGCTAGGAAGAGGGCTATCAAGTAGGCGCGGCACCGGGATAAGCAGTCTCGGAGGAGTAGTAGTAGTTCTCGCCGGGAAAGGAGGAGGCGTAATTTGCCGGGCGTGGTTCGCTGCGAGTACACGGCAGTCTTGCGGGGATTGCGGGAGAGTTACAGGAGCAAGATTAGACGGGGGAATATGTCGACCTTTTTACGTTGACGGAGGACACCAAGAGGGAAGGTAAGGAAGCGCTCGCGAAGGGCGGTATTGGGGCGGAGGCCTTCCGCTCGTATGACAACTGGTTGGCGGGTTTCTGTGTCTTCGCGGCGTGCTACTTGGAGGATCGCCCTGATGAACACATGAACGTCATCAGGTATATTCACCTCGTGCATGACATGCAGCGTCAGTCTAAGGACGATTCGTGGCTGCATTACGACAAGCAGTTCCGTCAGAAGCACGATTGCCATTGACTTCGGATGCAAAGACGTGGAGGTATGGCTTCGGGTCACGCGAGCGCAGGATATGAAGATGGTGGCTAAGGGGGCGTCGGCGGCGCAGGCCGCAGCGGCGAGTCAGTTGCGGCCTGCGGTTGAGACTCCGCCGCGCCGCCCTTGGAATGCGGCCCGTTCTCCGCAGCAGACGCCGGCGAAGGGGAAGTGTTTCGCGTTCAACAATTCCGCGTGCCCCCTTGGGCAAACGGTGTCGTTTTCGACACCTTTGCTTGCGATGTAACGGATCCCACCCTGCTTCCAATTGCTTCCGCGCGGGGCGACCGGGTGCCAGGGCGGCCGCGAGCCCAGCCGGAAAAACGACAGGGGGGGGGGCCTGCCGCTAGTTAGGGCGCCGACCCCGGTTCGTTTGGGGGCCATGCTCAAATGGTTGGGTTGGTACCCAAACACGGACGTCGCAAGATTTCTGCGGGAGGGTTTTGCATCTGGTTTTCGTTTGTCAGTGGTGGGGGAAGTTGTAGTTCGGGCCGCCAGGAACCTACAGCCTGCCCGGGATTTCCCCCGACGTGCTTCGAGAAAAGGTTGAACAGGAGGTTCGCCTGGGGAGGATGGGGGGCCCCTTTGCGCTGCCGCCTGTCGAGGATTTGATTATTTCCCCGGTGGGGGTCGTGCCCAAAAAGGCTCCGGGTAAGTTTCGGCTCATTCAGCATTTGTCTTATCCGTCTGGGTCCTCGGTGAATGATGCAATTTCGCCGGACTGTTGTTCGGTGGTGTATCAGTCCTTTGAAGATGGTCTGGACATGGTACGGGGGTGTGGCCCCGGGGCCCTCATGGCTAAGCTGGATGTTGAATCGGCTTTTCGCTTGCTCCCTTTGCACCCGGAGTCGTTTCGATTCATGGGTTTCCGCGTCGGGGAGGAATACTTCGTAGACAAATGTCTGCCTATGGGGTGTTCCGTTTCGTGTGCCTTTTTCGAAAAGTTCAGCACCTTTTTATATTGGTGTGTGGAGTTTTCTTGCGGAGGCAGCGGGATTGCTCATTACCTGGATGATTTTTTGTGCATGGGGCCAGCGGGTTCTCCTCGCTGTGGTTTCCTGCTGTTCTCGCTGCGGGCCTTGTTGGGGCATTTTGGCGTCACTGTGGCCGAGGATAAGACGGAGGGGCCCCTCTCCTGTTTGTCCTTTTTAGGTATCGAGATCGATACGGTCGCGGGGACTTGCCGGCTGCCTCAGGACAAGGTTGTGAAGCTGCGGGAGTCCATCGCGCAGTGCTCGGAACGGCGTAAGGTGACGTTGCGGGAGGCTCAATCCCTACTAGGTTGGTTGAACTTTGCCTGTCGGGTGATTCCCATGGGCAGGGTTTTTTGTCGGAAGTTTCTCGGCTGAGATTAGGCGGGACCTCGCTATGTGGGTTTCGTTTCTGGCGAATTTCAATGGTGTGCTGATCTGGATGGCCCCGCTCGTTGACAGTTTCGAACTGCAGTTGTTTACGGATGCGGCGGGCTCTTCGGGTTTCGGTTGTTATCTAGATGGGGCTTGGTGCGCGGTCTCTTGGCCCGAGTCTTGGTCGAGGGAGGGGCTGACCGGCGACCTGTTGTTGCTGGTGGCCTTGGAGGTTTGGCCAGAGCGACTTCGCGATCGCAGTATTCTCTTCCGCTGCGATAACTTAGGGGTCGTGCACGCAGTTAAGGCCCTCCGGGTCCTTCGAGTGTTGTCGCGGCTCGTGCTAACCTGTATGCGCTGTAATATTATGTTTCAGGCGCAACACGTCCCCGGGGTTGATAATGGGATCGCCGATGCATTGTCCAGGGGGCAGTGGGATAGGTTCCGTTTGTTGGCCCTGGAGGCTGATTCGGCAGGTTTGCCCTGCCCTTCTTATGTTTGGCAGGTCATCATGGCGGATTGGAAGGGCTAGCGGAGCTGTCTTTGGCTCCGTCCACTCTCGCTGGATACCGTCGGGTTTGGAAGGAGTGGGAAGACTTTTCCCGTGACCAGGGGCCTAGAGGTAAGAGGGTCGGAGCTTGTTCCTAGACTTCGTTTGGCAACTCTTCGTAACGGGGAGATCGAGGGCCGTGGTGTCTCGATACCTCGCCGGGATATCCTTTTATTCTAAATTGAAGGGTATGCCTGATGTTACGAAGGGTTTCCTGCTGGCAAGGGCGCTTAGAGGTTGGGCGCGCTCGGCACCGGTGCCTCCCGATGGCCGGCGCCCTATTGATGCGTCCCTGCTTTCTTCCCTCTTAGGGGCGGTAGCGGGGGTGGCGGACTCCCATTTTGAAGCGCTCCTGTTTCAGCTGGCTTTTTCCATGGCTTTCCATGGCGCGTTCAGGGTTTCTGTGCTGGTTGCGGCTTCTAAGAAATCCGAGGCCATGATGCGGACGCGGATTGTAGTGGGTGGGGGGTCTGTGCAGGCTGCGCCGCTCCAAAACTGATCAGATGGGTAGAGGTCATTGGATCACTTTGACACCATCGGGTGGTGGGGACTGTTGTCCGGTGGCATTGGCTGGTCGGTACGCGGAGGTCAGGCCCTCGTCTGAGGGGTCTTGGCTCCTGCATTACGATGGGTCGCCATTGACTAAGTACCAATTTACATGGATGATGCGGCGCTGCCTGTCCAGTTTGGGCCTCTCGCCTAGGGACTTTGGTTCACATTCCTTTAGAATCGGGGCCGCCACTTCCGCTGCTTCTGCAGGGCGCGCTGTGGATGAAATTAAGGCTGTGGGCCACTGGAAGTCGGCTGCTTATAAGCGTTACAGTCGGCCCGTTGTTGCGTAAGCGAGTTTGTTTCTACTAACATGTTGTTCGTTTACTGCGTTGTGTGTTTCAGTTCAGTGTGTTCGTGCTGTATTGTTTGTCTCCCCTGTCCTCCCTACTCGGATGGCTAGCTACTCTCCACTGCTTGCAGTGGGGGTCTGGAGTGCTTCGCGATTTTTTGCCTGAGCTGACGAACTGATTTGGCTTAATTCATTCAATTCGGCTAATTGGCATCTAATTACAAGTTACTCAGCAGGTTTTTACGTTTCACCTCCAGCCAAGTTACCTTGTGTTTCCCTACACCTCCCCCCCCAATCCCCCTTTTTATTATTTTGCTTTTCCTTTTGTTTCTTTCTGTTACTTCGATTGGCCTGAAGCTTGTCCAAGAGGAAAGTTATAGTCCTCTATTCAATTTTTCTTTTTGGCAGATCCTCGTTCTGGTAGTTGGTTCCTGTTCTGGGTTGGGTTTAGTTTACCTCACATATTCACATTTGTTTATCTGTTTTTTCCCCTTATAGGTTGGCGGGAGGATGTGTGTGGTGTGTGGGTGATTGGTCATTCCTATGTTTATTGGGCAGCCAAATTTTTGGCTGCGGAGGGGGCTCCTTGCTTTGTTAGATCGGATGGTGTACGGTGGATAGGTGTTCGGGGTATGCTTTGGCATGACCTGAAAGCGAGGCTTATGGAGCAGGTTCGGCGGTTTGGCATCCCCAAACTGTTGGTGATTCACTTAGGAGGGAACGGCCTAGGTAAGAGGAAGGCGGTGAATCTTCGATTGGCCATTGTTCAGGATTTGCAAGTGATTTCGGGCGCTTGGCCAGGCTTTAGGCTTATCTGGTCCTGTATTGTGCCGCGGTTGTGTTGGCGTGGGGTGGTGGATTGTCGGGCGATAGATGTGGCTCGCCAGAAGGTGAATGCCGCGGTTGCTAAGTTTGTGGTGGCCCATGGCGGTGCGGTAGTTTGGCACCAGCGGATCAAGTTCCGGTACTTCTACCTGTTCAGACCTGATGGGGTGCACTTGACAGGACAGGGACTATCTATATTTTTGGAGGCTCTGTTTTCGGCGGTTGGTTTGGTAGGTTAGGGGTATGGTGGCGGTGCGTAGTTGCTGTTGGAACAGAACTTCGCTGTTGGCGGGAAAGAACGGCAAGTTAACATTTGTTGTATTAAAGAGTGGATTGGAGGTCGTTTGGTGGTTGATTTTTAGGTGCGCTCTCCTTCGCTGACTGGTTTTTACATCTGCTGGACCGCCTTCTCGGGTGGCAGCCTCATCACCTTCACGGGTGGGTAGTCAGGATGGAGGTTGAGCGGATACCTATTGTTTGTTGGAAGGTTTACGTCAGTTTTCTTTATAAGATAGTTGGTTTATGGGATAGGGTTGTTTTAGCCGTTCTTTCTGGCCACCATACTTTAGTTTAATTATTCACAGTTAATGGTTCACTTAAATAAATAGCTAACATTTTCTGCCAAATTCAAGTCTCCGTGTCTTTATTTATTATAATTAAGTGTTAAGATGTTAAGGTTTTATTGTTACGGACAATCCTCAGACTAAATGGGGTTTAGTAAGTTGTTTAAGTGGTTATCACAATCTTACCAATAACATATCCATATTTGCCAACCCTTCCAGTCAGTGGTGTATCTATAATGGTTGCATTGTGCAGTGCACACAGGCCCTAGGGTCTGCACCCATGTTCTACAATACTCACCTCTCCATAGTCCCATGGTGGTAGAGCCAATGCTACAGAAATCACAGGGAAAATGGCATGGCGGACATTTTCCTGGCCTGCACATGCGCAATAGAAAAAAAACAGCAGAACAATGGCCACTGCGTCATTTTCTCAGGGGCCTACACGTGTACAGCACACTCTGGCACAGGCGGAGACCTTTATTCCTATGTGGAGTACGACTGCTGACCTGTTCCATACAAAATAAAATCCAAATTGTTTGCAAAGATTGTAATTTTTACCTGTTTTGTAAGTTACACCAAATTTCTAAGGGGGTCATTCTGACCTGGTCGTACGCAGGCTAATTTTAGCACTGCTGTGACCAGGTAATCGCCACCTACAGGGGAGGGGGATTGAGCTGTGCAGGGCTGCGATCGGCTGTGCAGAGAGCTGCACAAGCAAAAAGTTTGTGCAGTCTCTGCACAGCTCAAGACTTACTCAGCCGCTGCAATGATTCTTCCTGGAGCTGACGTCAGGATCCCTCCCTGCAAACGGCCGGACACGCCTGCGTGTTCCTAGACACTCCCAGAAAACGGTGAGTTGACACCCCCGGCCGGCCTTTTCCTGTCAATCTTCTTGCGTCCGCCGCTGCAAATGCTTTCTTCGTTATTCTCATCGCTGCCAGGCGACAGCAAGCGAAGCGAGCCAAGCGTGGGGAGATGGGGCACTAATATTGGTTCCCGGTCACTCTACGAAGAAAATGACGCTAATTTTTTTTTTTAAACTTATGTTGACCATGCTCATGTTGACCTAATGCTTGCGTCGGCCTGTTTTGGGTGTCGACTTAGTTACTATTGACCAATAGTGGTCGATCTAAACACTGTCGACCACAGTGTGGTCGATCCTATTAACCACACCCGCTGGCTTTGGGGTCAGTACAACGTGACATACAGTACTACAAGATGTAATGCCGCCATTTTTCTAAAGGGACAATCACTTACAAGGCACTGTTTTGGCTTTGTAAGCATTTCATCCCGCCGATGGTCTCCGTGCTATGGGGCAGCAATACTGACCACTGTGCCAACTATGGGGGGTCATTCCGACCTGTTTGCACGCTGCCATTTTTTGCAGTGCAGCAATCAGGTCACTACTGCGCATGCGTATGCACCGCAATGTGCAGGCGCGTTGTACGGGCACAAAGCGGATGGTTGCTGAGCGATGGATTTAATGAAGAATCCAATCGCACAGCCGATCGCAAGGAGATTGACAGGAAGAAGGCGTTTGTGGGTGTCAACTGACCGTTTTCTGGGTGTGTTTGGGAAAACGCAGACGTATCCAAGCGTTTGCAGGGTGGATGTCTGATGTCAATTCCGGGACCAGACAGGCTGAAGTGATCGCAAGGGCTGAGTAAGTCCAGAGCTACTCAGAAACTGCACAAAATGTTTTTGCAGAGCTCGGCTGCACATGCGTTCCCACACTTGCAAAGTGAAAATACACCCCCCTATAGGCAGCGACTATCTGATTGCAGCGCTGCAAAAGGTGGCTAGCGAGCGATCAACTCGGAATGACCTCCTATATAATTACAACAATCTTCTCAGTACTGAACTGTAAATAATGTGCCTTTAAAAACAGGGAAACGACAAAGGGTCCAGCAATTGATAATATTAGCAGGGGACACAGTTAATTAAAGGCAAAGCAGTATATTGGGAAAAATTATATTATTGTCACAGATTTGTAATGTAGACCTCATCTTTTCACCCGCATCGCCACGACATCAATTTTAACTTTGGGTCCACACCGAGTGTCACAAGTCACTGCTGCTAGTGGCAAAAAATCAAAGCAGCTCATCGCTACACTTTAAACACTCAGCGGCGCAACTTCAGAGAGAGAATTGTTACAAATTACCCATACTTTATTCTGTGTGATGAAACAGGGCTTAACGGCAGAAGCCTGGCATCTGCTAAGTGGCTGCCACAAAGAGCTGTCAGCAGGTGGACCATTTCTCTTAAGCCCATTTAAATTATCTACTATACCCAAGACAAAAGGATTGTGCTGAAACCTCTGATAAAATTTGATGAGATATTTAAATATAGAATTAAAGTAGTGATGAAAAACAGGGAAAACAAACAAATAACCCCAATAACTTGTTCCTTTTTTTTCCCGCCTGTGTTCCATTAACGACATAATAGTTATTTCAGCACAATGACTTTACAGGCTGATATTAGATAAAAGGTAGCTATGATTTTGTTCCTATACTTATCAGTTATAATTTTATGTTATGTTTTTATGACTCTTTGAATAAAGAAAGCTAAGGTTATACTCGTAGTTAAAAAGTGCTGAGTGATGCACTTATCTGCCTGCAACTCTTTCTAAATTAATGTAATGCGGTATAGTCAGGTCCACGAACATGAAATAAGAACAGTCAGATGATATAATTAGCACTACAACAGAAGGATTGGCAAAAAAAGGTGGTTTGAAGTAGAGATGAGCGCCTGAAATTTTTCGGGTTTTGTGTTTTGGTTTTGGGTTCGGTTCCGCGGCCGTGTTTTGGGTTCGAACGCGTTTTGGCAAAACCTCACCGAATTTTTTTTGTCGGATTCGGGTGTGTTTTGGATTCGGGTGTTTTTTTCAAAAAACACTAAAAAACAGCTTAAATCATAGAATTTGGGGGTCATTTTGATCCCAAAGTATTATTAACCTCAAAAACCATAATTTACACTCATTTTCAGTCTATTCTGAATACCTCACACCTCACAATATTATTTTTAGTCCTAAAATTTGCACCGAGGTCGCTGTGTGAGTAAGATAAGCGACCCTAGTGGCCGACACAAACACCGGGCCCATCTAGGAGTGGCACTGCAGTGTCACGCAGGATGTCCCTTCCAAAAAACCCTCCCCAAACAGCACATGACGCAAAGAAAAAAAGAGGCGCAATGAGGTAGCTGTGTGAGTAAGATTAGCGACCCTAGTGGCCGACACAAACACCGGGCCCATCTAGGAGTGGCACTGCAGTGTCACGCAGGATGGCCCTTCCAAAAAACCCTCCCCAAACAGCACATGACGCAAAGAAAAAAAGAGGCGCAATGAGGTAGCTGACTGTGTGAGTAAGATTAGCGACCCTAGTGGCCGACACAAACACCGGGCCCATCTAGGAGTGGCACTGCAGTATGTATGTATAAAGAAAGAAAAAAAAAACCACGGTTAGGTGGTATATACAATTATGGACGGGCTGCCGAGTGCCGACACAGAGGTAGCCACAGCCGTGAACTACCGCACTGTACTGTGTCTGCTGCTAATATATAGACTGGTTGATAAAGAGATAGTATACTCGTAACTAGTATGTATGTATAAAGAAAGAAAAAAAAACCACGGTTAGGTCACTGGTATATACAATTATGGACGGGCTGCCGAGTGCCGACACAGAGGTAGCCACAGCCGTGAACTACCGCACTGTACACTGGTTGATAAAGAGATAGTAGTATACTCGTAACAACTAGTATGACGACGGTATAAAGAATGAAAAAAAAACCACGGTTAGGTGGTATATAATACAATTATGGTTGGACGGACTGCCTGCCGAGTGCCGACACAGAGGTAGCCACAGCCGTGAACTACCGCACTGTACACTGGTTGATAAAGAGATAGTAGTATACTCGTAACAACTAGTATGACGACGGTATAAAGAATGAAAAAAAAACCACGGTTAGGTGGTATATAATACAATTATGGTTGGACGGACTGCCTGCCGAGTGCCGACACAGAGGTAGCCACAGCCGTGAACTACCGCACTGTACACTGGTTGATAAAGAGATAGTAGTATACTCGTAACAACTAGTATGACGACGGTATAAAGAACGAAAAAAAAACCACGGTTAGGTGGTATATATTATAATACAATTATGGATGGACGGACTGCCTGCCGAGTTCCGACACAGAGGTAGCCACAGCCGTGAACTACCGCACTGTACACTGGTTGATAAAGAGATAGTAGTATACTCGTAACAACTAGTATGACTGACTATGACGGTATAAAGAATGAAAAAAAAACCACGGTTAGGTGGTATATATTATAATACAATTATGGATGGACGGACTGCCTGCCGACTGCCGACACAGAGGTAGCCACAGCCGTGAACTACCGCACTGTACACTGGTTGATAAAGAGATAGTAGTATACTCGTAACAATTAGGATGACACTATGACGGTATAAAGAATGAAAAAAAAACCACGGTTAGGTGGTAGGTATATAATAATAAATAATACAATTCTGGTCGGACGGACTGCCTGCCGTGTGCCGACACAGAGGTAGCCACAGCCGTGAACTACCGCACTGTACACTGGTTGATAAAGAGATAGTAGTATACTCGTAACAATTAGGATGACACTATGACGGTATAAAGAATGAAAAAAAAACCACGGTTAGGTGGTAGGTATATAATAATAAATAATACAATTCTGGTCGGACGGACTGCCTGCCGTGTGCCGACACAGAGGTAGCCACAGCCGTGAACTACCGCACTGTACACTGGTTGATAAAGAGATAGTAGTATACTCGTAACAATTAGGATGACACTATGACGGTATAAAGAATGAAAAAAAAACCACGGTTAGGTGGTAGGTATATAATAATAAATAATACAATTCTGGTCGGACGGACTGCCTGCCGTGTGCCGACACAGAGGTAGCCACAGCCGTGAACTACCGCACTGTACACTGGTTGATAAAGAGATAGTAGTATACTCGTAACAATTAGGATGACACTATGACGGTATAAAGAATGAAAAAAAAACCACGGTTAGGTGGTAGGTATATAATAATAAATAATACAATTCTGGTCGGACGGACTGCCTGCCGTGTGCCGACACAGAGGTAGCCACAGCCGTGAACTACCGCACTGTACACTGGTTGATAAAGAGATAGTAGTATACTCGTAACAATTAGGATGACACTATGACGGTATAAAGAATGAAAAAAAAACCACGGTTAGGTGGTAGGTATATAATAATAAATAATACAATTCTGGTCGGACGGACTGCCTGCCGTGTGCCGACACAGAGGTAGCCACAGCCGTGAACTACCGCACTGTACACTGGTTGATAAAGAGATAGTAGTATACTCGTAACAATTAGGATGACACTATGACGGTATAAAGAATGAAAAAAAAACCACGGTTAGGTGGTAGGTATATAATAATAAATAATACAATTCTGGTCGGACGGACTGCCTGCCGTGTGCCGACACAGAGGTAGCCACAGCCGTGAACTACCGCACTGTACTGTGTCTGCTGCTAATATAGACTGGTTGATATTTAAAGAGATATTAGTAGTATACAACAATACTATACTGGTGGTCAGGCACTGGTCACCACTCCTGCAGCAAAAGTGTGCACTGTTAATTAATATAATTGTACTCCTGGCTCCTGCTAACAACCTGCAGTGCTCCCCAGTCTCCCCCACAATTAATTATAAGCTTTTAATTTATACATTGATGACTGTGCAGCACACTGGGCTGAGCTGAGTGCACACAGACTGAGTCACACTGTGTGACTGACTGTGCTGTGTATCGTTTTTTTTTTCAGGCAGAGAACGGATATAGCAGAGAGAAGTGAACGGATATATTATATTAAATAAAAGTTAACTAGCAACTGCACTGGTCACTGACTGTGGTAAACTAACTCTGTCTGCGACTCTGCACAATCTCTCTCTATCTAATCTATCTATCTCTATTCTAATGGAGAGGACGCCAGACACGTCCTCTCCCTATCAATCTCAATGCACGAGTGAAAATGGCGGCGACGCGCGGCTCCTTATATAGAATCCGAGTCTCGCGATAGAATCCGAGCCTCGCGAGAATCCGACAGCGTCATGATGACGTTCGGGCGCGCTCGGGTTAACCGAGCAAGGCGGGAAGATCCGAGTCGCTCGGACCCGTGGAAAAAAAAGTGAAGTTCGTGCGGGTTCGGATTCAAAGAAACCGAACCCGCTCATCTCTAGTTTGAAGTGATGTACTCTTTGCAAGTCTCTAAGTCAATATCTATCAACATATTATAATAATTGTATAATTCTAAAGTACCAACCAGTGACGGATTTTACCTAGGGGCTACAAGACCCCCTAGGGGACTGCCTGTCTGCCTACGATAGCAGATAGAGTGCTTCCCATGGGACACACTCCACTGCTATGACATCAGCCCTATCTGGCTTCTATGGGCTGCAGCTGATGCAGTCCATTAAAAGTCAGCCTGTTTAGTGGAGCTGAATTTTAGCACTACCACCAACTGCCACCAGACCAAAGCCCCAACTCCTGGTGACATCAGACATCAGTCAGAGAGCAGGTACTTGGGAGAAGAGGTCTAGAGAACCCCCAGTCAGACAGGTAATGGACCACCGTTGGTGCCTACATATCATGAATACATTGAGAGCATCATGAACCCGCTTACTAGCCATAACCCAGGCCCTTCACTAAGTTATACATCTTTGTCTTATAGACCCATGTCTATTATGAAGTATATGGGTTAAACAGTTAGGGTACGAGATCCATGGATTCAGAGTGAGGATTGTTGGTGGAATAGTTGTGTTATATACTCTGCAGGTGCTGGTTGTCTCAGATAGCCTTCACTCTGTAAGTAGTCAGTACGTCCAGTTTACTTAAGTTCAGTCTCTCCTAGCATAACTACAGTGGGGTGCCAGATTTGTCTCTACTAGAGGTGTCTTTCATGTAGTCTTATCTTTACCTCATTAACTGACTAGCCCCAGAGGTCTCAGCTGCTCATATTCCATAAGGACTGGCTTCTCAAAGTAATCACAGTCCTCCAACATTATATCTGTGAGATGGTAAATTAGTTCATCACCCTCTTGTCAATAAGTGGATATGAAAATTACAATTTCAGTTCCTTACATCAAGAATGTTATTATCTCTGCAGCAGAGCAGGAATTAGGGGTCGGTCTGCCCCCACCCCCAAGCACAATGATATCAGCCGCTGAACACCCAAACACCCCAGCCCCTCTTTTCAGGGCTTAATAACTCACCAGCTGTACTTTTGCTCGGGTGCTCGGTGCCTCTACAGCCATTCCTCCCAAACTGCCTTTCCGTCCGCCCTCCATCTGCTGCTTCCCTGATGTGGCGGGAGGGGGGAATGCCGTGCTGCGTTGCTGCTCTGATGCAGAGGGGGGCGGTGACTGCTGTGCTGCTGTTCTGATGCGTGTGGGGAGGGGGGAACTGGGCCCAGGGCAAACGTTTCACTTGGTGCCCCCCCCCCCCCTTCCCCACTCAAAACAGGGACAGTGTGTGCCGAAGGCACACGACAAACATATAGGGATGTGTCTTCATGGGGAGGGGCATGGCCACAGAATAGTACCAATTCACATTACTCCACACAGTAGTGTCCGTTAGTCACATTACACCACACAGTAGTACACCTTATACCAGAGATTTTCAACCCTTTACAACTCGCGGCACACTGAACAAGATTTAAGTATTGCCAAGGCGCATTCAAATATAATGGTGATGCATGGTGCAGTTGCATGTCCTATGATGTCATGTTGCAGCTTCTCCATAGGTAACGCCTGAGCCACATCTGAGAAAGCCAGAAGAGCCCAACACTGCCCAGGTCCAAAATAAACACTGGCTCTGCAACCACTAAACCCACCAGTATTGATCGTTCCAGGGCCTCAGTAGCAGCAAAACACTGATGGGCCTGGCTGTGCTTCTATGGCGGCACACCTGGAGACTGCTCAGGGCACACTAGTGTGCCACGGCACAATGGTTGAAAAACACTGCCTTATACACACCAAAAAGAGCCCCTTATACATGTTGCACCAAAAATAAGAAAGAACCCAACACCACTGTTATCCCAGAATGTCAGCAGCACGTCCTAAGGGCCTAGGTTTTATGACCCCATAACTAGAATATGAACAAAAAATGCAGGACTGCGCTTCTCATCTAGGAATGGATATTTATTACACAATTTAACATATGATAAAAAGCTACAAGACACCGGCCAGTGTCATATAAAACAACCCATAAAAGGTATGATTACACTTAATTAGCACTTAGCAGCAGAACTGGATGTTAAGATTCACATATATACAAATATACAGTTAATTTCTCCGTAATATAACCGCAATTAGTAGCCATGATATTAATAGCGGACTCTCTCAATATTCATTCCATACGTGTTCATATTGCACATATTGCACCAGGTAGAGCCCCTTATATACATTACGCCAGGCAGAGCCCCTTTTATGCATGTAATGCGAGGTAGAGCCTCTTTTATACACGTTACACCAGGTAGAGCCCCTTAAACAAATTGCACCAGGCACAGCCCATTATACACTTTGCACCAAGCAAAGCACCTTACAAATATTGCGCCAGGTCGAGCTTCTTATACACATTGTGCCAGGCAGAGGCTCTTATACACATTGTGCCAGGTAGAGCCTCTTATACACATTGCACCAGGTTGAGCCTCTTATACACATTGTGCCAGATCGAGCCCATTATACACATTGTGCCAGGTAGCTACTTATACACATTACACCAGGAAGCCCCTTATACACATTGCACCAGGTAGCTCCTTATACCTGTACACATTGCACCAAGTAGCCCATTATACACATTGCACCAGTTAGCCCTTAATACACATTGAACCATGTAGACCCTTATACACATTGCACCAGGTATATACACATTGCACCAGGTAGCCCTTAATACACATTGCATCAGGTAGCCCCTTATACACATTGCACCAGGTAGCTCCTTATACACATTGCACCAGGTAGCCCCTTACACACATTGCACCAGGTAGCCCCTTACACACATTGCACCAGGTGAGAAAGAGAAACAGTAAAAGAGAGTGTGTGTGCCACTCACCACCATCCGCACCGGCTCCTGTCCCTCGGCTCACGGCTCTTCCTGGCCAATGTCAAGAGAGTAGCTGCGGGTGGGGATGCGGGCAGCAGGAAGCCGGTGGACGGGGGAGTGATGCGGGCAGTGGGAGGCAGCCAGGGTGGGTGACGAACAGTGCAATGTTGGGT
Source organism: Pseudophryne corroboree (assembly GCF_028390025.1). Taxonomy (NCBI): domain Eukaryota; kingdom Metazoa; phylum Chordata; class Amphibia; order Anura; family Myobatrachidae; genus Pseudophryne; species Pseudophryne corroboree. The sequence goes on along the minus strand of NC_086444.1, from coordinate 63,546,888 downwards.
GCGATCAGAAGGTGGGTGCTGGCGGGATGACTGCCCGCCCTGCTAGCCTTGCCGCACTGAAAACTGCCACGAGTAGGGGGGAAGACTGTTGTGCTGCTCCTCTGGTTTGGGGAGGGAACTGCTGTGTCGCCCCCAGCAAGTACCGCCCCTAGGCGTGTGCCTCACGTGCCTAGTGGGAAATACGGCACTGCTCTGCAGATATCTCCACTGCTACTGCTGCTACTCTGAGGGAATCTAATGGCTAGCCGATTATTAATCTGAATGACAGAGGGAGCGTTTAGTATGAAAGCGTTACTGTGATGTTAGTGTATTAGAATGCTTAATATTTGTAGACACTCCCTTACTAATCTTTGTAAGCCTGAATCTTCAGTGATGGTCCCTGGGACCAGGGGGATGCTGGGAAGTGGGTGGTCCAGTGTGCAGTGTGCCTGGAGTTGGTAATGGAATAAAAAGCACAGCAGTGAACTCACATGTCTCTGTGTCCTGATGACTGGATTTACAAACATATGAACAAAACATGGTGTCAGAAGAAGTTTAACTTGGACTGCTAGTGCTCCCAGAGTGTGAAAGAATCTTGCAGAAGTCTGTAAGGCTGTGATACTCTGTGTCGGCAAAGCCTGCCGTGTGCTCCTATCTTCAAACAGTGAGTAACCATGGATAAACTAGCTCCTCCAACTGGCATGCTGATGTCTGGTAACTTGTCTGAAAACTGGAAAAGATTTAAGCAAAGGTTTAATATATATCTTGCTGCATGTGGAGCTGATTCAGAGGCAGACAAAACGAAGGCATCCATTTTCCTCCATGTGATAGGAGAGGATGTACTGGACATTTATAATAGTTTTCAGTTTGATGAGGGGCAGAATATGGTGCTATCTTCTATAATGCAAAAGTTTGAAGATTACTTTGTGCCAAGGAAAAATGTGACATATGAAAGATATAAGTTTTTCACATGTGATCAGAAGTCTGTAGATGGATTTGATCAGTATGTTACAGAGCTGCAATCACTCAGTAAAACCTGTGAGTTTGGTGATTTAAAGGATTCACTGATTAGAGATCGTATTGTCTGTGGAATACCTGACAATGGACTCAGAGAGAGATTGCTGAGAGAGCAAGACCTAACACTAGAAAAGGCAGTGACTATGTGTAGATCTGCAGAAATAACTAGATTTCAAGCAAAAAAGTTACACAAGGAAGCTGATGTGCATGTAGTGCAGAAAACAGAGCCATGCAAACCTCCATTCTCAAGAATGAAGCAGTCTAAGCCACAGTCTAATAAGGAAATGTGTAGTAGATGTGGAAATGCTCACAATCCTAAAATGTGCCATGCTTATGGCAAAACCTGCATGAAATGTGGTAGACGTAATCACTTTGCCAAATGCTGTAAAATTAAAAGTAAAACAACCAAAGTGCATGCTGTTAAACAAACAGATGAATTCTTTGTGGATTGCATTGAACTTTGCAGTGCAGATAAGAAAGAATGGATTTTCCCTTTAACTGTGAACAAGATTGTAATTCCCTTTAAGCTTGATACTGGTGCGCAGGTGAATTTAATATCATTTCAAGACTATAAGACTTTTAGAGTAAAACCTAAAATTCACCCAGCCAAAGTGAAAGTTACAGGGTACATTGGGGAGGAAATTCCTGTGAAAGGTACATGCTTAGTGACACTGAAATATAAGGGACAACAGTTTAAAACATCTCTACTGATTGTGGATAAAAATGTGCAACCGATTCTAGGATTAAGTTCCTGTGAGAAACTAAGTTTGCTAAAGAAAGTTTTTATGGTGACATCACAAGTAGAAGATGACTGCAAATCGATGTTTACAGAATACAGAGACATGTTTGAAGGTCTAGGTTGTTTGCCTGGAGAGCATAAAATAAATATAGACACGCAAGTTTCTTCAATGATACACTCCTGTAGAAAAGTGCTATTTGCGCTGAGAGAAAAACTGAAACAAGAGTTAAATCGCATGGAAGCCTTGGGTGTGATACAGAAAGTTGATGAGCCTACTGAATGGGTAAGCTCCTTAGTAATTGTTGAAAAGAAAAATGGACAACTCCGAATATGTCTAGACCCCAGAGATTTAAACAAAGCTATTAAACGAGAACATTTCAAACTACCAACCAGAGATGAAATCATGTCGCAATTTGCGGGAGCAAAATGGTTCAGTAAATTGGACGCATCTTCAGGATTCTGGCAAATGAAGCTAGATGAGGTCAGCTCAAAGCTTTGTACATTTAATACACCAGAAGGTCGATAACAGATTTCTTCGACTACCATATGGAATATTGTCTGCTCCAGAAGTATATCACAAAAAGATACACATGATTTTTGAACATATTTCAGGTGTTGAAACAATGATGGATGACATTATTGTCTGGGGATCTACAAAGGAAGAACATGATTCTAGATTGAGACAAGTAATGGAACTTGTCAAGAAAGTGAATCTAAAGATAAACAAGGACAAATGTGAATTTGGCGTGAATACACTTACCTTTATGGGCGACGTGGTCTCGGATCAAGGTGTAAAACCAGACCCAAGGAAAATATCAGCCATAGTGAACATGGAACGTCCTAACAACAAAGACGACGTCAGAAGATTCCTAGGAATGATTACTTAGGAAAGTTTATTTCTCAACTCTCTGAATGAACAGCCTCTCTTAGATGGTTGTTGGACAAAGATAACGAGTGGATGTGGTCACATGAACAAGAAGAAAGTTGGCAAAACTTGAAACAGATCATTGCAGAGCAACCAGTGCTAAAATTCTTTGATCCTGCGAAAAAAATAAGAATTTCAGCAGATGCTTCACAATTTGGCCTAGGCTCAGTGCTGTTACAAGAACATGAGGATTCATGGCAACCAGTAATCTATGCATCAAGAGCACTGACAAGTGCTGAAACAAGGTATGCTCAGATAGAAAAAGAACTTCTAGCGATCACATATGCATGTGAGCGATTTCATCGGTTTGTGTATGGTCAAACATTTACAGTGGAAACTGACCACAAGCCATTGATAGCTATCATGACTAAATCATTACATGACTGTCCCATGAGAATTCAACGAATGCTTATCAGACTACTGAAATATGATGTACACTTGCTGTACTGTCCCGGCAAATACATGTACATTGCTGATACACTTTCTCATGCTGTGGACAAAAGTGAAGGTTCCAAAAGTCTAATGGATGAAGAGATAGAAGCCTACGTTAATTTGATCGTAGCTTCTCTACCAGTGTCTCTTGCAAGACAAGAACAGATTAGGAAAGAAACTGAGACAGAGAACACAATGAAAGTGTTGAAAGATATAATTCTGAAAGGTTGGCCAGCTGTTATGCACACCAGTGCCTGCAGGAATGTACTGGTGTCAGAACTGTTATGCACTCCAGTGCCTGCAGGAATGTACTGGTGTTTGAACTGTTATGCACACCAGTGCCAGCAGGAATGTACTGGTGTCTGAACGGATAGGTATGCAAAGCAAATGAACTCACAGACAGACACAGAAGGTGATAGGGTAACAAAATACACACAAAGTGAACAGAGAAGCCCAGAGGCTAAGGAACTGGGTGTCTCCCTAGTATTAGTAATGCTCAGATGGGAAAAGCAAGATGTTGTGTTTTAATACGTAGAGAACCCGAAATGCTGTTGCTAAGGGCAACAGCAAAACCCTAAAGGGTTACCAACGGGTGTGGCAGTAAACTCCTTGGTCAGAGATGGAATGATAGACACAAGGAGAGTCTCCACAATCCTAATTCTCACTTGCAGTGCACAGGTTCAGTTTACTGCCACTAAACTGACACCTGACACCTTGCACAGTGAGACAGGATTTAGGCAGGCAAGTCTTAGAATACAGCCGCAAACTTGCTAAGTTCACAGAGTAGTAAAAGAACCCCAGCAAGCTAAACGACTGACTCCAGTCTTACTGCTAGGTCTGGATTGGCAGAGTGTAGTACCAAATCCCCAGGCCTATTTGCAGTAAGCAACAACAAATACAAAGCTACACAGTACTGGCTAACTTTCAGGAACTGACTAACCAACAAAGATTCAGCAGCATCTGCTTAACCTGAGAAGAGGCCTTATAAAGCAGGTGCTGTCCACGCCCCACTCAGACCTCACAGACTGTGGGCACAAAAACCAGCACCGGATCCCCTGCCGTGCACAGAGCCTGAAACCACTGCACAGCAAAAGACCTGAACCGGAGTATCAGCTGCGCTCAGGTTACTCCGCTAGCACTTGTCTCCCGGTTGCCATGTCGACGTGGCAGCACAGGGCAGGAGACCCTAACAGTACCCCCCCTCTGACGAGGGGTCAAAGAACCCCTACCACCGGATTTATCGGGGAACTGCGAGAAGAAAGAGCGTATCAGTCTGGGGGCATGAAGATCACAACTGCGCACCCACGACCGCTCCTCCGGGCCATACCCCTTCCAGTGCACCAAAAATGACAGCCGACCCCGAACCATCTTGGAGTCAAGAATCCTTTCAACAACAAACTCCCTCTGGCCACGTATCAGAAGAGGGGAAGATCTTCCACTGGAAGAAGGATTACTAATCGCCCGTTTTAAAAGGGAACAATGAAATGTTTTATTGATACCAAAAGAACGGGGCAGATCTAACTGAAATGCCACCGGATTGATAACCCTGGTGATCTTATAAGGGCCGATGAACCGGGGGCCTAACTTATGAGATGGCTGTCTCAACTTCAAATTCTTGGTAGACAACCAGACGAAGTCTCCTAATTTGAAGCTGCAGGGTCTTTTCCGCTTATCAAAAACCCTTTTGGTCACTAATGACACAGACACAAGGGCTTTCTTCACTTTCCGCCAAATACCTCTAAGGACCGAAACCACAGAGGAACCACCAGGCGTGGAGTCCAGGGGGTCAAAAGAATTGGCCTTAGGATGATGCCCATACACACAAAGGAAGGGAGAGATCCCTGTAGCAGAGTGAGCCGCGTTGTTATAGGCAAACTCCGCCATGGACAGATGAGCAACCCAGTCAGTCTGACACTTGGAGACATAACACCTGAGGAACTGCTCCAAGGACTGGTTCACCCTTTCAATCTGCCCATTAGACTGCGGATGGTAGCCTGACGACAAGCTGACAGAAATCTGGAGATCGGAACAAAATGCCCTCCAGAATTTGGCCACAAACTGGGATCCGCAGTCAGAGACCACATCAAGTGGCAACCCGTGGAGACACACAACATGCAGCATAAATAATTCAGACAGGCGTCTGGCCGATGGCAGCCCAACCAGTGGAACGAAGTGCGCCATCTTCGAAAACCTGTCAACGACAACCCAGATGGCTGTCATCCCCGAGGATTTGGGCAAGTCCACCACAAAATCCATTGAAATGTGGGTCCATGGCTTAGATGGGATAGAGAGTGGATGTAATGGGCCAACAGGAACCCCTCTAGGAGTCTTATTTCGGGCACAGATGTCACATGCCCGAACCCACTGATCCACATCCTTAGCCACCGAGGGCCACCACACCGCCCTAGATAGCAACTCCCGAGTTCTGGCAATACCCGGGTGACCTGCCGACTTCTTGGCATGGAATTCCAGGAACACTCGCTGTCTTAACCTAGAAGGCACAAACAAAAGACCTACCGGAAGGTCTGGAGGAGCCTGCTCCTGTGCTCTAAGGACTAATGATAAGAGGTCCTGGGTAATGCCCACTTTAATACATGATGGGGACACAATGGGCAACGGCTCCTCGGTGGTCTCCTGGATTGGAGCAAAACTCCGCGAGAGCGCATCAGCCTTGATGTTTTTTGACCCAGGGCGATATGTTATCAAAAAATTAAAGCGAGCAAAAAACAAAGCCCATTGTGCCTGCCTGGCATTGAGACGCTTCGCTGACTCTAAATATGCCAGATTCTTATGGTCGGTGAGAATTGAGACCACAATCTTAGCCCCCTCAAGCCAGTGTCTCCACTCCTCGAGTGCATCCTTAATAGCCAACAATTCCCGGTTACCCACGTCATAATTCATCTCGGCAGGCGAAAATTTACGGGAAAAGTAAGCACAGGGATGAAGGCGATTATCAGACACTCCCATCTGAGAAAGCACTGCCCCAATACCCATCTCAGAGGCATCCACCTCCACCACAAAAGGACGCTCTGGATCTGGGTGTCGCAGCACCTTGGCCGATACAAATGCCCTTTTGAGACGGGCAAAAGCCGCTTTAGCCTCACAAGACCAGTGAGCAACATCCGCCCCTTTCTTAGTGAGTGCCACCAAAGGCGCCACTATAGACGAAAATCCAGCGATAAATCGTCTATAAAAATTCGCAAAGCCCAGGAAACGCTGAAGCGCCTTCAAACTAGTGGGCTGCACCCAATCCAGGACTGCCTGTACCTTGGAACCCTCCATTTGGAAACCTTCTGGGGAGATAATATATCCTAGAAATGCGATTTGCTGAACTTCAAATTCGCACTTCTCCAGCTTCGCCCCAAGCCGGTGGTCTCTGAGTTTCTGGAGGACTAAGTGTACATGCTTCCGATGTTCCTCCAGGGAATGGGAGAAGATTAGGATGTCATCTAAGTATACAACTAAGAATCTATCCAAATATTCCCTGAGCACATCATTCATGAAATCCTGGAAGACTGCCGGGGCATTACAGAGCCCAAAAGGCATCACCAAATATTCATAATGCCCTGAGTGGGTATTAAAGGCAGTCTTCCATTCATCCCCCTCTCTTATTCGGATTAGATTGTACGCACCGCGTAGGTCAATCTTAGAAAAAATGGTGGCAGTACGAAGCTGGTCAAACAAGACCGAAATGAGAGGCAGTGGGTTTGAGTTTTTAATCGTGATACGGTTCAATTCCCAGAAGTCGATGCAGGGTCGCAACGAACCATCCTTTTTACCCACGAAGAAGAACCCCGACCCAACTGGAGACTGTGAAGGTCTGATAAATCCCTTAGCCAAGTTCTCCTGAATGTACTCTGCCATAGCCTGAGTCTCAGGACGTGACAGGGAGTACAACCTGCTCTTGGGAAGCTTAGCATTTGGCAACAAATCAATGGCACAGTCATAGGGGCGATGGGGAGGTAGTACCTCTGCAACTTTTTTGGAGAACACGTCCGCAAAATCTGCATAACACCCTGGCAATCCTGGCAAACTTAGCTGCGAGAGCCTGACTGGAAGGCTCAAGCAACTCCTGAAACAATCAGTACCCCAACTAAGAATCTCCCCAGAGACCCAGTCAAATTGAGGATTGTGGGCCCTTAACCAGGGTAACCCCAACACCAATGGGGCAAAAGTACAGACAGTCACATAAAAGGACAATTTTTCAGAGTGTGTGGCTCCAATAAACAAAGAAATCTGGCTAGTGCAAGAGGTAATTTTACCTTGGGATAATGGTTCCCCGTTTAACCCACAAATCTCAATTTCCGATGCCAAGGGTACTAAGGGAACAGAGTGTTTCAGGGCGAATTGGCGGTCCATAAAAACCCCGTCGGCCCCACTGTCCACAAAGGCCTCAGTCTTGACAGTTTGACCGAGGATCTTCAAGGTCACCGGAATGATAAAAGTCTTCTTGGGAAATTCTGACTTCTGGCCTGACAGGATATTTCCCATCACCCTCAGGCCCTGAAGTTTTCCGGCTTTTCTGGGCATGATACTACCACATGACCTTTATTCCGACAGTACAAACACAACCCCTGCAGTCTCCTCCGCGTCTTCTCACGCGAGGAGAGGCGGGTAGCCCCAATCTGCATAGGCTCCTCGGAAAATTCCTCAGAGTCTGAGGTTCCCTTGGGAAAGAAGGAAACCTCGGTCTCCCTTTCAAGCCTACGCTCTCTCAGCCGTCTATCCACCCAGATGGATAACTGCATGAGCTGATCCAAGCTATCAGGCAAGGGATATTGTACCAGTTGGTCCTTTATCTGGTTAGAAAGACCTCTTCGGTACTGGTGTCTCAGGGCTGGGTCATTCCACTGGGTATCATGGGCCAACCTCCGAAACTCCGTACAGTAAACCTCAACTGGCCTTCGCCCTTGCTTAAGGATCGAAATCTGAGCCTCGGCTGAGGCCGTCTTGTCAGGGTCATCATACAACATGCCCAGTGCCGTAAAAAAGCATCAACACTTTTAAGCGACGGACAGTCAGGCTGCAACCCATATGCCCAGACCTGTGGGTCTCCTTGTAGCAACGAAATCACTATGCCCACCCGCTGAATCTCTGACCCAGAAGACTGAGGCCTAAGCCAGAAGTATAGCTTGCAGCTCTCCTTGAAACAAAAGAACTGCGAGCGATCTCCAGAAAAACGATCCGGGAGATTTACTTTCGGCTCCTTAACCCCTGAAGGTGCTGCTGCTGCGGGAGCTCCGCCAGCGGCCTGGGAGGTGTGCATTTTAATGGACAAATCATTAAATTGTCGAGTCAGGACCTGCACCTGATCGACCACCTGTTGCAACGTATTTTGAGGGGTATGCTCCATATTCCCACAAAATTTCAACAGGAGTATTAGGCTGCTGAATATGTTATGCACACCAGTGCCTGCAGGAATGTACTGGTGTCAGAACTGTTATGCACTCCAGTGCCTGCAGGAATGTACTGGTGTTTGAACTGTTATGCGCACCAGTGCCTGCAGGAATGTACTGGTGTCTGAACGGATAGGTATGCAAAGCAAATGAACTCACAGACAGACACAGAAGGTGATAGGGTAACAAAATACACACAAAGTGAACAGAGAAGCCCAGAGGCTAAGGAACTGGGTGTCTCCCTAGTATTAGTAATGCTCAGATGGGAAAAGCAAGATGTTGTGTTTTAATACGTAGAGAACCCGAAATGCTGTTGCTAAGGGCAACAGCAAAACCCTAAAGGGTTACCAACGGGTGTGGCAGTAAACTCCTTGGTCAGAGATGGAATGATAGACACAAGGAGAGTCTCCACAATCCTAATTCTCACTTGCAGTGCACAGGTTCAGCTTACTGCCACTAAACTGACACCTGGCACCTTGCACAGTGAGACAGGATTTAGGCAGGCAAGTCTTAGAATACAGCCGCAAACTTGCTAAGTTCACAGAGTAGTAAAAGAACCCCAGCAAGCTAAACGACTGACTCCAGTCTTACTGCTAGGTCTGGATTGGCAGAGTGTAGTACCAAATCCCCAGGCCTATTTGCAGTAAGCAACAACAAATACAAAGCTACACAGTACTGGCTAACTTTCAGGAACTGACTAACCAACAAAGATTCAGCAGCATCTGCTTAACCTGAGAAGAGGCCTTATAAAGCAGGTGCTGTCCACGCCCCACTCAGACCTCACAGACTGTGGGCACAAAAACCAGCACCGGATCCCCTGCCGTGCACAGAGCCTGTAACCACTGCACAGCAAAAGACCCGAACCGGAGTATCAGCTGCGCTCAGGTTACTCCGCTAGCACTTGTCTCCCGGTTGCCATGACGACGTGGCAGCACAGGGCAGGAGACCCTAACACCAGCAGAAAAACATGCGTGCCCGCTGTCTATCCATGATTATTGGATGTACCGCAGTGACCTTACAGTTTTCGATGGTATTATTTACAAAGGCAATAGGTTTGTCATACCTGCACGACTAAGAAAAACTATGCTGTGCAAGATACATGAAGGCCACTTAGGAGAAGAAAAAGTAAGCGGAGAGCGCATGAAGTTATGTATTGGCCAAGAATGAACCAAGACATTGCACAGACTACAGCTACATGTGAATTATATCTTACGTATAGACCAAAACAACAAGTCGAGCCACTGAGTCCTCACGCAGTGCCAGAGAGACCGTACCAGAAAGTTGGCGCAGATTTGTTTGATTGTAATGGGAAAACGTACATTGTCGTGACTGATTATTACTCTAACTACCCTGAGGTGAAGACACTACATACAACTACTAGTAAAGCCGTAATCAATTGCATGAAGTCAATCTTTGCAAGGCATGGTGTTCCTATGGAAGTGTTCACTGACAATGGTTCTCAGTTTTCCAGTGCTGAATTTAGACTGATGAGATTGCTGATGAGTGGGAATTTGTCCAGACTACATCAAGTCCCCACTATCCACGCTCAGATGGGTTGGTGGAAAGTTCAGTAAAAACTGTAAAGAGTCTCATGAAAAAAGCTCAAGAAGGTAAAGAAGATTTCTACAAAAGTCTTTTAATCTACCGCAGTACACCTTTACAGAATGGAATTTCTCCTGCACAAATGCTGATGGGAAGGAGGATTAGAGCAAATCTCCCGATACATGATGAACTGCTTAATACACATCACTCAGCGTTGGTCAGACTGAGTAAGGAACGTCAACAGGCGAAACAGAAACTGTTCCATGACAGGCGAGCAAAAAGCTTATCTGATCTAAAATCGGGTGACCAAGTCCGTCTCAGAGATCACGAGAAAGGTATTTGGGTGCAGAAAGGTATTGTGCAAGCACAAGTAGCACCTAGATCTTATACTATACGTACAGAGCGTGGAACGGAAGTAAGAAGAAATCGGGTGGATTTAAGATTTCAACCTAACCATAATGAAGACAACATGACTGAAGAATACCCTTCATCTGACATGTATGATGATCCTCATAATGGTGAACAAACCACAATTCTAGAAAGGTCCAACATGGTTGATGAAACACAGACTGTGTATGAAAGACCCAAAAGCGAAATACGCAGACCTGAGAGACTCATTGAAACGTGTTAGATGATGTTCTTAATATGACGTTGTTAATTGTTGCATTGAAGCGTACAGGGCTTATCTTTAAAGAAAAGAGGAAGTGATGTTAGTGTATTAGAAAGCTTAATATCTGTAGACACTCCCTTACTAACATGTGTAAGCCTGAATCTTCAGTGATGGTCCCTGGGACCAGGGGGATGCTGGGAAGTGGGTGGTCCAGTGTGCAGTGTGCCTGGAGTTGGCAATGGAATAAACAGCACAGCAGTGAACTCACATGTCTCTGTGTCCTGATGACTGGATTTACAAACATATGAACAAAACAGTTACAATAAACAATTAGATGTCCTGTAAGACAGTGGTGAATTTCCCATTACGTATGTGGGGCACCTACATAGAGATGCCACCTGCTGGGGTCGGCATTTGTTTTATTATTGACAGTCTGATATGTTACTATATGAAAGCAAATTTTTGAATAGCAAGAAGGAAGTCCCTTTAAACTGTAATACTAAGTAGCTAAGTATACTGTTTATAGGGGATGCGTTCAGCATCCCAGCGGCAAGCATGCCGGTGGTCACGTGACCCATGCCAGAATCCTGACACCACTCAAGAGACTAGTGCCAGAATACCGACAGCCAGCATCCCAAAGGTAAGTATCGGGGTGTGGGATAGGGATCAGCGCATAGGTGAGGGGGTGTTAACGTTAGGCACTAGGGAGGTTAGGATTAGGCACAACAAGACAACATCATAGCTCACATCTTGTTTTATCTCTATATTGTACTGGTAATCACCAAATTAAGGCTTTTAAACTAATGATGGAAATAATAAAATTGGGGACTGAGCAGCCACTAAAGTGCCTAAGTGAAGGTCTGGCCCCTATATAACCCTCCACTGTCAGGCTTTGATACCTTATGAGTTTTGGTTCCAGAGAATCAGGCTCCATTAAGTTTTTCTCTCTCTACTCCAGTCTCTGAAGTATATATTAACATCAGCTGCCTCTTATTCTCTCTACTGGTTAGTGTTGTCACCATCTCTGGCTTTCACTGTCCTATCAGATGCAGTCCTTTACCTTTAGGCTATTTCCTAAGGGAATACTTTGTGTCTTTCAAGGGCTCCCTTTCGTATTCTCTTTCTCATGCCACGGGTCTCTCCTGCCTCCTGCACAAGACACCAGATGCAAGGGACCCTGCAGTTTCCCTCTTCTGTCTTGCACCAGTGCTTGAGGGATCCACATGGATACAGCGTTGTGTGCAAAGTCTGCTTTGCGGATGAATCTCATGACTTGTAGCTACTGTGCCCGTGTTGGAGCCTGCTAGTGTAACTACGGGTGATTCAGTGTGGCAGTGTGGTTATTATAACTGGGTGGCAATGGGGCATTTGCATGTAGTATAAGTGTTCTGTTAGCTTGTAGACAGGAATGTGGGCTACTGACAGCTGTGCATCCTCAGAGATGGATCCGGCAGCATAGATACCACCATCTCGGAATACGGGTGGACACTTGAACTTATTTCCAAGCCTACAATTCTGCTGCAAACGCTTCTGAATTGCGTGTGACTGTTCTGTGAAATGTACTCATCATTAATAAAAACAAAAGTTTTATAAAACATTTCCACTGATAGGTTCTCTATGTACTTCTGTAGGTCCTGATGTTCTTACACCTGCTGGTTCTTTTTATGGGCTCGATTCAATTCAGTGAGGATTGAATAGCGCCGGTAATTAACTCCAGGTGCTATTCAATTCAGCGCGCTGTGACACCCGATGATTTCTTCACTCACCCCTCTGAGACTTTAGACAGAGAATTCCAGTACTCGGGGGAAAAACACCCTGTTTAGTCCGTGTGAACCGGCCTTCCCCGGCATGACAGCGCGCTGAATTGAATAGCACCGGGAGCTAATTCCCAGTGGGATTCAATCCACGCTGAATTGAATTGAGCCCTATGACTGAACAGCAATGGGGACCTCAGTGATTTCCGTGTCTCCTGAAAGCTGATTTAATGATGGCTATAATGAATAGTGCCCCTGCGTCTTTTTTCTCTTTGTGTGGCGCTATAAGCCTCAGCACCTCTCATTACATGTAGTTAGGGTGTGCAGTCTAGAACTCCTACTTATATATCCAAAATTGCATATTTTTTATATGTACAACTGAAGGTATCAGGCTCCTTCAATCTAGACTAGCACCCCTCTCCACCTATCCCTGATGATTTTAAGTAGGGATCCTAGCATTTTATGACTGCACAATGAACAAGGCACAATTAAGGTAAGACCTATAAATTTATATAGTATGTCAGTTGTGGGGTGATTTTTGAGGTGTGGGGCCCCCTGAATGGCTGTGGCTGGGCTGCATCAGGGCATCACAGTATTCTTACCTTTATTCTAGCACTGTATAGCTTTAATTGTTTGTTTTTATATACAGATGTAGCCAAGCTCATCATAGCCGCGATGCGTACGCATGTGCGTACACAGCGCAGCAATGACTAGCTGTGCCTGGCTGCGCCTATTCACACCCATGATCCGGCAATGCGTATGGATTTCGGGTGCGACTACAATGCACATGCACCTATGTTGCAGACTTACGCAATGAAGTTACCTCAGGGCCGAAACTAGGATTTTTGTCACCCGGGGCAAGGTAGTCATTTGACCCCCCCCCCCTCCCCCCCGCAAAAAAAATATATATATTTTACAATAAATAAAAATAATAAAATAAAATAAAAAAAATAAAAAATAAATGAATAAAAATATTATATACATATATATATATATATATATATATATATATATATCTCTTTCAGAACTTTTTTTACCTGAAAAACTGCCTTTTCTAACATAAATTTCATATCCAGGAAAAAGTGTCCCCATTTTACACAGTACGACAGGCAAGTGTCCCCATTCCCCATTTTACACATTGCGGCAGACAGGTGTCCCCATTTTACACATTGCGGCAGGAAAAAGTGTCCCCATTTTACACATTGCGGCAGGCACAGGTCCTAATTTTACACAGTACGCTGGCAAGTGTCCCCATTTTACACATAGCGGCAGGAAAAAGTGTCCCCATTTTACACAGTACGCTGGCAAGTGTCCCCATTTTACACATAGCGGCAGGCACAGGTCCCCATTTTACACAGTACGCTGGCAAGTGTCCCCATTTTACACATTGCGGCAGGCACAGGTCCCCATTTTACACATTGCGGCAGGCACAGGTCCCCATTTTACACAGTACGCTGGCAAGTGTCCCCATTTTACACATAGCGGCAGGCACAGGTCCCCATTTTACACAGTACGCTGGCAAGTGTCCCCATTTTACACATTGCGGCAGGCACAGGTCCCCATTTTACACATTGCGGCAGGCACAGGTCCCCATTTTACACAGTACGCTGGCAAGTGTCCCCATTTTACACATTGCGGCAGGCACAGGTCCCCATTTTACACAGTACGCTGGCAAGTGTCCCCATTTTACACATAGCGGCAGGCACAGGTCCCCATTTTACACAGTACGCTGGCAAGTGTCCCCATTTTACACATAGCGGCAGGCACAGGTCCCCATTTTACACATAGCGGCAGGCACAGGTCCCCATTTTACACATTGCGGCAGGTGGTGGAGGGAGAGAGAGAGAGAGGAAGGGAGAGGGGCTGACTTACATTTGAAGCGGTTCTCGCCGCTCTTCAGCCGCCTCTCCCTCCTCGTCTGCGCGGCTCCGGGCTCCCCCTTCTCCCTCCTCCGGCGGGGTTTCGTGGAATGACGCGTTTGCGCCGTGACGTCACGACGCAATCGCGTCATTCCGCGAAACCCCTCCCCCCGAGCTGGGCACTCGGGAGAAGGGGGTTTAAAAGTAAGTGCCGCGGCGGGTGTTAGGGGGTCTCGGCGCCCCCTCCAATCTGGCGCCCAGGTCGCCTGTCCCCCTAGCCCCCCCCCTAGTTTCGGCCCTGGTTACCTGGACGTGGTGGGTAAGCCGATACCCTTGGCCATGATTATGCTAAAAACCTCACTACAGTAAGAAGATTTTTTTCCTAACATTTTATATTCTGCTTATTTTCTTGAAATATACATTTTAAAGTTGATGTGTAATTTGCACACAGCTGAAAAAACTGCGCAGTCAAAATATAAAACTTTTAGTGACCCCATTTAACATGGACTCCGCAAAAGAATAATTTGCTCACTAAGAAATGCTTAATTCATTGTAGCGATAATTTTAACATTAGCATAATTGAAGAGGCTAGCGGTGTCCGCATAGACTGCGCAGGGTGCAGCAGCTGTTAGATAAAAGTCAGCGCTTGATCATTTGCAAGGCTCCCACAAACTGGGGTAACAGAATAGTCTATAATCTCAGACGTTCTCTTGCAGCTAATGAATGCGCACTATCATGAACTTAATCATAAATATTGTTTTGTTCTTTAAAACACAACTTGCTGAAAATAAATATATTTTTATTACGGTTGTGATCATGCACCAGACAACAACAGCTTGGAAGTTACTGGTGCGAAGGAAAAGATATCCTTTATTTTTGTAAATTTGTTTTGCTTCATCTGCGGAGCACAGTGTACACATTGCTGTAGAGAGGATACAGCTGATTTATGCTGGAATAATGAGTTCATTTTTTTCCTGTTCTTCAGACATAAATTTAGATGTGAAATATCAAAGCAGAAGGTAAGTCTCACTGTTTGTTTCTTTCAGTATGTTCTGTGACAAAAGGAGTCATTTAATTTGCCTGAATGTTCCTGTTCTGGGTTTAGATTTAACTGAAGAGCGAACAGATGATACCTTCTGCTAGCATAAGGGATCACTTACTTTATTTATGTCTTTTTAGGGCCAGATTCTGAGACACAGGGCCTGATTCAAGTTTGTTAGCAAAGCCAAAAAGCACACAACTGGGAAAAACCATGCTGCTGGTGGGGCAGATATAACATGTGCAGAGAGATTTAGATTTGGGTGGGTTATATTGTTTCTGCGTAGGGTAAATATAAATACTGACTGCTTTTGCATGCAGCCCACAAATGTTAGACAGCTTTATTTTTTACGCTGCAATTTAGATTTCAATTTGAACACACATTACTCAAATTTAAATCTCTCTGCACATGTTACAGATGCCTCACATGTATACCGTACAACTGTCCTGATTTCTGCGGGACAGTCCCATTTTTTGGGTGCACAGTGTCGATTCACAGGAGACAGAGGGACTGGGGGCATGCCCAGCAGCTCACAGAGCGCTGGGCATGCCCCCATAGTGCCGAAAATCAGGGGCGTGGTTTGAAATTGCAGCATTTCTGTGAAGCCGCACCTCCTTTATATAGGCCACACCTCTTTGGAGTCCCGAGTTAGTAGTCCTCGATGTTAGGAGGTATGCACCTGCACTCAGTGGCGGATCCATGGGGGGGGGGCACTCGGGCCCCCCCTGTCATTTGTGGCCTTCTGTCCCCCGTCCCCCGCCGGCGCCGCACAGGGAGATGACGGGTGCCCGCTGAGATTGTGTTACCAGCGGGCGCCCGTCTCCCTGCACAGCGGCAGCTGGAGGCAGGAGCTCAGTACTGAGCTCCGGCTTCCGGCGCTGTCACTGTGCGGCGTGCGCTATGGGAGAGACGTCAGTCATGACGTCTCTCTCATAGTGCTGACTGAGGAGCGGACGCCCAGGGAGGAGGACTGCAGCGGCCTGGAAGCGGGAACGGGGCTCGCTAAGTATGATGTTTTTTTCTTCCTTAATTCAGCAGGGGCATCTACTGGGGGCAAACTACGGGGGGACATAACTACTGGGGGGGCATCAACAAGGGGCATTACTACTGGGGGGCATTACTACTGGGGGCATTATAACTGGGGGGCATCTACTGGGGGCATTACTACTGGGGGGTCATCTATTGGGGGCAGCTACTGGGGGACATTTTTACTGGGGGCATTATTACTGGGGGGCATCTACTGGGGGCATTACTACTGGGGGGGTCATCTATTGTGGCAAACTCGTAGGGGGCATTACTACTGGGGGGTCATCTACTGGGGGCAGCTACTGGGGGACATTTTTACTGGGGACCATCTACTGGGGGCATTATTACTGGGGGGCATCTACTGGGGGCATTACTACTGGGGGGTCATCTATTGGGGGCAGCTACTGGGGGACATTTTTACTGGGGGCCATCTACTGGGGGCATTACTACTGAGGGGCATCTACTGGGGGCATTACTACTGGGGGGTCATCTATTGGGGGCAAACTCCTAGGGGGGCATTACTACTGGGGGCAAACTACTGGAAGACATTATTACTGGGGGGCATCTACTGGGGGCAAACTGCTGGGGGACATTATTACTGGGGGGCATCTACTGGGGGCAAACTACTGGGGGACATTTTTACTGGGGGCCAACTACAAAGGTGCTAACTACTGGGGGCATACTACAGGAGGGCATTACTACTGGCGGCGTAACTACAGGGGCATTACTACTTGGGGGCTAAACTACAGGAAGGCCAAACTACTGGGGGCATAACTACAGGGGCCAAACTACTGGGGGATAACTACAGGGGCCAAACTACTGGGGGCATTTCTACTAGGGGCTAAACTACAAGGGGGACATAACTACAGGGGCTAAACTACAATGGGGCAAACTACAGGGGGGGCATTACTACTGGTGGCTAAACTACTGGGGGCATTACCACTGGGAGGCTAAACTAAAGGGGGGGAGGGGTAAACTACTGGGGTCATAACTGCAGGGGCATTACCACTGGGGGCATAATGACTGGGGGCATTACTACAGACAACATTACTACTGGGAGCAATACGGGCATTGCATAAGGGGCACCACTACTATGGGGTCTATATAAGGGGTACTATCAGTACAGTGGACATTGCATAATGAGCGCTACAACTGTGGGCATTGTATAAGAAGCGCCACCTCACATGCACCAAAGCCGCACGCAAATGTACTTGCCCCTTCCATGGTGCCCCCCCTATCATTTTCTTCTGGTCTGGATCCGCCCTTGCCTGCACTGCACATGGTTTTGCCCACTTGTGTGCTATTTTGCTTTGCTAACAAACCTGAATCAGGCACACGGGCCCTCATTCCGAGTTGTTGGCTCGCAAGCTGTTTTTAGCAGCTTTACACATGCTAAGCCGCCGCCTACTGGGAGTGAATCTTAGCATCTTAAAATTGCGAACGAAAGATTCTCAAAATTGCGATTACACATCTCTTAGCAGTTTCTGAGTAGCTTCAACCTTACTCGGCATCTGCGATCAGTTCAGTGCTTGTCGTTCCTGGTTTGACGTCATAAACACACCCAGCGTTCGCCCAGACACTCCTCCGTTTCTCCAGCCACTTCCGCGTTTTTCCCAGAAACTGTAGCGTTTTTTCACACACACCCATAAAACGGACAGTTTCCGCCCAGAAACACCCACTTCCTGTCAATCACATTACGATCACCAGAACGAAGAAAAAACCGTGAGTAAAATTGCTAACTGCATAGCAAATTTACTTGGCGCAGTCGCAGTGCGAACATTGCGCATGCGCACTAAGCGGAAAATCGCTGCGATGCGAAGAAATTTACTGAGCGAACAACTCGGAATGACCTCCACAGTTAGGTGTGAATGCGGCTGCAAATAGCGATTTTTTTGCATACCTGTTTTGCAAATGTAAGCGCAATTCAGGGTAGTATTTATCTCAGTCGTTTCTCTGGATGCTAAATGGGAATCTCTGAAAGAAAACATAGTGAACGCTCACAAGATAACCATCTAGTGGGTGTGCTGGGGTGTAATTTGGGCATGCAGCCAGAGCTACTCATTATACGCGTGCACCACAGACGCAAATTCAGATGGATTGCCTGACCTACTGTAGCATGGGTTAGGTGTAAGTTGTGAGGACTATGATGACAGATGGGGAGGTGCGATTACATATATGTATTATGATGCACTATGGATTAGCACGTGCCTACAAGGACGGTATTAGTATTCTGTTTTCAAGCCATTTGCTTGCAGAACATGCCCACATTCTGACCTGCACGCAACATCAAATCAGGCCCTTAATTCAGGTGTGGCACAAAATGTTGACATTCAGAATGCTGACATTGACATAATGTCAACATTGCAGGAATGTTGACAGTTGGCATGTCGACATAGCATTGTCAGTGGATTTTAGTATTGGCCTAAGGGTGTGTACACACGGTGAGATATTTTCTTTCGATTTTGACTATATAGTCAAAATCACAAGAAAAGTTAGTGCAGATCGCAAGGTGAAAGTCACCTTGCGATCCCGATTCGATCCCGATGCGCGGTCCCGCCAGATCGGCATCGCAAGAAAAGATAGACTGTGCAGGCAAGTCAATCCTTGCTAGATCGGTGTACTATCTAGTTCATCTCACATGTCAATGACATCTCACATAAGCCAAAATCTCACATAAGCTAAAATCGTAAGCACACATAGTCCATATCTCAAGAAAAGTTAGTCAAAATCTGTGCTATCTGGGCTCCAGGGAGTTCAAGGGAAATCACAAGTGAAAATCGGGCATAGCAAGGATCTCATTGTGTGTACACACCCTAACTCTAATCCTAAATGCAGCCTGACCCTAACCTTAACTGCAGCCTAACCCTAAACCTAAACACAGCCTATCCGGAAACTCAGCCTTTCCCTAACCTTAAATGCAGCTTAACCTAAACACAGCTGAACCCTAACACAGCCAGGGTGCATGCATCTGACCTGTATACTGTGCAGTACATGACAGTCTGATACCATTTAGGAGAAGGAGGGGGCAGCGACGGTTTCTGTTTCCTAAAATGTAGACAAGTCACCGCCATTGTGTTACAAGTTGCGGCTCGAGGCTCACAGCATCTGGTCATCGCTAGGCAACTGGCACGCTCCTGAACTTCAGCTCCATGGCATCCAGAATGCCGGGCGCTTGTGGCGGTCATGGTTACCAGGCAGCGGGGAAGCTTCCCCAGTGAAGGTGATAGGAGGCTGGTAGACATGCAGCAGCATAGCTGCAGTGAGTTGCTAATTAGTAGAGGCTGGCTGTGCTGTGATTCTCATTGGCTCTTGTCTCTCACTCCCTGCTGGTCATAGTTTCCTGGCTGCGACGGGAGCCCTTGTCTTTTGGTACTAGTCCTAGCCTGTGGATTCCTCACCTGGTTACCTACTAAAGTCCACTGCAGTGTTCCTGTGTCCAGCTACGTGTCAGCTGCATAATCTGTCACATGTATTATTTATTATTTCTGTCAGTTTTATATCTCATCCATTTGCTATGTAGTTATGTGTCTCCTATGTGCTCAAATCCTCCTGCATTTCTTCCGTATCTTCACTACCTATAGCTCCACCTATAGGTTCACCAGACTTGTCACCGCCTGGGACTCTCCTGTCTTTACGTCTTTGGCTCTTCCAAATTTCCCTGGCACCGTAGTGTTTATCTCTTTCTCTTATCTTTATCTTGGGTCCTCCTTCCTACCAGCATTGATTCAAGTCACTCAGGGTTAAGCTCGTACTACCACCAGTTTCAAAAGTCCTGGTGGCATCCCAGTACTGGTAGGCACATCATGCCTTATGGGAAAAATGTCTGTTATAGGCTAGAAGACCTGCTGGCGAGTTCTACGAGTCTTAATCCGGAGTGTACATGGGTTATTGACCAGAAGATCTCCAAAGTTCCTTGGAAAGAAGATTCGTCAGTCGTAACACATTGTTGGAAGAGGGATGAGGCCAGGATCTCCAATGGAGGCCGGAGATCTCCAGCCCTCCTGATGTATCTGCGGTGGCCGGCTTGCGTAAAGCCATGAGTCATGCAGCAGGCCAATGGTGTCACAGGAGATCCGATACTGAGTCCTAGTATGCAGCTCGGATCAGTAATACATGTCGGCGGCATGACACCTCCTGCTGCATCACCATTTTAGTGCTATCGCTGCTGCTGCTATGTAAGCAGCATCTATACCAACTCCAACCACATCTGAATCAGGCCCATTCATCCTGCCGACAGTCACAATGTCAACATTACAGTATGACAATGAAGATATTATGTCCATGTCAACATTGTGATTGTCCACTTTTGTCTGTCAATGAAGTTTCCATGTCAACAAACTGGTGTCGATAATCAGAAACTCTTCATTCTGAATGGTCGACATGATAACCCTTAATCTACAATATGTTTTTGGTGATAATAAAGAAAACCTAATCCTTAAATTCCATCTTCAATCTTAATGCTGCTTCTACTAAACACACTGACTCTCTAATACCCAGGTGTGCATTAATTTCTCCTAGCCCGCACAGCAGTACCAGCTGTCATTATGAGGTGAGATGTTGGCCCACTGATCGGTGGCACATAATGAATAGGACCTGCAGTTATCATTACTGGCCCCTGCAAGAGGTTGATGGACTTCATAGCTGGAAACCAACTATGGCTGCTGCCTTAGTCTAATCTCACTATGTGGCTGCTGGCAAGAAAAAGAATGGTAAATAGTCCAAGGTGTGCACTGGCTGATGGGTTAGGATTATAAGCAAACCAGTATGGTCAGATAAGTTGGCTTGGTATGCAACAATAGTGTAGACCATCAGAAAAGCTAAGTCAAATAAAAGAGAAGATCTCACACACACTGGTCAAAAAGCCAGAGTACTATAGTTCATGTAGAAGCTCAACTGGTTTAATTGGGAGTGACACATAAAGTGATAGAATCAGCACTCCCAACCTGATGATATCAGATTGGTGGGAGCATTATGCCTAAATTACAGAGTTCAAAAAGACAGTTTAGTGACAGTATCACCCTGTTAAGGGTGCACAATGGATGGGATGACCTGGATAGAACGGTGACAGCAAAGCAGCCTGCAGGTCTGGGATGCCGTCAGAAATTGTGCGGCCAGGGACTGACAAAATAGGCCGGGCTCCACTAGTGCCCCATCACCAGTAGGGAGAGGGAGGAAGCAAGATCAAAAGTGAGAGAGGAAAAAGAAGGAATGGAGGGGAATGGTAGAGAGAAACAGAAGACATAGGCAGGGGAGACAGAGGAGGAATAGGTAAGATAGGAAAAAGGGGAGGAATATGGGAAGATGGCAAAGAGAGAGAGGATGAATAAGGGGAGACGGGAGATAGGAGGAACAGGACGATGGGAGAGAGAGGAGGAATAGGGGAATGGGAGAGAGAAAAGGAATAGGGGGAAATGGGAGAGGGAGAGGAGGGAGAGGAGGAAGCAGAGAAAATGGGAGAGAGGAGGAAGAGAGAGGGAGAAGTAACACAGAGAGAGAAGGAATAGGGGGAAATGGGAGAGAGAGCAAGAAAAGGAATAGGGAAAACTGGAAGACGGTGTGAGAGAGAAGAATTAGGGGAACATGGGAGAGAGAGAGAGAGAGAGAGAAGGAATAGTGGCAAATGGGAGAGAGAAGGAAAAGGTGTAGAGAGAGAGAAAGAGAGAGAGAGCGAGAGAGAGATAAAAAGAAGGAATAGGTGGGAAATGGAGGGGCAGGGAGAGAAGGAATAAGGGGAAATGAGGAGAGTGATAGGGAGTGAAAGAGAAGGAATTGGGGGAAATGGGAGAGAGAGAAGGAATAAGGGGAAATGTGTGAGAGAGAAGAGGAAAAGAAGAGTACTGTATATGTGCTGATTAATAAGCAGCAGTGTGCAAAAGTGGCAGGCTCTGCTTAGAGTGGTAATAATAAGTTCCCAAAAACAAGCAGCCTATTGCCTATGTGATTCCAGGTAAACATATAATAGATGTCATATGATGGAAGTGTGGCCAAACAGCAAAAGGGTCAGCATTGGTGCCTGAGGCGCAGCGCGCCCACATGTTGGAGTGCTGCACTTCCTGTGACCTCTATGGTCTTAGCTGAAGGCCCGTCTCTGGTTTTCTGGGGACTTGGTTGAGAGGCTGTGGAGGGCTTGCTGCTATACTGAGAGCGAAGATGCGCTGTGGTTGGATGCTGGCTTGGAGACAAGAAGAACTTCTTATTCGGAGTCTGGGTAGGCTGTCAATGGCGGCAGCAGCACTGCACCCCCGTTTGGCCACTCTGTCTGAAGTGCCCTCAAGCTGGCACTGCTGCAAGGGCAACCTGGCTGCAGCATTGCGATACTTTCACATGCCGGGGAACTGACTGATAGGAATCTGACCCTGTAGGCTTTATGTTATTTAAAATGAACAACATAGGTCATAGGGCCCCTTTACCTGCCCAAGCCTGGGACTGCAGTCCCAGCAGCCCCCACCACCCCTCCCCGATAGCACCCCCAATACAGGTGCACCACATTTGGGGGAAATTCTGCCTCAGTTTGAGGGCCTTTGTGCTTGTGAAAACGGGTCCTGCCACAAAGGATGCAGGATGGCAACAGACAGTGATTGGCAATCTGGTGCCCTCTGGGGATGGAGTGTGGCATTGCAGGGACAGAGTTTTCTCGCAAGCTCTTTCCCTTAATTGATACATTCATACAATTTAATGAAATTCAGAATATTTACTCAAGGGACTGCTCTTCCGATAAAAGCTGTCCTTTCCGCTGTGAGGACTTGGGAGTATTACTGTGGCTGCACGTTGACTATGAGATACATCCTCCGTAAAGTTCTGCTTTCTGGAACTGGAAACATATGGAAGATGTGGTCAAGCCTATAAATACAGCAGTTTTCACAGGTTTGATTGCATTTTAGTATTAGTACAGATCAGTGCCGTAACTAGGCATTTTAGCGCTGTGTGCAAGAAATGGCATTGGTGCCCCCCCCACATGCAAGACAGCGGCAGTGAAATATATAGGGGCATGGCTTCATGGGGATGGGGCGCAGCTACAAAATAATACCAATTCAGACTACGGTGCACAGTAGTCTCCATTATTCAAATTACGCTGCACAGTAGCACCGCTACACCAGGTAGAGCCCCTTTTACACATTACAGCAGACAGTCCCCCTTTTTACACATTACGGCAGACATCGTCCCCCTTTTTACACATTACAGCAGACAATCCCTCTTTTTACGCATTACGGCAGACAGCGTCCCCTTTTCTTACACATTACGGCAGACAGCGTCTCCTTTTTTACACATTACGGCAGACAGCGTCCCCTTTTTTACACATTACGGCAGACAGCGTCCCCCTTTTTTACACAGTACCTCAGACAGCGTCCCCTTTTTACACATTACGGCAGACAGCGTCCTCCCTTTTTACACAGTACGGCAGACAGCGTCCCCCTTTTTACACATTACGGCAGACAGCATCCCCCTTTTTACACATTACGGCAGACATCGTCCCCCTTTTTACACATTACAGCAGACAGTCCCCCTTTTTACACATTACGGCAGACAGCGTCCCCTTTTTTTACACATTACGGCAGACAGTATCCCCTTTTTTTACACATTACGGCAGACAGCGTCCTCCATTTTTACACATTACGGCAGACAGCGTCCCCCTTTTTTACACATTGCAGCAGACAGCGTCCCCTTCTAACACATTACGGCAGACATCGTCCCCTTTTTTACACAGTACGGCAGACAGCGTCCCCCTTTTTACACAATACGGCAGACAGCTTCCCCTTTTTACACATTACAGCAGACAGCGTCCCCCTTTTTACACATTACGGCAGACAGCGTCCCCCTTTTTACACATTGCGGCAGCCAGTCCCCCTTTTTACACATTACGGCAGACGGTGTCCCCCTATTTACATATTGGGGCAGTCAGTCCCCCTTTTTACACATTACAGCAGACAGCTTCCCCCTTTTTACACATTGCGGCAGTCAGTCCCCCTTTTTACACATTAAGGCAGACGGTGTCCCCCTTTTTACACATTGCGGCAGAAAGGATAGAGAAAGAAAGAGAGAGAGAGTGAGAGAGAGAGAGACACTTACCATCTCTCCCCGCTGGCAGTCAGGCTCCTCGTGCTGGCAGCTCCCTCGGTGCAGGCAGGGGAGAAGGAGGAGGGGGACTGGAGCCGCAGCAGCGCTATGTAATTTGTAGTAGTGCTGCTGCAGCAGTCCCCTCTCCTTCCGTATAGGCTGCCCGGCGCCGCTGTTAATGCTGGGATGGAGGAACCGCATCCAGCATTCACAGCAGTGCCGGGCAGCCAATACGGAAGGAGAGGGGACAGCTGCAGTGGCGCTACTACCAATTACATAGCGTTGCTGTGGCTCCAGTCCCCCTCCCTCCACCTCCTTCTCCGCTGCCCGGCGCTGCTCTCTCTCCAGCGCGGCGCACGGCACACAGCAGAGGCGGCATGTAATGAGTCAATTTGACTCATTACATGCCGCTAGCCATTGCGCCCTCAGGGCAACTGCGCTGTGTGCTAGGCACACCTGGCACACACGTAGTTATGGCCCTGGTACAGATGTGTCCCCAATCGTCTTTGCTGCAATCATGCCAAACAGTCCATCTTGGCATGCCAGGTTGCGTGAGAAGGAATCTTCTAGCATTGGGAGTATTTTTGCTTCTTTTGTTGCCGAAAATGCATCTTATTCACAACACAATGTGGCTAGGATACACAAGGAGACTGCACTGACTAATCTGATATATGACAGTTGTGTGACTGAGTCTCTGAATCTGTATAGGAAGTGCTACAACGTAGCAGCCGCAGCTGTTTTCCAATACAAGTTCTGTTCTGCTCCATATATAGGCCCTCATTCCGAGTTGTTCGCTCGCTAGCTGCTTTTAGCAACCGTGCAAACGCTAAGCTGACGCCCTCTGGGAGTGTATCTTAGCTTAGCAGAAGTGCGAATGAAGGGTTCGCAGCGCGGCTGCAACAAAAAAGATTGTGTCGTTTCTGAGCAGTTCCAGACCTACTTCTACCTTGCGATCACTTCAGACTATTTAGTTCCTGTTTTGACGTCATGAACACGCCCTGCGTTCGGCCAGCCACGCCTGCGTTTCCCCCGGCACGCCTGCGTTTGTATCTGACATGCCTGCATTTTTCCACATACTCCCAGAAAACGGCCAGTTACCTCCCAGAAATGCCCATTTCATGTCTATCACTCTGCGGCGAGCAGTGCGACTGAAAACGTCGCTAGACCTTGTATGAAACTACTTCGGCTGTTGTGAAAGTACGTCACGCGTGCGCATTGCGCAGCATACGCATGCGCAGAAGTGCCTTCTTTTGTCTGATCGCTGCACAGCGACCAAAAACAGCTAGCGAACAACTCAGAATGACCACCATAGACTCAGCCACACGTTAGCAGAGTTGCAGTGGACCTGGCGGATCACTCACGCCAGACATCTCACGCTGCATGTGGCATTTAGGCTAGATGCATGAGGACGCATTTGTACATCCCACTGAGGATCCGTGAGACCTTCTATTAGAGATGAGCGGGTTCGGTTCTCCGAGATCCGAACCCCCCAGAACTTCACCTATTTTTTTTTTTAAATCTGTTTATTGTGATTTTCATGGGTTACAATGCCAATCATAAACAAATAGTAGATATCTGAAGAATAAAATAGTGAAATAACAAAGATGGTTACATCAATCTATATCAGGAAGAGAACATATGACATCTTCGGAGTAGTGGATTAAACGTGATGTACCAGTAGTTACATCATACCTTGGATTCCTATCACCGTCAATGACATGAAAAGAAAAAAAATTGGTACATCTAGTATTCGAAGAACTAGCCATAATATCATAGGAATGAGGCAACCATAAAAGAAGTACCCTTGAGAATATATGAATATGGAAGTAAAATAAGGTATGTACCTCATGACACATGTGCGAGAGTGAACTGAGGTAGCCCTCAAAAAGTATCACTCCCTGAATTTTAACAGTAGAGACCTTATATAAAACACTTGTCAATAAGAAAAGAGGAGAAAGGAGAGATATAGAGAAAAAGAGGGGGGGGGGTAGGAAAACACATAAGGGTAAATAGGGAAGGTGGATCAGTCAATAAAAGCGATTAATACTGTTAGGGTCTCCTGCCCTGTGCTGCCACGTCGTCATGGCAACCGGCAGACAAGTGCTAGTGGAGTAACCTGAGCGCAGCTGATACTCCGGTTCGGGTCTTTTGTTGTGCAGTGGTTACAGGCTCTGTGCACGGCAGGGGATCCGGTGCTGGTTTTTGTGCTCACAGTCTGTGAGGTCTGAGTGGGGCGTGGACAGCACCTGCTATATAAGGCCTCTTCTCAGGTTAAGCAGATGCTGCTGAATCTTTGTTGGTTAGTCAGTTCCTGAAAGTTAGCCAGTACTGTGTAGCTTTGTATTTGTTGTTGCTTACTGCAAATAGGCCTGGGGATTTGGTACTACACTCTGCCAATCCAGACCTAGCAGTAAGACTGGAGTCAGTCGTTTAACTTGCTGGGGTTCTTTTGCTACTCTGTGAACTTAGTAAGTTTGCGGCTGTATTCTCAGATTTGCCTGCCTAAATCCTGTCTCACTGTGCAAGGTGTTCAGGTGTCAGTTTAGTGGCAGTAAGCTGAACCTGTGCACTGCAAGTGAGGATTAGGATTGTGGAGACTCTCCTTGTGTCTATCATTCCATCTCTGACCAAGGAGTTTACTGCCACACCCGTTGGTAACCCTTTAGGGTTTTGCTGTTGCCCTTAGCAACAGCATTTCGGGTTCTCTACGTATTAAAACACAACATCTTGCTTTTTCCATCTGAGCATTACTAATACTAGGGAGACACCCAGTTTCTTAGCCTCTGGGCTTCTCTGTTCACTTTGTGTTTATTTTGTTACCCTATCACCTTCTGTGTACGTAATGTCATATTCCCCAGTCTGTCTGTGAGTTCATTTGTTTTGCATCCCTATCCGTTCAGACACCAGTACATTCCTGCAGGCACTGGTGTGCATATCATATTCAGCAGCCTAATAATACTGTTGAAATTTTGTGGGAATATGGAGCATACCCCTCAAAATACGTTGCAACAGGTGGTCGACAATTTAATGATTTGTCTATTAAAATGCACACCTCCCAGGCTGCTGGCGGAGCTCCCGCAGCAGCAGCACCTTCAGGGGTTAAGGAGCCGAAAGTAAATCTCCCGGATCGTTTTTCTGGAGATCGCTCGCAGTTCTTTTGTTTCAAGGAGAGCTGCAAGCTATACTTCCAGCTTAGGCCTCAGTCTTCTGGGTCGGAGATTCAGCAGGTGGGCATAGTGATTTCCTTGCTACAAGGAGACCCACAGGTCTAGGCATATGGGTTGCAGCCTGACTGTCCGTCGCTTAAAAGTGTTGATGCTTTTTTTACGGCACTGGGCATGTTGTATGATGACCCTGACAAGACGGCCTCAGCCGAGGCTCAGATTTCGATCCTTAAGCAAGGGCGAAGGCCAGTTGAGGTTTACTGTACGGAGTTTTGGAGGTTGGCCCATGATACCCAGTGGAATGACCCAGCCCTGAGACACCAGTACCGAAGAGGTCTTTCTAACCAGATAAAAGACCAACTGGTACAATATCCCTTGCCTGATAGCTTGGATCAGCTCATGCAGTTATCCATCCGGGTGGATAGACGGCTGAGAGAGCGTAGGCTTGAAAGGGAGACCGAGGTTTCCTTCTTTCCCAAGGGAACCTCAGACTCTGAGGAATTTTCCGAGGAGCCTATGCAGATTGGGGCTACCCGCCTCTCCTCGCGTGAGAAGACACGGAGGAGACAGCAGGGGTTGTGTTTGTACTGTGGGAATAAAGGTCATGTGGTAGTATCATGCCCAGAAAAGCCGGAAAACTTCAGGGCCTGAGGGTGATGGGAAATATCCTGTCAGGCCAGAAGTCAGAATTTCCCAAGAAGACTTTTATCATTCCGGTGACCTTGAAGATCCTCGGTCAATCTGTCAAGACTGTGGCCTTTGTGGACAGTGGGGCCGACGGGGTTTTTATGGACCGCCAATTCGCCCTGAAACACTCTGTTCCCTTAGTACCCTTGGCATCGGAAATTGAGATTTGTGGGTTAAACGGGGAACCATTATCCCAAGGTAAAATTACCTCTTGCACTAGCCAGATTTCTTTGTTTATTGGAGCCACACACTCTGAAAAATTGTCCTTTTATGTGACTGTCTGTACTTTTGCCCCATTGGTGTTGGGGTTACCCTGGTTAAGGGCCCACAATCCTCAATTTGACTGGGTCTCTGGGGAGATTCTTAGTTGGGGTACTGATTGTTTCAGGAGTTGCTTGAGCCTTCCAGTCAGGCTCTCGCAGCTAAGTTTGCCAGGATTGCCAGGGTGTTATGCAGATTTTGCGGACGTGTTCTCCAAAAAAGTTGCAGAGGTACTACCTTCCCATCGCCCCTATGACTGTGCCATTGATTTGTTGCCAAATGCTAAGCTTCCCAAGAGCAGGTTGTACTCCCTGTCACGTCCTGAGACTCAGGCTATGGCAGAGTACATTCAGGATAACTTGGCTAAGGGATTTATCAGACCTTCACAGTCTCCAGTTGGGTCGGGGTTCTTCTTCGTGGGTAAAAAGGACGGTTCGTTGCGACCCTGCATCGACTTCAGGGAATTGAACCGTATCACGATTAAAAACTCATACCCACTGCCTCTCATTTCGGTCTTGTTTGACCAGCTTCGTACTGCCACCATTTTTTCTAAGATTGACCTACGCGGTGCGTACAATCTAATCCGAATAAGAGAGGGGGATGAATGGAAGACTGCCTTTAATACCCACTCAGGGCATTATGAATATTTGGTGATGCCTTTTGGGCTCTGTAATGCCCCGGCAGTCTTCCAGGATTTCATGAATGATGTACTCAGGGAATATTTGGATAGATTCTTAGTTGTATACTTAGATGACATCCTAATCTTCTCTCATTCCCTGGAGGAACATCGGAAGCATGTACGCTTAGTCCTCCAGAAACTCAGAGACCACCGGCTTGGGGCGAAGCTGGAGAAGTGCGAATTTGAAGTTCAGCAAATCGCATTTCTAGGATATATTATCTCCCCAGAAGGTTTCCAAATGGAGGGTTCCAAGGTACAGGCAGTCCTGGATTGGGTGTAGCCCAGTAGTTTGAAGGCGCTTCAGCGTTTCCTGGGCTTTGCGAATTTTTATAGACGATTTATCGCTGGATTTTCGTCTATAGTGGCGCCCTTGGTGGCACTCACTAAGAAAGGGGCGGATGTTGCTCACTGGTCTTGTGAGGCTAAAGCGGCTTTTGCCCGTCTCAAAAGAGCATTTGTATCGGCCAAGGTGCTGCGACACCCAGATCCAGAGCGTCCTTTTGTGGTGGAGGTGGATGCCTCTGAGATGGGTATTGGGGCAGTGCTCTCTCAGAAGGGAGTGTCTGATAATCGCCTTCATCCCTGTGCTGACTTTTCCCGTAAATTTTCGCCTGCCGAGATGAATTATGACGTGGGTAACCGGGAATTGTTGGCTATTAAGGATGCACTCGAGGAGTGGAGACACTGGCTTGAGGGGGCTAAGTTTGTGGTCTCAATTCTCACCGACCATAAGAATCTGGCATATTTAGAGTCAGCTAAGCGTCTCAATGCCAGGCAGGCACGATGGGCTTTGTTTTTTGCTCGCTATAATTTTTTGATAACATATCGCCCTGGGTCAAAAAACATCAAGGCTGATGCGCTCTCGCGGAGTTTTGCTCCAATCCAGGAGACCACCGAGGAGCCGTTGCCCATTGTGTCCCCATCATGTATTAAAGTGGGCATTACCCAGGACCTCTTATCATTAGTCCTTAGAGCACAGGAGCAGGCTCCTTCAGACCTTCCGGTAGGTCTTTTGTTTGTGCCTCCTAGGTTAAGACAGCGAGTGTTCCTGGAATTCCATGCCAAGAAGTCGGCAGGTCACCCGGGTATTGCCAGAACTCGGGAGTTGCTGTCTAGGGCGGTGTGGTGGCCCTCGGTGGCTAAGGATGTGGATCAGTGGGTTCGGGCATGTGACATCTGTGCCCGAAATAAGACTCCTAGAGGGGTTCCTGTTGGCCCATTACATCCACTCTCTATCCCATCTAAGCCATGGACCCACATTTCAATGGATTTTGTGGTGGACTTGCCCAAATCCTCGGGGATGACAGCCATCTGGGTTGTCGTTGACAGGTTTTCGAAGATGGCGCACTTCGTTCCACTTCGTCTGGTTGTCTACCAAGAATTTGAAGTTGAGACAGCCATCTCATAAATTAGGCCCCCGGTTCATTGGCCCTTATAAGATCACCAGGGTTATCAATCCGGTGGCATTTCAGTTAGATCTGCCCCGTTCTTTGGGTATCAATAAAACATTTCATTGTTCCCTTTTAAAACGGGAGATTAGTAATCCTTCTTCCAGTGGAAGACCTTCCCCTCTTCTGATACGTGGCCAGAGGGAGTTTTTTGTTGAAAGAATTCTTGACTCCAAGATGGTTCGGGGTCGGCTGTCATTTTTGGTGCACTGGAAGGGGTATGGCCCGGAGGAGCGGTCGTGGGTGCGCAGTTGTGATCTTCATGCCCCCAGACTGATACGCTCTTTCTTCTCGCAGTTCCCCGATAAACCCGGTGGTAGGGGTTCTTTGACCCCTCGTCAGATGGGGGGTACTGTTAGGGTCTCCTGCCCTGTGCTGCCACGTCGTCATGGCAACCGGCAGACAAGTGCTAGTGGAGTAACCTGAGCGCAGCTGATACTCCGGTTCGGGTCTTTTGTTGTGCAGTGGTTACAGGCTCTGTGCACGGCAGGGGATCCGGTGCTGGTTTTTGTGCTCACAGTCTGTGAGGTCTGAGTGGGGCGTGGACAGCACCTGCTATATAAAGCCTCTTCTCAGGTTAAGCAGATGCTGCTGAATCTTTGTTGGTTAGTCAGTTCCTGAAAGTTAGCCAGTACTGTGTAGCTTTGTATTTGTTGTTGCTTACTGCAAATAGGCCTGGGGATTTGGTACTACACTCTGCCAATCCAGACCTAGCAGTAAGACTGGAGTCAGTCGTTTAACTTGCTGGGGTTCTTTTGCTACTCTGTGAACTTAGCAAGTTTGCGGCTGTATTCTCAGATTTGCCTGCCTAAATCCTGTCTCACTGTGCAAGGTGTTCAGGTGTCAGTTTAGTGGCAGTAAGCTGAACCTGTGCACTGCAAGTGAGGATTAGGATTGTGGAGACTCTCCTTGTGTCTATCATTCCATCTCTGACCAAGGAGTTTACTGCCACACCCGTTGGTAACCCTTTAGGGTTTTGCTGTTGCCCTTAGCAACAGCATTTCGGGTTCTCTACGTATTAAAACACAACATCTTGCTTTTTCCATCTGAGCATTACTAATACTAGGGAGACACCCAGTTTCTTAGCCTCTGGGCTTCTCTGTTCACTTTGTGTTTATTTTGTTACCCTATCACCTTCTGTGTACGTAATGTCATATTCCCCAGTCTGTCTGTGAGTTCATTTGTTTTGCATCCCTATCCGTTCAGACACCAGTACATTCCTGCAGGCACTGGTGTGCATAACAAATACATCAATATCAGGTTAAAGAGCTTGAGATCTCAGTCCCAGAGTTTATCAGAAGGTAGGGGCAATGGTTTTCATGACATGGACTCCTCCAATATCTTCCTGTGGAGGAACCATTCAGTATGTTCAAACACCTTAAATATTTGGGTCTGTGTGGTCCGATCCCGCGAATCAATGTAAAGACCCCACTTTTTGTAGAAAGATTTAACTCCCGATTCTATATTGACTTGAGCCGATTTCCTGTCATAATATAAAATCTGCAATAATTTACCATGAACTTCTACTAATGTAGGGGAAGAGGATGTTAACCAGTGGGATAGAATAATTTTCCTTGAGACTGTTACTAAAATGGTGAGAAACGGTATAATTCGCTGTTTCCCCTGCCCTAGATTCCATTCAGAAAAATTTGCACATAAACAAGAAAGAGGTGTTGCTGATACCCGTATGTTTAATAGTTGATTAATGTAGGCCATTAATTTGTGCCAGAATCTCCGGATCAGACCACACTCCCAAAACATATGGTAGAAGGAGGCTGTACGAATATGGCATTTAGGGCATTCCCCCGATTCTGTGGAGTTGAATCTAGCATGTTGGATTGGGGAGATATAGGCTCTCTGTAGAGTGCGGAGGTGAACCTCCTGCAAGTAAGGCGAAGCCAGAGCTTTTAGGGTAGAAACGTAATGATCACTAAGCTGATGGTGACTAGTCAGGCTGGGTATATCTTTACGCCATTTGGCGAGTAGTTTATCCCACCTACCCTCCTCTGTACTAGATGTCAGGATGGTATAAATCTGTCTAATACGTGTCGGGCCAGCCCTATGGATATTAAGCGAGACTATCAGAGGGTGAGAAGAAGGGGGAGAGTCACGTGGTGTAGTGCGCATATGTGTGAGTGAGTCTATGTAGTGTCGGGTCTGAAGATACATGAAGAAATGAGAATGAGGCAAGTCAAATTTCTCTCGAAGTACAGAGAATGAGTACATAGAGCCCCCCGGGTCAAATACTTTGGAGGAGTTAGATAGACCCTTCTCTTTCCAGAGCCGATAATTGGAGTTAATGAGAGATGGGGGAAAGGCAGGATTGCCCCATAATGGAGTGCATATGGACACCTCAGGGTTGCAATTAAATTTCTTATGTAAGGAGTGCCAGTTGTAATAGATATCATGAAAAAGGGGGTTGTGGAGGATATGAGTCGGGATCAGGGAGGGGTTTGACAGGAGCAGTGCCCCCGGAGAGTATGGAGTAAATAAGGCCTCATCTAGAGCAGAATCCGTAAAGTGTTCCCTGTCAAACAGCCAGTCAGCAGCACATCGGAATAAAGTTGCCATTGAGTAGGACGCATAATAAGGAACACCGAAGCTACCTGCAGACTTAGGGGCCATCAATTTATCTAATGCAATAAACGCTTTTTTCCCCTTCCATAAGAATTTTGACATGATCTTCCATAGATATTGAATGTCATGGTTCTGAAGGCGGACCGGAATCATCTGCATAAGATAAAACAATTTTGGAAAGACTATGCTTTGTAAAACAGCAATTCTCCCCAACAAAGACAGAGGTAAGAGTCTCCAACTATCCAACAACGAGGTTACACGTGCCAGGGCAGGTGTATAGTTTTCCTCATAGAGTCTGGAAAGATTTGCTGGGATTTGGATCCCAGGATAGATAATTTTCGTGTGGGCAATTTTAAAAGAAAGAGAAGGGAGGATACTGGACATGGTACGGGTAGAGGGACCTAAGGGCAAAAGTTCCGACTTAGTCACATTAATCCTATATCCCGCCCTTACTCCGAATGCCTGTATCAATCCAAGGATCTCCGGTATGGAGGTCGATGGATCTGAAACAAATAATAGCATATCATCGGCAAACAGAGCAAGACGGAGGTCGATATTTCCAATTTTAATTCCCTTAAACACGCTCGATTGGCGTAAGGCAATCGCTAAAGGTTCCAGTGCTATTGCAAATAATAGGGTTGATAAGGGGCAGCCCTGTCTGGTACCACGCTGAATCTCAAATGATGAGGAGAGTACCCCATTACAGGATATTTGCGTTTGTGGAACTGTGTAGAGAAGTTTCAGAAGATTTACAAAATCAGTCGGAAAACCAAAGTGTAGGAGGGTAGAGAAAAGATGGTCCCAGTCCACCATGTCAAACGCTTTTTCAGCGTCAAGGGAGATGATGACTGGAAGAGAGGAAAGGGTGGATGAAGAAGAGAGAAGAAGAAGCATAAATGGCAGTCAATACTCTCCGTACATTAATCTCCGAGTGTCTACCCCAGATAAATCCCGTTTGATCCTTATGTATGATAGGGGGGAGTACTAGTTTTACTCTATTTGCCAATATTTTAGTGAGTAGCTTGTAGTCAAGATTTAATAACGAGATCGGACAGTACGATCCCGGTTGGGACAAGTCTCTACCAGGTTTTGGGATGACTTGGAGGATAGCAGTATTAAAGTGCCTAGGTAGAGTGTCAGAAGACAATATTGCATTCAGGACAGACACCAGGGTGTCCCCCAATCGGGGTAGTAGAATTTTATAAAAATCGGCACTAAAGCCATCAGGGCCCGGTGCTTTGTCCCTACCAAACTGACCAATGACACTCTGGACTTCTTCTAACGAAATAGGTTTGAGCAATGATTGAACCATGGAGGAATGAAGCTGAGGGACAGGAAGGTTGTCCCAAAACTCATTGGGCCATGGCGAAGGTGTGGGAGCTGTGGAAGGAGAAGAGCGTGAGGAAGAGGAATACAGGTCTTTGTAAAAGGATTTCATAACATCAGAGATCTCCTGATTATTGTTAGTTAGTGTGCCAGTAGAGGTACGTAAGGGATGAGTAACCATGCGGGAACCGGTGAGAAGTGTCGTTAACAATTTTCCAGTTCTGTTGCCAAACTTATAAAACCTATAATTCACTGAAAACAAGAATCTATTACCCATGGATGACATGAATTCATCAAAATGCGTTTTGGCCTCCATGTATATAAGACGATTGTTTGGAGTGGGAAGAGATTTGTATTGCTGATAGGCTGCTGACAGGGGTCGCTGAAACTCTAGATACTGAGAGGCATATTTCTTGTTAGTGGCTGAAGCGTAGGATATAATATCCCCCCGGAGGACCGACTTTGCGGTCATCCAGAACAGAATAGGGTCTTCATCCAAATGGGATGCATTATTGGTTTTAAAAGCTTCCCAAGAGGATTCCAGTCTTTGTTGAAATTTTAAGGAGTGTGCGATATATGAGGGGAATCTCCACAATTTAGGAGAAGAGGAAATGTCTGGAAAGTGAAGGGTCGCAGTGACTAGGGCATGATCCGATAGGGATATCGCCTCAATTTGAGAGTCCGATACATGCGGTAAAAGACAATGGGATAGTAAAATATAGTCTATCCTAGATAGTGTGTGATGGGCTGCAGAGAGGCAGGTGTATTCCTTCTCCATGGGATGTAGGGCTCTCCAAATATCTACCACCTGCAGTCTTTCCGCCAGCAAAGTTTGGGTAAGGAAAGGGGTTTTGTTGGCAGATGAGATCTATCTAAATAGGAGGAGGAGATAAGATTCAAATCTCCACAGAGTATCAAGGGGTCTGTGAGGAGGGGAATCAGTTTAGCCAGTAAAGACTGAAAAAAATTCTTGGTGTAGATGTTAGGTGCATATATATTACACAGTGAATAAATTCTACCATTGATCTTAGCAGAGATCATTACATAACGACCATCAGGGTCAATGGCAGTAGAGAATACTTCCGTGGGGATATGACGTTTGATCAATATAACAACCCCTCTGGCCTTAGAATTGAAAGAGCTAAAACCCAATACCCGCCAGTTTAAAGCATTCAATTTTGCCGTCTCCTCTGGAGTCAGGTGTGTTTCCTGGAGGAATGCCAGGTCAACGTGTTGTTTACCAAGATAGAGGAGCACTTTTCGTCTCTTTGCTGGGGAGTTAAAGCCCCCTACATTCCAAGATCCAATATTCAGATCAGGCATGTTGCAGGGAAGAAGGCAAAATGGATGCATACATTGCTATCTTCACATGAGGCGGTAGCATAACCACATCCTGTTGGAGGGGGGGTAGGAGAGAGGGAGGAGGGAAGTGACAAAACAAAAGGGGGATGAGAGAAAGAGAAGGCAATAGTGAATAACAGGCCGTACAATCGAAGAAGTAACACATTAAAAACAGCCAATACGCCAAGGGCCAGCGACCTCCTGCCAGCTAGCATGGGCGAGTACCAATGATAGTGGTCCTGCATGCGGGTGATGAGTGGTATACACCAACAGGAAAGGAGGAGCCCTTCCCCACCACCCTAGTGTAATTAACAATACCCACCCGGAAACCCTAAAAAATAAACAGGATACAGTATACTCTGATGAACAGCATAATAGAAGCGGTATGCAGTGAGCATTTAATGGTAGAAAACCTATGTAAAAAGTTGTAAAGTTGCCGCTGAGGGTAGGTCAGTGATATCTGTGGTGTCTTCTCTGGAGACATTCTGGAGATAGGCCGCAGCATCAGCAGGTGACAGAAAGTCTTTGTGGGAGGTACCCTCATAAATGTGTAAGCGTGTGGGGTAGAGTAGGCCAAACTTGCGACCCTCTGAGACAAGTTGAGTGCAAATAGGGGAAAAAGCTTACGGGCCTGGGTCATTTCCACCGAATAATCCTGGAATATGAAGAGCTTATTACCCTCCCATTGGATATCCTTCACTTTGCAGGATGCGGACCAGAATACTAGTTTATGAAGGTAATTCAGACACCGGAACAGAGTTACACGTGGGCGCGGTCTGTTGGGGGTGGGGAAAGGACCCACTCGATGAACCCTCTCAATTACTAGGTCACTACAGTCTCGTTCTATGCCCAAAATTGCAGGAAGGGTGACACGTACAAAATGGGCCAGTGCCGTGCCTTTAAGTGATTCCGGCAACCCCACCTATCTGATATTATTTCTTCTTGAGCGATTTTCTACATCATCAAGCTTATTCCAGATTTGATAGTTCTCCGTAGTAAGAGATTTCACTGAGTGATGCAGCCCCTCTATGTCATGTGTAGCTGCCTGCAGCTGTGATTCAGTATGAGAGACTCTCTGCTGTAGGTGCTGCAGCTGTGTGGTTATGTCAGATACAGCTTGTGATAACAGGGGGGCCATGGTGGCTTTTATTGCTGCCACTACATCCCCGTATGTCACCGGGGCTTCAGGATCGCGGCATACCTGTGATCCAGTGGTAATGGTTCCCTCCGCCGCGGCCTTCTTGGAGGCAGGAGAGGTGACCTCAGGGCCGGCGCCAGGCGCCATGTTGCTGCCCGCGTGGCGTTTCTCCAACCTCGCGTTAGCGCCAGCGGGAGTTTGGGGAGCCACGGCTACGGGAGTCACATAGCGGTCCATGCTGACCGCGGGTACTGCCGAGGGTGGTCCGGGGAACGTGGAGGCTGTAATAGCCTTTAAAAGGTTTATCGCGGCGGGCGGCGGGACAGAGCTCCTACTGCGAGCGTCTCACTCCATGCGACCCGGAACCGGAAGTCTCGAACTTCACCTATTTTACACGGTTCCGAGGCAGCCTCGGATCTTCCCGCCTTGCTCGGTTAACCCGAACGTGCCCGAACATCATCATCCCGCTGTCGGATTCTCGCGAGATTCGTATTCTATATAAAGAGCCGCGCATCGCCGCCATTTTCACTCGTGCATTGGAGATTGAACAGAGAGGACGTAGCTGCGTTCTCTCCCTGAAAAGCTCCGTAATCTGTGCTCAGTGTGCTGCAAATATCTTTGCTCAGTGTGCTGCAAATATCTGTGCTCAGTGTGCTGAAAATATCTACGTTCTCTGCCTGAAAACGCTCCATATCTGTGCTCAGTGTGCTGCAAATATCTGTGCTCAGTGTGCTGCAAATATCTGTGCTCAGTGTGCTGCATTGTGGTAGTATATAATTATAGTAGTACAGTACAGTAGGCCATTGCTGTATCTTGCAGCTCTGTGTCAAGTATACTATCTCTGTGCTGCATTATTGTGAGCAGTATATAGTAGGACAGTGCAGCATTTTGGTGACCAGCAGTATACATATAGTACAGTACAGTAGGCCATTGCTGTATCTTGCAGCTCTGTGTCACTTCTAGTATCCTGATCAGTGCTCAATATCTGCTGCATTGTTGTGACCAGTATGTATACTGTACTGTGCGATGTGTGTTATACACCTGGTGATTTTATACATCCTGTAATCTGTACTGAGCGATATGTGAGATACACCTGGGGATTATACACCCCTTTATACTGTAATGTGCAATGTTTGAGATACACCTGGTGATTATACACCCTGTGTACTGTACTGAGTGATGTGTGAGATACACCTGGGGATTATACACCCGATATACTGTACTGTGCGATGTGTGTTATACACCTGGTGATTATACATCCTGTAATCTGTACCGAACGATGTGTGAGATATACCTGGGGATTATACACCATATATACTGTACTGTGTGATGTGTGAGATACACCTGGGGATTGTACACCCTATATACTGTACTGAGCGATGTGTGAGATTCACCTGGGGATTATACACCCTATATACTGTACTGTGCAATGTGTGTTATAAACCTGGTGATTATACATCCTGTAATCTGTACTGAGCGATGTGTGAGATAAACCTGGGGATTATACACCCTATATACTGTACTGTGTGATGTGTGAGATACACCTGGGGATTATACTCCCTATATTATTATTATTATTTTCCTTTATTTATATGGTGCCACAAGGGTTCCGCAGCACCCAATTACAGAGTACATAAATAATCAAACAGGAAAACAGCAACTTACAGTTGATGACAGTATAGGACAAGTACAGGGTAAATACACATAGTTACATCAGCAGATGACACTGGAATAAGTATCAGGTGGCAGAAGACTGCTGGATGTGGTACAGTTGAAGAGTATTAAAGTAAGACAAAGGATAAGCACATGAGGGAAGAGGGCCCTGCTCGTGAGAGCTCACAATCTAAAGGGGAGGGGTAGACAGACACGGGTGACACAGATGGGGTACATAGAGAACGTGGAACAGAGGGTTAGGATGAGATTTGGCTGGGTTTGGTGAAGAAGTGGACTCCCAGAAGACACAAGTCAATACTTAACATTGCAACATTTTACTGGGCTATGCTGGAGAAAATTAAAAATAGGGGAAAATAAAAATAAAAAAAAGAATCGATAACTTCTACCGCTTTCAAAAAGGTCAATGGAAGCTGGAATAATGGACAACTACCTCATGGAAGCCAGATACAGTATACCAAACAGTACTTAGCAGAGTTAGGAATGAGTGCTTATGAAATACAGTAACATTTTGTCATAATATTTCAGAAACTGCATGGCTGGTCTCTTGCACTCTTTTGCTCTAATACACCACCTGCTTTAGGATTTATATTCAAAAACATTATGTCTCCATAATCCCAAAAATGTCAGTCTTCTTGGAAAGTGGTTTGTTCCTTTGTAAGGGCAAGAGAACAAACGTTCTCAACGGTTTCTCAATTTCTTTTTCCTCTGGGAAGGGATTGTGGATTCGCAGGAATATCTGAGCATTTCTGTAATCAGAAAGCAGCGACTTTCTACAAATGTTTACGAATAATTGCAGTGATTTTGTCATTTTCTTCCAGTGATTTGGACCAATAATACCATTGATTAGAACTAATAATTCCTGTGATTTTGTCATTTTCTTCCAGTGATTTGGACCAATGATACCATTGATTAGAACAAATAATTCCAGTGATTTTGTCATTTTCTGCCAGTGATTTGGACCATTAATACCATTGATTATAATGAATAATTCCTGTGATATTGAGGTGTTTGTGTCGCTTAGCTTAGCCATCCAGCGACCACAGTGCACCTCTTTTTCTCTTTTCTTTGCATCATGTGCTGTTTGGGGCCAATTTTTTTAAGTGCCATCCTGTCTGACACTGCAGTGCCACTCCTAGATAGGCCAGGTGTTTGTGCCGCCCTCTTGGGTCGCTTTGCTTAGTCATCCAGCGACCTCGGTGCAAATTTTAGGACTAAAAATAGTATTGTGAGGTGGGAGGTGTTCAGAATAGACTGGAAATGAGTGGAAATTGTGGTTATTGAGGTTAATAATACTATAGGATCAAAATTACCCCCAAATTCTATGATTTAAGCTGTTTTTGAGGGGTTTTTGAAAGAAAAAAAACCCGAATCCGACAAAAAATTTTCAGGGAAGTTTTGCCAAAACGCGTCCGAATCCAAAACACGGCCGCGGAACCGAAACCAAAACCAAAACACAAAACACGAAAAATTTCCGGTGCACATCTCTACCTTCTATATATTTTTTGGGTCAAAAATAAAACACATCAAAAATAAATGAGTGGGGTCACCCCGCAAAATGGCAACCATCAATAGGTCTTAAGCCGAGGCTGATTGTGGAATCATCAGGGTTAAAAAAAAGGGTCTGTAGTCCTCTGGAATTTTCCAATGACCATCACCACACTGAATCATTCAGGTATGGGTGACCATATAGCAGTGTGTGGGGTGGGGTGGACCCCCCCCCATCCATTCTGTAACCAATCCTAGGCTGGCCAGAATGGAGCTGTATACTTTGACCACTTGAATCACAGGGAGAGTGGAATAATAATAATAATACAGAAAATACCCTGGTCTCAGTGAAATGTGTGTGTGTGTGTGTGTGTGTGTGTGTGTGTGTGTGTGTGTGTGTGTGTGTGTGTGTGTGGTTATAGAAAAAGGGTCTTTTAATGGGGGGATCATTTATTAATATGTTTTAATTTTATTACTACTAAGGGGGTATGGGCAGAGGTGTAGCAAGGTGTCATGGTGCCTGGAGCAAGGTATGTTTCGGCGCCCCCCTCCCCTGTACTGAATTGGGGGCATGGCCACCAGGGCTGGTTTCAGACCTTGTGGCATCCAGGGCGAAAGTTTCCTTTGTCGCCCCCCCCCCTATAGGTTAAGCATAGTGCGTGCCGAAGGCGTGCGGCAAAAAATAGGAGCGTAGCTTCATAGGTAAGGGGCGTGGCAACAGTTATGCCCCCTGTAGTTGTGGACCCAGTAGCTGTGCCCCCTGTAGATTTGCCCCCAGTAGTTGTGTTCCCTGTAGATTTGCCCCCAGTAGATGTGCCCCCTGTAGCTGTGCCTGGAGTAGCTGTGCCCCCAGTAGGTGTGCCTCCTGTAGCTGTGCCCCTAGTAGGTGTGCCTCTTGTAGTTGTGTCCAGAGTAATTGTGCACCCTGGTTTGTGCCCCTGTAGCTGTGCCCCCTGTAGATTTGCCCCCAGTATGTGTGCCTCCTGTAGCTGTGCCCCCAGTAGGTGTGCCTCCTGTAGCTGTGCCCCCAGTAGGTGTGCCCCCTGTAGCTGTGCCCCCAGTAGGTGTGCCTCTTGTAGCTGTGTCCAGAGTAATTGTGCACCCTGGTTTGTGCCCCTGTAGCTGTGCCCCCTGTAGATTTGCCCCCAGTAGGTGTGCCTCCTGTAGCTGTGCCCCCAGTAGGTGTGCCTCTTGTAGCTATGTCCAGAGTAATTGTGCACCCTGGTTTGTGCCCCCTGTAGATTTGCTCCCAGTAGTTGTGCCCCCTGTAGATTTGCCCCCAGTAGATGTGCCCCCTGTAGCTGTGCCCGGAGTATTTGTGCCCCCTGTAGCTGTGCCTGGAGTAGTTGTGCCCCCTGTAGCCGTGCCCCCAGTAGGTGTGCCCCCTCTAGCTGTGCCCAGAGTAATTGTGGCCCCTGTAGGTGTGCCCCCTGGTAGCGCCGCAAACACACACAAAAAAAAAAACTCACCTGCCCCGCTCCTGCTTCCCGACTGCTGCTGGCCGCATCTCCGCCCGTCAGACGTCCGTGCGTGTGACGCATGACATCACACGTAAGTCACGGACCGGAGGATGGAGGTGAGGGGAGGGAGAGATTTCAAGCAGCTCGGGCTTCTAGCTGTCAGTGACTGACAGCTGCGGCAGCGAGCTGCTTGCGGCCAGGCGGAGGTTCCGGCGGAGTCGACCTGCAGCGCCCTGTACTGTCTTGGGCGCCTGGAACTCGAACCTCCCTCCCTACGCCCCTGGGTATGGGGGGTAATATTATTAGAATTTAAGACCACTGGGGGATCTTTTTCCAATGGGGTTGGGAAGAGGGGGGGGGGGGGGGTTGGAAAGTAATTTTATAATGAGAGTCTATGGACACGGGGGAAGGATATATTTAGGGGGTGTAAAACACATATTTGTTAAAATAAACTATTTTTCAACTTAGGCAATTAATAAAAAGAAGGACAATTTCTGAGCGGTTTTGTGGGGACAAAATTGTCAGTTAAGTGGTTAAGGGATAAAAGTGGTAACCCCCCCAGGGAAAACTAGCCCTTGCAGGCAGCCCTAGGACATACCTCCCAGCCTTTGGGAGGTAGAAAGAGGGACTCCCTGCACGGCGTAGCCACGCCCGCCGGTAAAAGTGGGCGTAGCCTCAGAAAAGGGGGCATGGCCTCACAGTAAAGCTGCTATCGCGAGACACGCCCCCATTTCACGTCACTATGGGGGCATGGCCAGTGCTCTGTGAACTGCTGGCATGCCCCCTGTCCCTCCTGTCTCCGTGAATAGACTCTGTGCATATTTTCACAGTGTCTATTTCAGGAGCCTCCCAATTAAACCCCCCCCACCACGGGACACTGAGGCCCGCGGGTGGGACAGTCCCAAAAAAACAGGAGTGTCCCGCGAAAATTGTGACAGTTGGGAGGTATTCTAGGGCTCAACCCTGCGTCCTTGGGCAATGGGTAATAATCTAGTAGTAGTGTAGTAATAATGATAATCTAGTAATAAGCATGCCACCTAACATT
Organism: Pseudophryne corroboree; assembly: GCF_028390025.1. Taxonomy (NCBI): domain Eukaryota; kingdom Metazoa; phylum Chordata; class Amphibia; order Anura; family Myobatrachidae; genus Pseudophryne; species Pseudophryne corroboree. The sequence continues at coordinate 63,504,230 of NC_086444.1, read as the reverse complement.
GGTGGTTCATGGAGTGGGTCCCTGCGCGACCCAAGTCGCGTGAGTGACTGTAAAGGGGGCAAAGCTTCGGGGGAAAGGGGGAGAATCTTCATGGCACTCCCATTCCCATAACTGTGGTGGCGTGCTGTTAGGGCGGTGTCCATTTAGAAATTTAGCCCTGATAAACCGGAGCTTACCCCGATGCCGACACTTATTGAAACTGAATAGATGCAGGCTCTCCCATCACTGAATTGATGCTGTGCATATGTGCATCCGTGTGCTCCCTCCAACTCCCCCCACTGCGGGGCACTGCAGGCCAGGGACAACGGGACAGTCCTAGAAAAATGGGACTGTTCAGCTGAATGCGGGACAGTTGGGAGGTATGCAAATGGAGAATAATCAGGATGACGTTTTTGGTTGGTAGTATCCTTACATAATATAGTGGCCACACAAATAGCATAGAACTATGCCTTATATTAGAAAGTGAAACAATAACAAAAGAAGTATAATTATATTGAATTTCCAGTTCAGTGCTTTTATAACTGTATTAGCAAAACATACAAAATGAAAAGGAACCAGGTTTTAATATGTAAATATTTCTCTTGCATAATTTTGCATGTATAATTAAATATGTCTCACCAGGAGTGGACCAGTTGAGGTATGTGGCATTTATGAAGAAGATTAAAACCACTTACTTACTTTCTACCTCCGATCTCCCTTGTCAACTTGCTTCTTTGAGTTTGCGGAATACTGAGTGAATACTTCATTGGGAGGGAAGGGATAATTTGCATAGCTCAGAGAATTTCAAAGCCAAAACAATATGAAAGCTACAGTGACACTCTTCATATGATTGTAAGCCCTCTAATGAATTTCAGTGGAGACACTGTCTATTACTGCCCTAATAATGTATTCCGGCACGACGCCGAATAGGCCCAAGGAACCTTCATCTATAGCAGAAGAGAGATGAGACGTTATTTCCATTGAACACATTCGTGTCTGTATTAATGTTCTGCTTTACCCCATGTGCATAAATCTTACTTCTTAATACGTTGTCCCTGGCTCTCAGCACGAAGTGTTAACTCATAAGAGGGTTCTAGGAATGAAACTTTTACAAGTGTGAGATAACAAACACGTTGTCAGAGAACACTTGTCCATTCTTGCAGGTCTTAATAGGAAATATACTTTCTTTTAGAAAAATTAACTTATATTTCAAAATATTGACAAAGTGACGAGGAGGGCCTGATGCCCAGGGTCACTTACCAGGGCACAGGCTCACCTAACATGCATCACAGGCCTGAGGCCTGGTTCGCCCAAATGCCTAGTGCCTGACAACCCTGGAGGTCTAGCGAGGGTTAAATAACTTAAGGTGGACAAAACCACCTACTGTGATGCTGGGAGAGTCTGCAGTGGAGAGCTTCATTTAGCTCTTTTTCTTTCCACCACTGTCTGGTCCTCATCTTCTTGCTTTGGACACAGGCCCATTCTAGCCAGTGGAACCTGCTCATCTTTCTTCCACCAGAGCTTCTTCCATGGCTGAACGGCCGTGATTGGCTATTGACTGGTGCCAAATTTGAACAGACACCACGGTCGCTTTTTTCCGGTACGGGAAGCAATTGCACTGTCAGCACCAGACGTCGACGTTAAGTGCCAGTCAGGAGCGGCTCTTGCCGCAGGCAAGAAAGACTTTTGCCCGGGGCGCCGCAGCCAGGGGCGTCAGAACGTTTTTAGGTTGGGGGGGGGAGGCAAGATATAATTTCAGTTTGGCACCCCTAGCTTCCCAGCACACTGCGACAGTGGGTGACATGCTAACCATATGTGTTGGTGCATCATTACTGTATTATTAGCATTACCTGCAACCATGGTGAGCACATGACGGGTTCAGCAGGTATATCACAATTTTGGTGGCAAATTTCAATCCAACCTCCACTTCAAATGTCAGGCAGAGCACCACCAGCAGCAGATTCTTGCCCAGACTATCCAGGTGGGCAGCGTCTGCTGGCAAGGTCCTTGCACCCAGCTTCCCCCAGCGATCCTCCGCAGCAAAAGACCACTCTCCAGCCATGACACCAGCAGCAGGACCAGGCTCTCACTGAGGCGCTCCCCTGCGGGCAGGAAGGACGCGCACTCCGGGATCCCATTGCTGGCCTGGGGTCCACAGCGTCCACCCCTCCGTACAGCCAGTCCAAGCAGCAGGATATGCTTCCCTCGGTCAACAGCATACCTCTGCTGCTTCCTTTCTGGCGGAACTTCAAATGCACGGCCTGCGTGTCTCAGGCAGTCGATGGAGGGGGAGCCGTAGAACATGGTGGAAGGAGTAGGATAAATTGATGTCCTCACGCGCGGCAGCGGTGACTGTCCAGTGCTCCCAGTGCCGGTATGAGGCTGTGAGCAGGGGCAAAGGCTAGTACACAGGGTTACTGCCACAGCATAGGGGAGGATGGGATGTGAATGTGATGATTGGGCAGGCACTGAGTACCGCAGCGGTACTTCACCTAGCCTAACTCACACTGACTGATGCCCACAGTCCCTCACGCTGACTGATGCCCACAGTCCCTCATGCTGACTGATGCCCACAGTCCCTCACCCTGACTGGTGCCCACAGTCCCTCACCCTGACTGATGCCCGCAGTCCCTCACACAGACTGATGCCCGCAGTCCCTCACACAGACTCATGCCCACAGTCCCTCACACAGACTCATGCCCACAGTCCCTCACACAGACTGATGCCCACAGTTCCTCACATATTGACTGATGCCCACCGTCCCTCACACAGACTGATGCCCACTGTCTCTCACACTGACTGATGCCCACCATCCCTCACACTGACTGATGCCCACCATCCCTCACACTGACTGGTGCCCACAGTCCCTCACACTGACTGGTGCCCACAGTCCCTCACACTGACTGGTGCCCACAGTCCCTCACGCAGACTGATGCCCACCATCTCTCACATTGACTGATGCCCACAGTTCCTCACACTGACTGGTGCCCACTGTCTCTCACACAGACTGGTGCCCACCATCCCTCATACAGACTGGTGCCCACCATCTCTCACACTGACTGATGCCCACTGTCCCTCACACTGACTGGTGCCCACCGTCTCTCACACTGACGCCCACCATCCCTCACACAGACTGGTGCCCACCATCCCTCACACTGACTGGTGCCCACAGCCCCCCACAGCCAGTCAGAGAAGAAGCGCTTACAATTCCAGGTCTCCCTATCAGCGGGCGGGGTGTTTCTCTCCTGGATTCTATCGCAGCTGACAGTGGGCGGGGCTAATGACAAGGGCGGGGTGAGCCATCCAGCAGCAGCCAGGGGCTAGGGGGTTCTGCTGCAGGGTACGCTTAAGTTGTTGTGTCTCGAACCTCCCCGTTCAGTAATGATTATTAATGGATGCATCCGCCCCCTCCCACTACCATGCGCGACTCTGAGCTCCTGCTGCAGTGCTGCTGGAATGGTGAAGCTCAGGAGTGACTGTGTCCTGGCTGGGAGTCTTCGCTCCGGTCCCCGCTCTCCAGCCGTCACTGCATGCGTTCATATGTGCGGCAGCGGTACTTCACCTAGCCGCTCGCTCCTCTCCCCCAGTACTATGGGCGCCTCTCTCATGTTAGGGGGGAGCGAGCTGCCCCCCCCCCCCCATTCAGACGCCTCTGGCCGCAGTCAGGGGGCACAACTACAGGGGGCACAACTACAGGGAGCAAAACTACTGGGGGCACAACTACAGGGGGCACATCTACTGGGGGCACAGCTACAGGGGGCACAACTACGGGGGCATTAACTACAGGGGCATAACTGTGGCCACATCGCTTCCCTACGAAGCCATGCTCCTATTTTTTGACGCGCGCCTATACTGGACCTGGGTCACCTCGTTCTGCCCCATGCACTGCCCACGCTATGTCTAGCACTGTTCCCATATTTCTGCTGCTCCACTCCCCACAGTGCTACAGCTACTCGTGCTGTCTCCCCCTGCATCCAGTTCCAACCTCAAATTGCCCCCCCCCCCCGAATTCCTTCTGCCAACCTCCCTTCCCCCGCCTGCTGTCATACTTACACGTCACTTGTGGTCAGCCTTCTCTCCTAGATCTGGCCCATTTTCCTAGCAGTTGGAATGCTTGGGGCGTACACAGGAGACAGGACAGTCCTTCTGACAGAATTATATAGACATGGATATTAAAAGTCACCTTAGATTTTTGTGACCTATTTAAAAGTAGTGTGCATGTGACTGCTTCTTGGTAACTTGTTCTAATCTTAGAATTTGCAATGTGAGATATTTTATCCCATTTATTTATTAACATTTCCCTATATAGCATCAGCATATTATTTTACACTATATAATTGGAGTATATAATTAATATTAGTGTCCCTTGGTGCAGAAAAGCAATATTATTATTATTATTGTTATAATAATAATAATAATAATAATAATTATTATTATTATTATTATATCTCTATAGATAAGTCTTGGAGTCCAGATGATGTACACTAATGAGACTTATAGCACCATTAACACTCAGGGCTAATTAATCTTTGTCATTGTATTTCTTCCTATGCAAAAGATTCACAATTTTGTGTATGCACTCAATTGCTCTGTGACCTATCTTGTGTCAGTTGTAGTACTGTACCTGCACTTGAATTTTCTTAATTTTTCGCTTTTTCTATGCAATGCAGTAGTCTCAGCTATTGTCTTACAGGGCACATGTTCTTGGAAGCAGGGCCTGCGACAGGAGGGGTCAAAGGGGACACCTGTACCGGGCCCAAATAATTCTGTTGCCAGCCCTGTTTGGAAGTGTAGTAACTTTGCTCTGACTATCTATGGTTAATTTAGCTGTGTTTGCTTCCAACGCCACAACAAGGAAGACAACCCCAGGCATCAAGTTCTGTACTGTACATACTTGTCTACTCTCCCGAATCCTGCAGGAAACACATGAATTTTCAGGTAGTCCTCCATACCCCCAAAAGAGTGGGTACCCCTCCCGTATACTGCCCACTACCTAATGAAATGGGCAGAATGGTGAGATTAATACCAGTAATCCACAGTCATTGCAGAGGGGGTGGGGCCTTGTGGTGCAACTCTATTGTAATCGGATCATTTTGGCCCTGTCCCTTATTTAAATATGCGCAATTTGCTGCATATTGCCGCTAATGGGTGTGGCCAAATGATGCGAATAACCAGCACTATATCTGCCCACCTGCAACTCCTCTCTGGGCTTCTCCTGGAGAGGAAAGAACAATAGTTGGCAAGTATTGTTCTCTAACACTGCTGTAGCAATCTCTTCATCATCTATTTTGACTCCAACAGATGTTAATTGCTGAGAAACAGACTCCATTTAGTCTATGTAATCAGTAACTCATACTGCTAAATTCACTAAATATTGTGTTATACAATACACATCTTAAATGTATTCTCCTCATGAGACCTCCATCTTGGTATGCTGCCTGTAGTGTTATCCACATGTCTTCCCATGTATAATAGTGTATACATATTACTCCACACTTAAACCAATAGTACCTTTGACCCTCATCTCGGCTTGGGTCTGCACCAGGATCTATCTATTGTAACCTTCCACAATCTTTCATGCTTCAATTGCATTTCCAGGTTTTAGTTTGATAAATACCTTTATGGGTATAGCTCCTGTATTCATGCTTCTTACAGACATAACTACGGTATGCAGCCTTTGTTCACTAAACAGCTTCTGCACTACTACACTGCACTGGAAACACTCTGCTTTCTTCACTCTGTTTTCTTTGTAACTACTGTGTACTGACTAGCTTATGTGCGACCACAGTGCATGGGAAACAATATGTGCTGTCCTCACTCTGCAGTCTGCACTTCACATATGCTTAAGATGGTCTCTGTATGCTGCCCTGGGCATCCTAGTAGCTTGGGGCTTGTGTACTTTAACTATAAGTACAGTACTTCACCTTGTGTGCCTCTGCCCATAACCTGTTAGAAATTACGCATGAGCTGGTGTTGATTTTTCAGAATTATATAGGCACACATCAGCAAATGCCGATAGCAGGTACAGCCGTACTCACTGTTACATGTACACTGCTGATGGAGCTGGGCTTGAGCATAGAGGCGTTTCATACAGTCCACCAGCTGGTGAGTGTATGCTGCAAATGGTTGGGAGTGATGCAGGGATGCTGGATTAGCTTCATTTGCAGGTATTAACCAAGGGTCTTATATGAGCTAAGCAGGAGACGTCTCGCACCATGTCACATTATACAGTCTTGCATACTTGGGAGACAAGTTGGCCGCTGCACATACTCAGTAGTGATCTCTGCGGCCTTCTTTGGATAGGGCATGAAGACTCTTTGGAGGACAGGTAGACTGCAGTCTGCGCAGTAGCACAATCCTCTTTCAACAATATTTAGGAATTCACATCCGCAGGGGAGCTTACAATCTATAGTTCCTTTCACATGGACTCACATGCACACTAAGGTGCTAATTAAACTCCCAGCATATTTATGGATTTATCAGTGCATATATATTATATTTTTTTTATCTGATATCCCACAAAAAAATAATTTAGAAACTGAAAATCCTTGGATTTGCCTCAATGAAAATGTAATGGATAAAGGTTTATTGATGATGGACTGGTAACAAATGGCATAGCTCAGGGACTTGTCCTAAGTCCAGGTTTCTTTATTTATTCTTTAGGGATATTGGGCCTTATTTAGAGCAGCATGCAATCTGATGTTAGAAATTGGTGCATTCACAGGATCTGTACTGAGCATGCGCTGTCTTCTACAGCAAGAACTCTCGCAGATCCCCAAAGCCACAGCCTGATTGACAGGGGTCATTTGGGGTCTAACTAGGGGTGGGGATGTCCATCATTCTCAAAAATGGATGCATGTTGTCCCTATTTTCTGGGAGTGCAGAGGCCAGGATCTGCGACTTTTGACGCAGATTTTCTTGCAACAGCCAAATGAGCAACCTCAGGCTCACTTAGTGGCCGATGTTTTTGTAGTGTGATCCAATGCTGTGTCTATGGACGCAAAAGCGGATCACATAAGCCAACAGGAGTCGCCGCTTAACACAAGATGCCATCTTTGACATTAGCATATTTTAGCATTGCTGCAGCATGTTTGGATGCAGCAGTAATGTGAACTGCGTCCTTCTTTGAATCAGGCCCATTATGCAGATTTGTATCATGAGTAATACTCCGAAATAAAGTAAAATAATACAGATTGAGTGAGAGAAAATAGACAAACAGGCTGAAATTAGGAATCTTAAATTTGTTATATCACAATGTAAAATAATGAAAGTGGGACACAAAAATCCAAAAGCAGAATCTTCTGTATACTGCAGAAAGGATGGTGATATAATGTAAACAACACAGAAGGACCTGGGATTACAGTTTAAGATGGCATGAAGGTCAGCGGGAGGTGTTGTCAAGCACTTTGTGAAAAGCCGGTATGGTATTTGTAACACCCCGGGGTTGGTGGGTATGTCTAAGTGGTTGAGAGAGGTATCACAGGTGTAGGGTAGCTATGGGACAGACCTTTCCCCTGAAATGTTTCTCCCCATACCTTGTTCTGTAGTACCATCTTCATAGAGGTAGGATTGATTGATTAATACGAAACAAGAGTGAGTGAGCAATTCCAACAGGATGTTTTTTTATTGAGCCACAATGAACTCTGGATCGAAGATGATGATTGATTTATTGCCATTAAATTTAGATAATCACAAGAAGAATTGGGCATCAAAGAAGAATAAAGAGAAGACAACTGCCTACAGTTCACACTACATTGGATCATTCAAAAATGCAAAAGACAATCAGTTAAATCGCAGATATTGGCATATAAGAATTATAATTACAATCTATAATGTGGTAGTGATGAGAGTGATACAAAACACATTTGACAATGACAATGACAACATTTCTAGCTTTCCCTAGCTAAGGTGTACTGATCTTCACAGGCAAATAATGTTGGAGCGCTTGTAAAAAGTCTGTGGTGCCACAGCGTTGCAATAGGGGAATTGGCACACAATTATAGAACTAATCCTAGGCTATAATAATGTCAATGTATCTCAGTTCTATTCACAAGAGGATTTAGCTAGCGAAGGGAATATAGTGTCTCCTGACAAATATAACTCAGTGGGCAATGAGGATCTATTGGTTAAATATAGTCAGTCTCTTTCAGTTAAAAGATCTTACTTTCATTTGCACAAATGTCTCAGACATTTCTAAATTGAATATCTCACGTGCACTTGTATCAACCGCTCAGTTCTTTGTGTCCCAACAATGCTAAAGCAGGGGGATGTTACCTTTACTGCCCCCTAAACAGGGATTAATTTGTGGATATGGTGCTATGATAGCTGCACCCTTTACACTGCACAACATGTGATAACTTGGATATTTAGGCTGGGTGGCTTGGGTCACAATCAGTCTCAATGTACTCACTCAGAACTTCAGGACGGAGGTATTCACTTGCTGGACCAGTTTCAACAGATCCTCACTATTACAAGATGGCCACAGCGTCTGCACCTTTCACTAGGCCTGGCGGTGTCCAGTTGAGATGTCTCATGCTCGCTCGCCTGGCTCTTGGCTCTCCAGTATCACCCTACTGCTTCTACTCTGATGTGCTGCTCTCACCGCCTAGCTTAACCCTGTGGTTGGCATCCGTTCTCAGCTCCCGCTCTGCTCCTCACTCAGCATGCGTCCAGCACCTCCAGTCACTTCTCCAGACTCCTCTTTCTTCTTCTCACAAGGCTCCTCTGCTCCCAGGCTGCCCTGCCCAATCAGCCATCAGTATCAAGACTACGTAGTCAGACAAGGGTCAACACTTAACTCCTGCTGTGCCAGTGCTTCCCTTATTGCTGCGGACCTACCTGTAAGTAGCCTTTTAAGTGGCACACACACACCATTTTCAATTGCATTGCAGTTGTTCAATGTGTCCTCCATTGTGGCCAAAATCTTACTATATTTCTATTCAAAGAACAGCATTCACTTGAATAGCGTTACCATTGTTCAATGTGTCCTCCACTGTGGACAAATACAGTTTCTGTCAAATACAGTTTATGTTTCCATTCAAAGAAGAGCATTCTCGATAGCAGAATGTAACATGTCAGGTGAAAATGCTGTCTTTCAGATTTGACACCTAGCACAGTAACGTCATTCTGATTTTAACATATCAGTAGCAACTTAATTCTGCCTTTAACTTATCATTTAAAAAAAAATCATCATTTATAGCACTTTAATTCCACAAACAACATACAAAATGCAGAAACTTTTTTTTCTTTTAATAACACTGTACTGTAACTAAATTAATTGTAGATCACTTATAAAGTATTGCAACGTGTTCCTGTAGGTCAGGTGAGGGCTGAGAAATGGGCTCTTATTTTCACCTACAGGATAAAAGAATACATTCAGCAAAGTAAAATAACTAGTTACAGAACTGAACAGTTGATTTCAATTTATTCAAAGGAAAAATACAGCTTAATGAAAATTCTGGCGTAGCTAAATTTCTTATGCATAGCATCAAAGGTTTAATCACTGGCCTTTGCACTAGAATGAGATTAACCCATGATATCCCAATGGGTGCCACAGAGAACAACAATGATTTCTGGTGGCAGAAAATGCTGAAAATATTGAATATGTAATTAACCTTAGAACTTTTTTCCTTGTCCGAACATCTCAGCTCTTGAGACTTAATCTGTGTTATGTTAAATTGCCTAAGGTCTCAGGAGACTCTGCCAGTTGGCTTGTCTCCATGTCATTGACAGCCACTGCCACCCCCGTCTCTCTGAATATAGACACAACGCAAGACCTCAGACAGCAATGCTACTAAACCATCAGGGAAATTAAAAGTGTTTATTTGTGGTTGTTATTGGCATGAAATATCTCACAAAATGCTTCGCTCCACTGGTTTAACAAATACCTCAGTCCCACCGTTATGATATAAGGAAAAAGTATAAACACACCAATAACCGACAGTTGGAGGATGCACAAAACATCTAAAGACTATATTTTTATAGAACTATCTAGAAGACGGTATCTGCTGATCTCTTCAAAATTAGCCATCCCCCTTGAGAGTACCACAGCTGTTTTCTCATTAAACATGTCAATCAAGCGGCATATTGTATAAATTAGAGATTTTTCCAACAACTTTCCATTTGAAACTGACATGTTTATGACATTGAGGTCAATATCTTTTCAGTTTAAGGACATCTGGGTGCCAAACTTTCCAGTTCTGAGATAATTGCTGATTTCAGTTGTTAGTGATCTGTTAGTGATTTTACACAAACTTTTTCCTGTATCCTAATTATATTGCCAATAATTAATTGTAATGTTAAGTTATAATGCAAAGATGAACATGTAATTTCCATGTATCCGTTTGGTATTACAAAGCAGGTTAAGGGTGAGTGATTTCCTGTGGGTATTTTGGAATAACGGCTCGTTACATAATGCCATACTGTATTTGTGCTACCTAATTGCATCACTAGTCCATTCATATTGATTGTAATAAGTTACAAAGGTCTTTTCACCGCATTTTTCTTTCAATGCTATGTACTGTAGCAATTGATAATAAGATCATTTTTAAATCATAGTGCTGTTTTTTCCTGCTGCTGTTCCTTAAATGTACCTGTAAAACTTTTTGTTAAAATGTATTTTTGAAAAGTACAGGAAATTAAAATATGTGCTAAAATTTTGGACTTGTGAGTGCCTCTGTAAGAGTAATATAACCATAAATTGTGAACTGCCCCTGATGAAGTTGCCAGGTGCACTGAAACGCATTGAGCTGTACATAATACATCTGTGAATATTCCAACTGCTAAATAATGTGTATATATGTCACGATCCTGACTGTAGTTCTCGTATTTGGTGACTTACCCCTGCCATCTGTCCCGGATCCTGTGCCTTTTTGCTCACTGAGATAAACAGCTTGTCAGCACCATGAGTTTCCTGAGTTCTCTACCTGGAAGGTAATAGTTAACGAGCTCCACCTGTGGTGATCTCCTGTGTGAGTCTGAATTCAGCAATCTGAAGTTTAGGCCCAAAAGCCAGCATCCTATGTTTGCAGAAGTTCAGGCTTCAGTGTTCTCTCAGCCTGCTAGGCCTCACTCCACATCACAGCCTAGTCTAGAGTACTCACATGACAGTGACTGTTCACCTGACCCACAGCTGTCCAATCCTCTGCCAGCCTGAGACTCTCTGCATCACCTGACACTGCTCACCAATCACCAAGGACCAGGAAGTATAAGTCGGGAGACTGAGTTGAAAACTGGGCCAGTTCCTCGTGTCACACACAGCTCTGTGTGAGCTTTGAAGCTGAGCTCCCTAAAGGTAACCCTTGTACTTCAGTTCCTGTAAAAACTCTGTTTCTTTGTTACCCAGTTTGGATACATTTGTGTTGCCATTGACATCCAGTATTTCCACGAGTTCAACTTAAAGGCACAGTACAGTATTCCACCATCTCCACTTAAAGGCACAGTACAGTATTCCACCATCTCCACTTAAAGACACAGTTGCAGTGTTTCATCTTAAAGGCACAGTACAGTATTCCACCATCTCCACTTAAAGGCACAGTACAGTATTCCACCATCTCCCCTTAAAGGCACAGTTGCAGTGTTTCATCTTAAAGGCACAATACAGTGTTCCACAGTCTCCACTTAAAGGCACAGTTGCAGTGTTTCATCTTAAAGGCACGGTGCAGTGTTCCACAGTCTCAACTGGAAACCACAGCTGCAGTGTTCTACCATCACAGCCGCAGGGTTCTTCAGCCTCGTATTAGAGTTATAGCCACAGTCATCGTCCTACTTTCAGTTGCGTTTCCAGTTATTTCTGGTACCAGCACGCATTACAGTTGCACCCCAGTCTCACCAGTAACCAGTCCGTCTTACTATCTTGCCAGTAACCTCGAGTACATAAGCACCTACTCCTGTGACACTATGGCCCTCATTCCGAGTTGATCGGTCGCAAGGCGAATTTAGCAGAGTTACACACGCTAAGCCGCCGCCTACTGGGAGTGAATCTTAGCTTCTTAAAATTGCGACCGATGTATTCGCAATATTGCGATTACTAACTACTTAGCAGTTTCAGAGTAGCTCCAGACTTACTCTGCCTGTGCGATCAGTTCAGTGCTTGTCGTTCCTGGTTGACGTCACAAACACACCCAGCGTTCGCCCAGGCACTCCCACCGTTTCTCCGGCCACTCCTGCGTTTTTTCCGGAAACGGTAGCGTTTTCAGCCACACGCCCCTGAAACGCCGTGTTTCCGCCCAGTAACACCCATTTCCTGTCAATCACATTACGATCGCCGGAGCGAAGAAAAAGCCATGAGTAAAAATACTTTCTTCATAGTAAAGTTACTTGGCGCAGTCGCAGTGCGAACATTGCGCATGCGTACTAAGCGGATTTTCACTGCGATGCGATGAAAAATACCGAGCGAACAACTCGGAATGAGGGCCTATATCCAGTACAGTCTCACCTATACATTCATCCTGCTATCAAAGTCCCTGGTGATCCAGTGGTCAGGATACGGCTTCCTCTGCCGAGGCCCGGGTTCGATCCCCGGTCAGGGATTGCTCCTTCTTCTCACTGATTCCTACAGACCAGCCTAATATTCACATAGTTCTCCAGTTGCCCGCACAGACTGCACTAACACCGGGTTCACAAAATCACAGTCAAGACAGTAGGAACTGGCCCCATGGACCCGACCGAAAGTGTTTGTCTGACGCAGGACCTCCTAAGCAATATTGCGGGACGATTGGAGGGTTTGGAGTCTACTCAGCATCAATTGGCACAGTGTCTGCAGCGGAATTCGTTCTCCAGAGATTCTCTGACCTTCTGCACTAAGACTCCTGACCAACTGCAGATTTTCTACCAGATGTTATTACAGTTACAAGAACTTTTGTCTAGTATTCTTTCTGTGATGCCTGATCTCTTCAGGAATACTACCAATGTTGTTGATCCTGTTTTGTCCCATCCAGTTAATAGAGTCTCTTCCTCTGTGCAAGGAAAAGTTTTTCATCAGAGCTATCCACGGCCCAAGCTCTCTGAAGCTGAACGTCAGCGGCGTAGGGAGCTACACCTCTGTCTTTACTGTGGAAATTCCGGTCATTTTGTTAAAGATTGCATTCTTCGCAAGCCAGGAAATGGTGACAAATCTCAGTATCATAGAGCTCATGTCTACAAGTCATCCACAGTAGCCGATCCTGCTACTGCTGACGGGGGGTATCAAGAAGGCTACTCTGAAAGTGACTCAAATTTATGACTGGGGTCCGGTGATTAAAAGACCTTATTCCAAGTTGGGTATCCAGAGAAGAATGTTCAAGCCATTTAGAGTCACAGAGGAGTCCGTGTCTACAGCCCAAGGAGGGGCATCCATGTCTACAGCCCAAGGAGGGGCGTCCGTGTCTTCAGCCCAAGGAGGGGCGTCTGTGTCTTCAGCCCAAGGAGGGGCGTCCGTGTCTTCAGCCCAAGGAGGGGCGTCCGTGTCTTCATCCCAAGGAGGGGCGTCCGTGTCTTCAGCCCCAGTGAGTGGTTTCGAGCGTCCAGCCCCAGTGAGGGGTTCCGAGCGTCCAGCCCCAGTGAGGGGTTCTGAGCGTCCAGCCCCAGTGAGGGGTTCAGAGGGTCCAGCCCCAGAGAGTCTTCAGAGTGCAGCCCAGCCCCGTGAAGTGGGGGCTCTTGCCTCAGCCCAGCCCCATGAAGTGGGGGCTCCTGCCTCAGCCCAGCCCCATGAAGTGGGGGCTCCTGCCTCAGCCCAGCCCCGTGAAGAGGGGGCTCCTGCCTCAGCCCAGCACCGTGAAGAGGGGGCTCCTGCCTCAGCCCAGCCCCATGAAGAGGGGGCTCCTGCCTCAGCCCAGCCCCGTGAAGAGGGGGCTCCTGCCTCAGCCCAGCCCCGTGAAGAGGGGGCTCCTGCCTCAGTTCAGCCCTGTGAAGAGGGGGCTCCTGCCTTAGTTCAGCCCCGTGAAGAAAGGGCTCCTGCCGGTCAAGCAATATTCCAGGCTCCACCTGGTCAGTCCGTCCTGGTTCCAGCCGGTCCAGCAATACTCCAGGCTCAGCCTGGTCAGTCCGTACCGGTTCCAACCGGTCCAGCAATACTCCAGGCTCAGCCTGGTCAGCCCGTCCCGGCTCCTGCCGGTCCAGCAATACTCCAGGCCCAGCCTGGTCAGTCCGTCCCGGTTCCAGCCGGTCCAACAATACTCCAGGCTCCGCCTGGTCAGTCCGTCCCGGTTTCAAGCCGGTCCAGCAATACTCCAGGCCCTGCCTGGTCAGTCCGTCACGGTTCCAGCCGGTCCAGCAATACTCCAGGCCCTGCCTGGTCAGTCCGTCCTGGTTCCAGCCGGTCCAGCAAAACTCCAGGCCCAACCTGGTCAGTCCGTCCCGGTTCCATCCGGCCCAGCGATACTCCAGGACCAGCCTGGTCAGTCTCCTTTGGGTCCAGCCAATTCAAGTATCCTTGGATCCAATCCAGTCCTACTCGTCCAGCCAAAGATTTCTCCAGTTTCAGTCTGTTCAAGCTCATCTGGACTCAAACCAATTCCAAGCATTGGTCCGAGTAAAGGACTTTCACCATCTAGTTCTAAAATTAGACTTCAGTCTGTCTCTGATTCTGTTTCCTCGTGTTCCAGCATTGAGTCCACAGCTTCTGCAGGGAAATCTAATACCTCTTCTCATCAATGTCGGAATAATTCTGCTGTAGCCGCCAAAGTCAAGAAAAATCCCAAGGCTACTCACTTAAAGTCTGAACGTGCTACAGAGCTGGATACCGATCTGAGTACAGTTTTCTCAGCTTTGTCCCTAAGCTTGTCTGAGCAACCTAATGTTCCATCTGCTGATTCGGATAAAGGACTTCAGACTAATATTGCTGAGAAGGATACTGATGTTGCTTCCTCAATCCAGTCATCAGAGTCATTTGCCTCAGTCGCAGGCGCGAGTGTCGCAGCTTCAGGGAAAATTACTAGCATCTCCATCCAGAATGAGATTTCAAGTGACTTTTCAGCCTCATTTGAGGATTCCAGCGAGGCAACTTCAGAAAGGATATTTTCTCATCGATGTCGGGATAATTCTGCTGTAGCATCTAAAGTCAAGAAAAATACCAAGACTATTGACCTAATGCCTGAATGTGTACCTCAGTCTAATGTTTCAGTGGCATCTGTTTCCTTGAGTCCAATTTCATCCTCCACTCAGTCTTCAGAACATTCAGCCAATGCTCCATTTTCTGACCCATCGCTTTCTGAGCTAGATAATGCCTTGATGAACCAATACATTAGGAATTTCAGGGATGCCAAGAGTTGGGAAACAGTACAAAGACAACAGCCTGTTGATTTAAGAGTTAATTATGTTTCCATGGATTCCACTCCAAGTTCCTTGTGGTGTTCTGAACTTGTTAATGCAGCTTACAAAACGGATGTAGTTACTCCCAAAGAAGACTGGTATCTTCCAATAGACTTGGACTCAGACTCTGAATTTGATCCAGTTTATGATGCTACTCCTTTTCTGGGAGGTCCCGTTCATTCCTGTTATGCTTTAACGCAGGAAGTGGTTCCAGAATTACCAAAAAACTCTACAGGTCTCTGTATGAAAAGTCCTCGTTATAGAACAAGATTTAATTTAAGCCTTAGTGGAGTGCTAGCTTCAAAAGCACAATCCTCTTGTACTACTAATCTAGGAAAGGAACCTTCTACAGTTTATTCTTCAGTCCTTTCAGATGAAGGAAATTCCAGTTTTGTCAATGATGGATGGTCTACCTGTTCAGAAGATGAAGATCAGGAAGACTTCTGAAGAATTCAGCTTAAGTTTTGTTTCTGGACCCTCAGGTTTCCACTTTTCTGAATCTTTGTGTACAAGTTATTCATCAAGTTCCTCTAAGACCAAAGATGGGTGTACGGAGTCCACCCTTGAAGAGGGGGGTACTGTCACGATCCTGACTGTAGTTCTCGTATTTGGTGACTTACCCCTGCCATCTGTCCCGGATCCTGTGCCTTTTTGCTCACTGAGATAAACAGCTTGTCAGCACCATGAGTTTCCAGAGTTCTCTGCCTGGAAGGTAACAGTTAACGAGCTCCACCTGTGGTGATCTCCTGTGTGAGTCTGAATTCAGCAATCTGAAGTTTAGGCCTAAAAGCCAGCATCCTATGTTTGCAGAAGTTCAGGCTTCAGTGTTATCTCGGCCTGCTAGGCCTCACTCCACATCACAGCCTAGTCTAGAGTACTCACATGACAGTGACTGTTCACCTGACCCAGAGCTGTCCAATCCTCTGCCAGCCTGAGACTCTCTGCATCACCTGACACTGCTCACCAATCACCAAGGACCAGAAAGTATAAGTCGGGAGACTGAGTTGGAAACTGGGCCAGTTCCTCGTGTCACACACAGCTCTGTGTGAGCTTTGAAGCTGAGCTCCCTAAAGGTAACCCTTGTACTTCAGTTCCTGTAAAAACTCTGTTTCTTTGTTACCCAGTTTGGATTACATTTGTGTTGCCATTGATATCCAGTATTTCCACGAGTTTCAACTTAAAGGCACAGTACAGTATTCCACCATCTCCACTTAAAGGCACAGTACAGTATTCCACCATCTCCACTTAAAGGCACAGTTGCAGTGTTTCATCTTAAAGGCACAGTACAGTGTTCCGCAGTCTCCACTTAAAGGCACAGTTGCAGTGTTTCATCTTAAAGGCACGGTGCAGTGTTCCACAGTCTCAACTGGAAACCACAGCTGCAGTGTTCTACCATCACAGCCGCAGGGTTCTTCAGCCTCGTATTAGAGTTATAGCCACAGTCATCGTCCTACTTTCAGTTGCGTTTCCAGTTATATCCGGTACCAGCACGCATTACAGTTGCATCCCAGTCTCACCAGTAACCAGTCCGTCTTACTATCTTGCCAGTAACCTCGAGTACATAAGCACCTACTCCTGTGACACTATATCCAGTACAGTCTCACCTATACATTCATCCTGCTATCAAAGTCCCTGGTGATCCAGTGGTCAGGATACGGCTTCCTCTGCCGAGGCCCGGGTTCGATCCCTGGTCAGGGATTGCTCCTTCTTCTCACTGATTCCTACAGACCAGCCTAATATTCACATAGTTCTCCAGCTGCCCGCACAGACTGCACTAACACAGGTTCACAAAATTACAGTCATGACAATATATATATATATATATATATACATAGTGTATATATATGTGTGTATATATATGTCTATCTATCTATCTATCTATCTATATCTTTATATCTTAAACAGGAAATAGTTAATTCTTATTACTAAATTTAGCATTATGAGGCATGGCCCCCCTTGGCTCCTCATGTGACAAATGGGGATATTTGTCCCCATCAACCCCCCTCTTCGTGGGGTACAGATCCAAAAAGAAGGCAGTAGCCACCTTCAAAATATAAAAGAAATGCACACCCTCCAGTGGTTTCAAAGTACATTAGAAGGTGATACATTCCTGCACCTCCCACCAGGACATACTCCACCTCTAGAATCTCCAGAAGAATGGCCTGAACAAGTAGGTAGGTGCTTATGTACTACTGTATTTGCTAATACTTTCTGTATGATACAGTTATTTGTTAACAGTTATTTATATAGCGCACATACAGTATATTCTGCAGATCTTTATAGAGAATATTTCAGTCACTCACATCAGTCTCTGCCCCAGTGGAGTTTACAATATTAATTTCCATCAAAATGTACACACATCATTCGTCTTGTCAGACGCCAATTAATCTGCCAGTACAGTTTTGATAAATCTCCCCCACAAATTCTGCTCAGCTAGTGCCTTGGTTGGGAGTTGAACCCCACATAGATTGTCTAATTTTATAGGGTTTGAAACATACTTTCATTGAAAAGCAAAACTAGGTTTTAAAAATGGGGATGGGGTATGGGTCCTTAGGTCAACAGTCAATTAGGTCAACAGTCAATAGGTTGACCCCATATAGTTGACATGGAAAAGTTGACAGGCTCAAAAACTCTACAGTTAAAACGTAGACAATGGAAAAGGTCAACAGGTTCAAAAGGTCAACATGAAAAGGTTGACATGGAAAATTGTCGACACAGCATTGCCGCGGGCAAGGTGCTCTGCTTCGGCTGCATTCGGCACAGGTTAGTATTCCCAATCGTATTTCATGTGGATGGTAAAGTATGAAAATGTTGAGAAAAATGCAAAAAAATGTATGTGTGTCGCCCATTGTCATGTTGCCCATTTGTGCCTGTTGAACTTTTGGCCCCATCGCCTATAAGCACCGACGACCTTTTACATGTCGACCCAGTGATTGCGTCGACCTTTGAACATGTCGACCTAATGCAAGTCGACCATTGGTGCTCGACCTATTGACTGTCGTCCTTTTTACGGATACCTTAGAAATGTGTTGAATGGAAAAGATCCATGAAAGAAGTCTGTGTGACAGATAGCTCATCGTACCAGCTACTCCACAAGGATACTTTGGTTTTAATAAGTTTCATTTTCTTACCTACAGTTCTGTAGACAAATGAAAGTCTGCAGCACAATGCAACCTTGCTAACACAGACCTCAACTGTCAGTAATCCCGTAGAGACACAGCTCGTACCAGCTAGTATCGAGAGATTGACTTCTTCTGCCTGAGGGACTAAATAGGCTTAAGAATTTATTCACTGAGCAAAGCCTTTAATTAGAAATAAATATATTGCTATAGTCCAAATCTTCATCCCATTCCAGAATTTATTTTAGATTTTTACCAGCTACAGTAGATGTAATTTCAGAAATGTTACAGGCTACAGGTTATCTTCTGTGAAAGTGGCATGTTATTGATCTAATCGCTGAGTCAGGATGAAAAACAGGACCTGCTGAAGTAAAGGCAGGAATAAAGGCTGCTCATCTGTAGCATACAGTATTTCCCTTTCTAACACCCTCAAGGACAGGTAGACTGTGGCCTTTCAGAACATGCGTGGGGAAAAAAAAAGTTGACATTCAGAAATTCTACATCAAAATGATGACATTTAACATTCACAATCATGACACTGACATCAGAGGCGTAACTAGGGTAGGGCGAGTGGGGAACGTGCCCTGGGCGCCTTGGCAGGCCCAGGAGAGGGGGGCGCTGCCGGCGGCCAGGGCATCATGCCCCACTCGCCCCCGTCATGCCAAAATGTGAGGGGAGGGGAGCGCAGCGTCTCTCCTTCCCCTCACCGCCGCTGCCAGCACTAGCAGCGCTAGTCCGGTCTCCGCCGGCGTTAGCCAATCAGAGTTTGCGTACCGGCTCCTGATTGGCTGCCAGTCCGCGAGCTCTGATTGGCTAGCGAACCGGCGCCACACAGCCGCCAGCGGAGACCTGGAGCGGTGAGGGGTAGGAGAGGCGCTGCGCTGCGCTCTCCTCCCCTCACATAGCAGAGTGATAGCGCCGCAGCGGTGGGTGACTGACGGGGGGGGCGGGAGAGGAGAGACTTGTGTATCTGGCACTCTGGGACATGTATCTGGCACTGTGGGGCAATGTTACTGGCACTGTGGGGCATGTATCTGGCACTGTGGGGCATGTATCCGGCACTGTGGGGCAATGTAACTGGCACTGTGGGGCAATGTAACTGGCACTGTGGGGCATGTATCCAGCACTGTGGGGCATTGTAACTGGCACTGTGGGGCATGTACCTGGCACTGTGGGGCAATGTAACTGGCACTGTAGGCTATTTTCAGTGGCCACACCCCTTCTGGTGTGTGGCCACGCCCATTTTTTTTGCACATGCTTCTTTTGGTGTTTTTTTTTTGTTTTTTTTGGGGGGGCACCATTTTCCATCTTGCCCTGGGCTCCGAAAACCCTAGTTACGCCTCGGACTGACATACAGTAACATTGTCAGAATGTCGACATCCATACTGTTGACACATGATTTTAGGGTTAGCATGACTGATGTGGGGGTTTTCCAGGACCTTCAACATGACCCTTCCATCAGGTACAAAAGGCTCCACTCCTGGGCGTTCCTCTTCATTTATGATTGCTAACACCTATGTTGAGCTAGTTAATTGATAAGAAAGGTGTTTCGCCACCTGATGGCAATCATAAAGTAAGAGGGAAACCCAGGAGTGGAGCATTTTGTACCTGATGGAAGGGGTCATGTTGGAGGGATTGGGTTCTTCATCCAGCATTGTGTGCAGCCACTAGGTTCCCTCATATCTGAGCCTCACCTTAAGAAGTTTTATGCAAGGTCTATGGTGGGCGAGCACCCGTTCCTTTCTCTCTCTATAGACCCAGCTATAATTTTTCTAGCACAGTTTAAATAATGATTTACTAAAGCTGATTGATTGTTTGGTTTAAGCCAGTTCTCCACTTTATCTCTCTTCGAGGCTTAATATATCTCCCCCTTAATCCCCACAGTTGGGTAACCCAATGGACTATGGAAGCCAAGCAGGAGCCAGCATCCTCAGATGTCCCTTCCCAAATACTGAGCAGAAGTTGCGAATGGCATAAAACGTCACACTGCTAGACTGGTAGGCCATTTGCAGTTTGTGGAGGGTTGGGAGGTGGCAGAACGGACCTACAGTAATTGACTGGTGAATGTTTTTTTTACAAACCTTGACTTAGAACAAAACAATACATAGAGGTGAGTGGAACTGCAATCATTTTATTTAGTAGCCAAATTGATCTTGATATTCGTTAATTTGCTAATTTTTCATCTATTGACTAAAAATATTTCCTGCGTTCACTAATTTTTTCCCCCTTCGGGATTAGAGCTAGAAAAGCTACTTGTCAGCATTTTATTATGTTGGAATTTGCATTTATTGTAGTTTTTTTTTTAAATATAAAGTTTATTGAGACAGTCACAACAGCTGAAGGCAATAAAATGCATAGATTCATCAGTAAGTGAACATTAAATATAATACAATATGAGTGCCTATCAAAATATAACGTATCACACAGTGACTGGTATTTTTAATAAAAGGGGAAAAAGAAGAGAGGATAGTACACAGGAAAGATTTATGGTAGTTTTACACTACAGAGATTAACAGTATTAGAAATAATTACTGCATGAATAATTTCATTATATTGTGTACATTATTTCAACATTATTTCAAAATAATAACAAGTATGGGTGCATTCCTTATCAATATGTAAAAATAATTGTAATTATTTGAGTGAAAAGAAGATATTTATAATAAGTACAATTGTCTGCAACAATAAGAATTTTATACATTTAAATAACCTGAAGCCAGGTACATACTGGTATTTTAGGGAAAACATCACTGCAGTAGCTTTGTGGTCCAAATTTGCAGTGATGAGCGGGTTCGGTTCTCAGGGAACCGAACCCTACCGGACTTTGCCTTCCGAGTTCGGTTCCGAGCCAGGCTCGGGTTTCCTGCCTGACTCAGAAACCCGAACGCGGCAAAACGTCAACATCCCGCTGTCGGATTCTCGTTGGATTTTGGCGTCATGCCCATTTTCACTCCAGTCTTGGAGAGTGTATTGAGAGGACGTGTCCTCAGTGTTCAGTGTCTGTCTGGGGGCGGGAAAGTGGGGTGGCGAGTCTTGTGCTGTGATGTGCTGCTCAGTCCAGTCCAGTGTAGTCAGTGTATTGTGCTGCATCAGTCCAGCCAGTCACAGTGTTGGTGTCCTCTGCTGCCATATATCCAGTGTAGCTGTATAAAGTGGTGCTGTGTTGTGCTGTCCAGTCCAGTGTAATCAGTGTATTGTGCTGCATCAGTCCAGCCAGTCACAGTGTTGGTGTCCTCTGTTGCCATATATCCAGTGTAGCTGTATAAAGTGGTGTTGTGTTGTGCTGCATCAGACCAGTGGTAGTGTCCTGTCCATCAGTCATTCCAGTGATGATATACGCTGCTGCTATATGTCCACTGCTGCCGTATAATAATTATAACCACAAGTCCCTTACAGTATTGTTGTGTTGTGCTGCATCAGACCAGTGGTAGTGTCCTGTCCATCAGTCATTCCAGTGATGATATACGCTGCTGCTATACTGTATGTCCACTGCTGCCGTATAATAATTATAACAACAACAACCACCACAAGTCCCTTACAGTGTTGTTGTGTTGTGCTGCATCAGACCAGTGGTAGTGTCCTGTCCATCAGTCATTCCAGTGACTATATACGCTGCTGCTATATGTCCACTGCTGCCGTATAATAATAACAACAACCACAAGTCCCTTACAGTGTTGTTGTGTTGTGCTGCATAAGACCAGTTGTAGTGTCCTGTCCATCAGTCATTCCAGTGACAATATACGCTGCTGCTATATGTCCACTGCTGCCGTATAATAATAATAACAACAACCACAAGTCCCTTACAGTGTTTTTGTGTTGTGCTGCATCAGACTAGTGGTAGTGTCCTGTCCATCAGTCATTCCAGTCATTCCTGTGCCGCATATTGTCTTATATAACAACCAAAAAATAATGGAGAACAAAAATTTTGAGGATAAAATAGGGAAAGATCAGGAAGAACCACTT
The DNA here is from genome assembly GCF_028390025.1 of Pseudophryne corroboree. Classification (NCBI taxonomy): domain Eukaryota; kingdom Metazoa; phylum Chordata; class Amphibia; order Anura; family Myobatrachidae; genus Pseudophryne; species Pseudophryne corroboree. The sequence goes on along the minus strand of NC_086444.1, from coordinate 63,481,881 downwards.
CCTCCTTGTGCTGAAGCTGCTGCCACTAGCCATGACATAGCCGATGAAATTCCATCAACGTCATCTGCCAAGGCCAATGCCCAATGTGATAGTAGAGGGCATGTAAAATCTAAAAAGCCAAAGGTCAGTAAAAAGAACAAACAAAAATAAATTTTAAATCGTCTGAGGAGAAACGTAAACTTGCCAATATGCCATTTACGACACGGAGTGGCAAGGAACAGCTGAGGCCCTGGTCTATGTTCATGGCTAGTGGTTCAGCTTCACATGACGATGGAAGCCCTCATCCTCCCGCTAGAAAAATTAAAAGAGTTAAGCTGGAAAGAGCACAGAAAAGAACTGTGTGTTCTGAGATGGTATCACAAATCCCCAAGAAGAGTCCTAGTGTGTCGACAGTTGCGATGCCTCACCTTCCCAAGACTGGACAGAAAGAGGTGGTTCCTTCCACCATTTGCACGCCCATTGCAAGTGCTGGAAGGAGCACCCATAGCCCAGTTCCTGATATTCAAATTGAAGATGTCACTGTTGAAGTACACCAGGATGAGGATATAGGTGTTGCTTGCACTGAGGAGGAAGTTGACAATGAGGATTCTGATGGTGATGTGGTTTGTTTAAGTCAGGCACCGGGGGAGACGTGGGATGAAGAATCCCATTGTGATGTCTGGGCAAACTACCAAAAAATCCACCTCTTCGGTGTGGAATTATTTCTCCACAAATCCGGACAACAGGTGTCAAGCCATCTATTGCCTCTGTCAATCTGTAATAAGTAAGGGTAAGGATGTTAACCACCTAGGAACATCCTCCCTTATACGTCACCTGCTGTGCATTCATCAGAAGTCATTGTCAAGTTGTGAAACTTTGGGGAAGAGCTTAATCAGTCCACTGACACCTAAATCCCATCTTCCTCCTGTACCCAAGCTCCTGCAAGCCACACCACCAACTCCCTCAACGTCAACTTCCTCCTCAGTCAGGAATGTCAGTAGTCCTGCAGTCCATGTCACTGTCAAGACTGAGGAGTCCTCTCCTAACCGGGATTGCTCCATAGGATTCTTGAGTGGTATGCCTGCTGTTGCTGCCGCTGCTGTTGTTGCTGCTGGGAGTCGATCGTCATCCCAGAGGGGAAGTCGGAAGACCACTTGTACTACTTCCAGTAAGCAATTGACTGTCCAACAGTCCTTTGTGAGGAAGATGAAATATGACAGCAGTCATCCTTTTGCAAAGCAGATAACCGAGGCCTTGACAACTATGTTGGTGTTAGATGTGCGTCCGGTATCCACCATTAGTTAAGTGGGACTTAGAGAATTGTTTGAGTTAGTGTGCCCCCAGTATCAAATCCCATCTAGGTTTCACTTCTCTAGGCAGGTGATACAGAGAATGTACACAGAGGTCAGAAAAACAGTCACCAGTGTCCTACAAAATGCGGTTGTATCCAGTGTCCACTTAACCATGGACATGTGGACAAGTTAAACAGGGCAGACTAAGGACTATATGACTGTAACAGCCCACTAGGTAGATGTATGGCCTCCCGCAGCAACAACAGCAGCGGCACCAGTAGCAGCATCCTGCAAACGCCAACTCGTTCCTAGGCAGGCTACGCTATGTATCACCGCTTTCCTTAAGAGGTACACAGCTGACAACCTCTTTTACGGAAACTGAGGAACATCATCGCAGAATGGCTTACCCCAATTGGACTCTCCTGGGCATTTGTGATATCGGACAACGCCACCAATATTGTGCGTGCATTACATCTGGGCAAATTCCAGCATGTCCCATGTTTTACACATACAATTAATTTGGTGGCGCAGAATTTTTTGAAAAATGAGAGGGGTGTGCAGGAGATGCTGTTGGTGGCCCGAAAAATTGTGGGCCAATTTCGTCATTCTGCCACTGCGTGCCAAAGACTGGAGCGCCAGCAAACACTCCTGAACCTGCCCCGTTATCAACTGAAGCAAGAGGTGGTAACGAGGTGGAATTCAACACTCTATATGCTTCAGAGGATGGAGGAGCAGCAAAAGGCCATTCAAGCCTATACATCCACCTACAATATAGGCAAAGGAGGGGTAATGCACCTGACTCAAGCGCAGTGGAGAATGATTTCCGTCTTGTGCAAGGTTCTCCAACCCTTCGAACTTGCCACACGTGAAGTCAGTTCAGATACTGCCAGCTTGAGTCAGGTCATTCCCCTAATCAGGCTTTTGCAGAAGCAGCTGGATAAATTGGAGGAGGAGCTAAGATGGAGCGATTCCGCTAAGTATGTGGGACTTGTGGATGGAGCCCTTCATTTTTCCAGGCTTCAAGGGTGGTCAATCTGTTGAAATCACAGCACTACGTTTTGGCCACCGTGCTCGATCCTAGGTATAAAGCCTACGTTGTATCTCTCTTTCCAGCAAACACAAGTGTGCAGAGGTGCAAAGACCTGCTGGTTTGTAAATTGTCAACTCAAGCGGAACGTGACCCGTCAACAGCTCGTCCTTCAATTTCTCCCACCACTGGGGCTGCAAGGAAAAGGATAAGATTTCCTAGCCCACCCACTGGCAGTGATGCAGGGTAGCCAGGAGCGAGTGCTGACATTTGGTCCAGACTGAAGTGCCTGCCAACGATTACTGATATGTCTACTGTCACTGCATATGATTCTGTCAGCATTGAAAGAATGGTGGAGGATTATATGAGTGACAGCATCCAAGTAGGCATGTCAGACAGTCCGTATGTATACTGGCAGGAAAAAGAGGCAATTTGGAGGCCCTTGCACAAACTGGCTTTATTTTACCTAAGTCGCTCCCCCTCCAGTGTGTACTCCAAAAGAATGTTTAGTGCAGCCGGTAACATTGTCAGTGATAGGCATAGGAGATTACTTCCACTAAATGTGGAGAAGATGATGTTCATCAAAATGAATTATAAATTCCGCCAGGAAGACCTTTACCAGCATTTGCCTCCAGAAAGTACACAGGGACCTGTGATGGTGGATTCCAGTGGGGACGATTTAATACTCTGTGAGGATGATGTACAGAGTGAAAGGGGTAAGGAATCTGAGGATGACGATGGGGTGGACATCTTACCTCTATAGAGCCAGTTTGTGCAAGGAGAGATTGATTGCTTCTTTTTTGGTGGGGGCCCAAACAAACCAGTCATTTCAGCCACAGTCGTGTGGCAGACCCTGTCGCTGAAATGATTGGTTTGTTAAAGTGTGCATGTCTTGTTTATACAACATAAGGGTGGGTGAGAGGGCCCAAGGACAATTCCATCTTGCACCTCTTTTTCTTCTTTGCATCATGGGCTGCTTGGGGACTTTTTTTTTTTGTGTGCCATCCTGTCTGTAACTGCAGTGCCACTCCTAGATGGGCCAGCTGTTTGTGCCGCACACTTGTGTCACTTAGCTTGGCCATCCAGCTACCTCATTGCACCTCTTTTTCTTCTTTGCATCATGTACTGTTAGGGGACTAGTTTATTTTTGTGCCATCCTGTCTGTAACTGAAGTGCCACTCCTAGATGGGCCAGGTGTTTGTGCCGCACACTTGTGTCGCTTAGCTTGGCCATCCAGCTACCTCATTGCACCTCTATTTCTTCTTTGCATCATGTGTTGTTTTTGGCCCATTTTTTAAATCTGCCATCCTGTCTGCCACTGCAGTGACACTCCTAGATGGGCCAGCTGTTTGTGCCGCACACTTGTGTCACTTAGCTTGGCCATCCAGCTACCTCATTGCACCTCTTTTTCTTCTTTGCATCATGTACTGTTAGGGGACTAGTTTATTTTTGTGCCATCCTGTCTGTAACTGCAGTGCCACTCCTAGATGGGCCAGGTGTTTGTGCCGCACACTTGTGTCGCTTAGCTTGGCCATCCAGCTACCTCATTGCACCTCTATTTCTTCTTTGCATCATGTGTTGTTTTTGGCCCATTTTTTAAATCTGCCATCCTGTCTGCCACTGCAGTGACACTCCTAGATGGGCCAGGTGTTTGTGCCACACACGTGTGTCGTTTAGCTTGTCCATCCAGCTGCCTAATTGTACCTCTTTTTCTTCTTTGCATCATGTGCTGTTTGGGGACTAGTTTTTGAATAGTGCCATCTTGTCTGCAACTGCAGTGCCACTCCTAGAGGGGCCAGGTGTTTGTGCCGCACACTTGTGTCGCTTAACTTAGTCATACAGCCACCTTGGTGCAACTTTTAGGCCTAAAAACAATATTGTGAGGTGTGAAGTGTTCAGAATAGACTGGAAATTAGTGGAAATGAATGTTATTAAGGTTAATAATACCATAGGAGCAAAATTACGCCCAAAGTCTGTGATTTTAGCTGTTTTTATGTTTTGTTCAAAAATCATCCAGATCCAAAACCAAAACAGGAAAGGGTGTTTTTTTTTTTGCAAAACCAAGCCAAAACCAAAACACGAAAGTGGAATTAGAACCAAAACCAAAACATGAAGAGTGCCCGCCACACATCTCTACTGATTTGTCTCCCTACAAATCCTTAACACTTGTGGTCACATGTCCTTTATATGCAGTACATACTCTGCTCATCTGGGGGAGGGGGGTATTTTGATCTCATTCTGATTCCTGATTCAGTAGAAGCCTTCAGCAAGACGGGGTTATTCAGAGTTGTTAGCAAACCAAAAAAGTCAGCAATTGGGAAAAACCATGTGGCACTGCAGGAGGGGGGTGGGCAGATGTAACATGTGCAGAGAGAGTTAGATTTGGGTGGGGTGTGTTCATACTCAAATCTAAATTGCAGTGTAAAAATAAAGCAGCCAGTATTTACCCTGCACAGAAACAATATAACCCACTCAAATGTAACTCTCTCTGCACGTTATATCTGCCCACCTGCAGTGCACATGGGCCCTCATTCCGAGTTGTTCGCTCGCAAGCTGCTTTTAGCAGCATTGCACACACTAAGCCGCCGCCTACTGGGAGTGAATCTTAGCTTAGCAGAATTGCGAACGAAAGATTCTCAAAATAGCGAATAGAAATTTCTTAGCAGTTTCTGAGTAGCTCGACACTTAAGCATGCGCAGTTAAGTAAATTTGCTAAGAAGTTTGGTATTTTACTCATGGCATTACGAGGTTTTTTCTTCGTTCTGGTGATCAAAGTGTGATTGACAGGAAGTGGGTATTTCTGGGCGGAAACTGACCGTTTTATGGGTGTGTGTGAAAAAACGCTACCGTTTCTGGGAAAAACGTGGGAGTGGCTGGAGAAACGGGGGAGTGTCTGGGCGAACGCTGGATGTGTTTGTGACGTCAAACCAGGAACGAAACTGACTGAACTGATCGCAGTGGCAGAGTAAGTCCCGAGCTACTCAGAAACTGCAAAGAAATTTCTATTCGCAATTTTGAGAATCTTTCGTTCGCAATTTTGCTAAGCTAAGATTCACTCCCAGTAGGCGGCGGCTTAGCGTGTGCAATGCTGCTAAAAGCAGCTTGCGAGCGAACAACTCGGAATGAGTGCCATGGTTTTGCCCATTCGCTAACAGATTTGCTGCTCCGATCAGGTCTGAATTAGGCCCATTGTGTCTTATGTAGCACTGATTTGTGACCTCCAACTCCGCACTTTACGCTGCCTGGACTGATATCTGCAAAGCGACCTTGATTCTGCAATTGAACGCTACCTGGATGACTAATATACGGTATTTGGTTATATTCTTTTGTTCACGTGTAATTTTTTTGTTAATGCAAAGTGATTCAGCCAGCGCTGCTACTTGTTTTATGTATATATCCGAGGAATCTGATGAGTTCCTTAAGCAGCTGCAGGTGATTTATTATTAATTCACATCATTGTTTGATATCTGTTTTTTGCCCTATATACCCAGCTCATCTGTACCAAAAGGTATCTTTTTTTCTCATTACTTCTGTGAAGCTGCCCTCGATTAACTATTACTACAGTACTTCAAGTTGATGTTCTTTGGGTAACCACATAACGTTCCACGAGAAGGCCTCGCCAAGATTGGTTCTGGTAACTCATCAAGTACAGGAATTTGGTAACAAAATAGGACAGATCAGTGCTGAAGTGAAAATACAATGGGGGTCATTCCGAGTTGTTCGCTCATTATTTTTTTTCCGCAACGGAGCGATTAGTCGCGAATGCGCATGCGCAATGTCCGCAGTGCGACTGCGCCAAGTAAATTTGCTATACAGTTAGGTATTTTACTCACGGCATTACGAGGTTTTTTCTTCGTTCTGGTGATCGTAATGTGATTGACAGGAAGCGGGTGTTTCAGGGCGGAAACTGGCCGTTTTATGGGAGTGTGTGAAAAAACGCTACCGTTTCTGGGAAAAACGCGGGAGTGGCTGGAGAAACGGAGGAGTGTCTGGGCGAACGCTGGGTGTGTTTGTGACGTCAAACCAGGAACGACAAGCACTGAACTGATCGCAGATGCCGAGTAAGTTTGAAGCTACTCAGAAACTGCTATGAGGTGTGTAATCGCAATTTTGAGAATCTTTCGTTCGCAATTTTGATAAGCTAAGATTCACTCCCAGTAGGCGGCGGCTTAGCGTGTGTAAAGCTGCTAAAAGCAGCTTGCGAGCGAACAACTCGGAATGAGGGCCAATGTATTTAAATTATTTGCACCACAGTTATCACACTATTTATTTGATTGAGAAGTGGTTTATATAATAGCTTTATTTCCCAGTTTGAATGATGTATGTTTTCATATTATTAATTACAAAAAAAAAAAAAGTCACAAATTTCTCAGCACTCTACAATGGGCCAGCAAAAGGGGCATGCTTCCTACCTGGTGATAACATGAAGAGATCTCAGTTACATACATTTGCAAACACATGGTAAGTCTCCAATGATGTTAAGGTGTTTCTGCTCTGATGGTCCTACACTACATATTAATAGCTCCACGTTCGGTCATATATTCATGTGTTTCTATACTGAGAGCCAACTTTCCTGGTTGCACCCCAGTGTTCTCCAATATGGTACTCAAAGGGTCATCATTCCCTCCAGCTACTGATCCCATACAGGCTTCTCATAACAAAATTAATTCTCAGGTGCAAAATCAATAAATTAGGTCACCACTGAATGATACACTCCGGTGGCTGCTGTGCTGTGTCCATCCACTACATACACTCCAGTGGCTGATGTGCTGTGTCTATCCACTCCAGTGGCTGCTGTGTTGTGCTGTGTCCATCCACTACATACACTCCACTGGCTGCTGTTCTGTGCCCATCCACTACATACACTCCAGTGGCTGATGTGCTGTGTCTATCCACTCCAGTGGCTGCTGTGCTGTGCTGTGTCCATCCACTACATACACTCCACTGGCTGCTGTTCTGTATCCATCCACTACATACACTCCAGTGGCTGCTGTGCTGTGCTCATCCACTACATACACTCCAGTGGCTGCTGTGCTGTGCTCATCCACTACATACACTCCAGTGGCTGCTGTGCTGTGCTCATCCACTACATACACTCCACTGGCTGCTGTGCTGTGCCCATCCACTACATACACTCCACTGGCTGCTGTTCTGTATCCATCCACTACATACACTCCAGTGGCTGCTGTGCTGTGCTCATCCACTACATACACTCCAGTGGCTGCTGTGCTGTGCCCATCCACTACATACACTCCAGTGGCTGCTGTGCTGTGCCCATCCACTACATACACTCCACTGGCTGCTGTTCTGTATCCATCCACTACATACACTCCAGTGGCTGCTGTGCTGTGTCCATCCACTACATACACTCCAGTGGCTGCTGTGCTGTGCTCATCCACTACATACACTCCACTGGCTGCTGTGCTGTGCCCATCCACTACATACACTCCAGTGGCTGCTGTGCTGTGCCCATCCACTACATACACTCCACTGGCTGCTGTGCTGTGCCCATCCACTACATACACTCCAGTGGCTGCTGTGCTGTGCTGTGCTGTGTCCATCCACTACATACACTCCAGTGGCTGCTGTGCTGTGCCCATCCACTACATACACTCCACTGGCTGCTGTGCTGTGCCCATCCACTACATACACTCCACTGGCTGCTGTGCTGTGTCCATCCACTACATACACTCCAGTGGCTGCTGTGCTGTGTCCATCCACTACATACACTCCAGTGGCTGCTGTGCTGTGCCCATCCACTACATACACTCCACTGGCTGCTGTGCTGTGTCCATCCACTACATACACTCCAGTGGCTGCTGTGCTGTGTCCATCCACTACATACACTCTAGTGGCTGCTGTGCTGTGTCCATCCACTACATACACTCCAGTGGCTGCTGTGCTGTGTCTATCCACTCTAGTGGCTGCTGTGCTGTGCTGTGTCCATCTACTACATACACTCCAGTGGCTGCTGTGCTGTGTCTATCCACTCTAGTGGCTGCTGTGCTGTGTCTATTCACTCAGGGGGTGGGGGTATTTGCGGGTGTGATCGCTCACCCTCCACATATCATGCAAGTAGAGAAAGGACACTGCTTCTGCAGCTACCTCTCTCCTCAACGCAGCACACAGCAGCGTGTGTGCTGGGCTGGGGAGTGAGGCTTCTGCAGAAGCAGTTGCTCTCTCCCTGCTCCAAGTGCCGCTGTCTGCAACAGTGAAGGGGGGCAACAAGACCCGGGACCCCTTTCCCCCTCCCGGCCCCTCCAACAGGCCCATATAAAGAGTACCCCCTCTCCCACCTCTCAGCGCCACTGGATGTGTCAATACATCCCGGTGACTGCTGTACTGTGCTACGACTTTGCTGACCTGACCTACAGTATCTGTCCAATGTGTCCATCCACTTCAGTGCTGAGCTGACATGCCTGTCCAGTGTCCATCCACTCCAGTGCTACTGATGTATCTGTCCAGTGTCCATCTACTCCAGTGCTGCTTGCTTACCTGTTCAGTGTATATTCATTTCAGTGCTGCTGTCTTGTCTATAAGGTGTCCATCTACTCCAGTGCTGCTAACTTAGCGATCCAGTGTTCATCCACTCCAATGCTGCTAACGTATCTATCCAGTGTCCATCCAAAAAGATTAAAAATAAAAAAAATGTTTTTTAATTTTTTTATGTACAGCTTGGTGTGTGTGCTGTACGTACCTCACTGCATTTACATAAATAGAAACGTTTGCAATTTTTTGGGTAAATTAATACTATAATTGTGTTATTTATACAACTGATGTGTGGTGTAGGTGCCGTAACCCACTGTGTTCACATTATATATAATACTGTGACTCTGCAGGACCTACCCCACTGCGTTCCCCTAATATATAAGTACTGTGACTAAGCAGGTTGTATCCCACTGCGTTCTCAAATTATAAGCACTGTTCAGTCTGCAGTGTGAGTATGCAAAAAAAGTTTAAATAAATACATACTATGATTATTTTTTGTACAACTGGTGTGGGTTCCTTGATATTGATAATGGCCAGTCGAGAAAAGAGCGGGAGCAGCAATAAAATACTAAAGCTTCAAATGCTGCCAGTCATGATAGTACAGCATCTACTAAAGGTAGTCCAGGGGGCAAAAAGTTTAGAAAAGAGCACCTAAGATCAAAATTGTTCACACTGTTAAAAAAGGGGTAGAGGTGTCACCTTAAACAGTGAAGAAGAAAAAAAAGAGAACACTAAGGCTCAAACTGTGTGTTCACAAATGCTAGTCTAGTGGAGTCTACATTAGCTATGTGTGAGTCTGACATTTCTCACACTGTCCTCATAGAGATGCCTCTTTCATCTCCTTCTACCATTTCTGCACGTATGGGGAGCAGTACAAGTAAAGATGATGATAAGGACATTATATAAATTGAGGCTGCTAGTGTGGAAGTGGAACAGGATGAAGGGTATATTTGTCTACTACCAGTGGTGTCGAGAGGGGATGGGAGAGGGTACAAAATTACCTGGGCCTAGGTTTGAAGGAGGGCCCCAGTAGGGGCCTGGGGACCCCTCCCCCTTACATGGCAGCAGCAGCTGCAGCACTTACCCTCAGCCCAGCACAAGCTGCTGTGTGCTGGGCTGTAGTGTGGCCATGGAGGCAATTACCCATGGAGGGTGCATGGCCACGCCTCCTGTGATTAGGCTATGCCACCTGAAAAGTACCTGGGCCCAGCCAGGCTCTATACTGCCCTGTCTACTACTACTATCTGACACTACTGAGGAGGATGAGGATGCTGATGATGTTGTTTGTGTAAGTCAGCCTTCAGTGACAGCAGTTCTTGCCCGTGATAAAAAGAAAGCCATTGTGATGCCTGGGCATAGACCAAAAAAGCCACTTCTTGGGTGTGGAATTATTTTTACCCAAATCCTGACAATGTTTGTGAAGTCATCTGCTCAAATTTTGAGACCAAAGTAAGTAGAGGTACAGATGTTAACCATCTAGACACCTCCTCCATGTTACATCATTTGAGGCGAGTTCATTAAATTTATTTGACAAAATTATAATGTAATTGACACCCTCATCATCAACCTCCTCATTAGTGATTGGAAGTAGGCCTTCCAAAAAATTGGGTTGTGTGGGCCCAAACAAACCAAGCACTTCAGCCACAAAAAGCCAGTCCATGTCGCTGATGTGGTTTGTTAAACTGTGCATGTCCTTTTTAATATACAACATAAAAGTGGGTGGGAGGGCCCAAGGACAATTCCATCTTGCACCACTTTTCTTTTAATAATGGGCTGCAGTTTTGGGGGGCATTGGGGAGCAGATGTCCTTCCCAAGGAGTTCAAGAAGTTTGGAGGTATGCAGATGGACTGGTGTTCATGCACATAATCCGATCAGAGAAAAGTTTTACATTTTAAAGGATCATTTTATGTAAAATTCTTCTGTTTTTTGTTTTCCTCCCTAGTGATATACTCCTGCCACTGTAAATGGAGCAAATGGGCAAATATTCTAAGTAAAAGTGAAAAAGTCAATGGCTATAACCATCACTTGACTCAAGCAGTTACAGTCATCATTTGTGCAGTCAGTATGCTTTACGTCATAGGTCCAGGTTCCAACCTAAAGGCCTGTTCTTCATTGTCAGGTTTGAAACTGTTTTCTATTTATGGTTTCGGCAGCAAAAGTTGTCAAACAACATTCGCTAATGAACACGAGATGAGACCTAACCAGGAATTTAACTTTGTAAAACATTTCAAATGCTGATTAATTTGCATACAGTAATTTTCCTAAAACATGTTTTTTTCCTCAAACTTTTAACGATGCTCTGCTGAGAAACTGTATCAGCGTATGAGGAAACTGTTTACAAATAAATATCTGCATGATCAACAATATTACAGTGCAACAGATTTGTCTAAGCAGCAGGATAATTCAGGCGATTCCTACAGTTGTTATAGTGGGGCCAATGCAGCGATGAAGTCAAGTCAGACACAATTACACTTGCATTGTTTATACAGAAGTACAGTAAATGCGGACACTCACCTGTATGCAATTTTGTAGGCATCTTTGTACTCCTGTGGATCGATATAACCAGCATCATCATCATCAGCTATTCCTTTGTAACCTGTGGCGAGTGAAGCGGAGCGAGCCACTGAGCCCAAAGTATGGTGAGTGAACACTTTGGGTCACCATATTAGACTTTGGGTCCAATGTTCTGAACCGTTCTCCTCCCCCTGCAATCACAGTTTAAATGTCCCATGGCTCATGTGGTCTTATTCCATCTCAGGCAACATTCACTGTAGTGGAGATAGACACAACTATGCCACGACCCTGGTCCTCCTCCTGAGGTGTCTCTCTGACTGGAGCGAGAGCTGACCCAACCCCCGCCCCCTCCAACAAGCCCATGCTCGGGAAAGACTTTATCTTCAAAGGGGGGGGGGGGAGGTTGGTTGGTTTAGACTTCAGGGCCCTCTAATAGCAGCAGTGGAGGGAAGTTGCAAACTCTCTCTATCTGACTGGTCGCATCCTGTGTGACCAGGTCAGATAAGACACTTGCTGGTATGGTCGCATCTTATGCGACCATGCCAGGCAAGTGGTTAAACAATTTGTTGGCCTCTTTTTATGCAATTTTCTAAATATCAAACCACATTAAAATCTTCTTCATAATAATAATAATAATAATAATAATACAAAGTGGGTATCCAATTATCCGAAAACGGGGTTTCACTGTACCTGTGTGTTTTCGGGATAAGGTTTTTTTTTTTTTTACAGGCGATCCATCTGGATAGCCTGTAAAAAAAATTGGTGTAACATCGGAAAAAAGTCCGGAAAATGGCAGTTTTTCGGACCCGATGTTTTTCCGGGGATAGTTGGATATCCCCCAAAGTCTGAACATGTATCAATCTGCATTTTGGAAAACCACCAGTAAAATGGTGAGAAAAAAGAATAAGGATTAATTTGGTAGTACTGATTATTTTTTTAAATGACAGGGGCGTGCAGGAGATGCTGTTGGTGGCCCACAATATTTGTGGACATTTTTGCCATTTGGCACATGCATGTCAAAGACTGGAGCGCCAGCAAAAACTCTTGAATTTGCCCTTACATTAGCTAAAGTGAGAGGTAGTAATAAGGTGGAATTCTGCCCTTTATATGCTTCAGCAGATGGAGGAGCAGCAAAAGGCCATTCAAGCCTACACGTCCACCTATGATATAGGGAAAGGAGCAGGAATGCACCTGAGTCAAGCGCAGTGGAGACTAATTTCCATGTACAAGGTTCTCAAAGCCTTTGAAGTTGCCACATGTGAAGCCAGTTCAGACACTGCCAGCTTGAGTCAGGTAATTCACCTCATCAGAGGCGTAACTCTGGGAGGCAACGGAATCATCTGTCGCCGGGCTCCTGCTCTGAAGGGGGCACCTCTCCTCCCATTCTGTGACACAATTGAATTAAGTTAATTGATAGCTGCTGCTATCTCTTCAATGGCCGACTTTCTCACTGGTCCCTGCACCTTACAAATCACACGCTTTTTATTATATTGTAGATACACATTTTACAAGTGTCATATCCAGGATTAGATATCACAACCCATTACATTGGATAGGAAATATAAGAATTCTAACTACGGTAATATGAAGTTACTTCTCTGACAATTACACATTACTTCATATAGTTACAATTCTCATGCTTACTGTTCAAGGGCAAATAGCTCCATCAGTAAAGTGTCTGCTGTCAGTGTAACAGGTCATGGGTTCTAATCCTGGGTATGACTGCTAAGAAATGTGTGATAAAAAAAATAACACCACACGCGCGCACACACACACATACATATATTTATCTAAATATAGGGGGAGCACCAACATTTATCTTGCCTCCGGGCAACTGGGATAAACTTACGCCACTGCACCTCATCAGGCTTTTGCAAAAGCCACTGGAGAAAGTGGAGGAGGATCTGAAACTGAGCAATTGCACTGCTAAGTATGTCAGACTTGCATATCAAGCCCTTCAATCGCTTTCCCAGGATTCAAGGGTCATCAATCTCTTGAAATCATAGCACTATATGTTGGTGACTGTACTTGATCCTAGGTTTAAGTCATACGTGGTATCTTTTTTTCCAACAGGCACAAATCTGCAGAGATGCAAAGAGCTGTTGTTGAGAAAACTGTCAGCTCAAGCAGAACATGACAAGCAAACATCTCCTTAATTTTCTCCGGCAACTGCGGCTGCAAGGAAAAAACTCAATTTTCCAAAGCAACCCACTGGCGGTGATTAACATCAGTCAGAAAATACTATTGACATCTGGTCTTGACTGAAGGATCCGCCTACAATCACTGACATGTCTACTGTCACTGCATAAAATGCTGTCACCATTGAAAGAATGATTGACGATTATTTCAGTGACAGCATCCAAATAAGCATGTCAGACAGTCTGTTTGAATACTGGCAGGACAAAAATGCAACTTGAAGGCCCTTGCATAAAGTTGCCCACCCTCCAGTGTGTACTCAGAAAGAGTTTTTAGCGCAGCTGGGCACCTTCTCAGCGATCGGCGTAGGCGGTTACTTCCCCATGATGTGGAAAGGATGATGTTCATCAAAATTAATTACAAATTGCACGAGGAAGACTTTTACCAGCAGTTACCTCCAAAAAGTACTGAGGGACCTGGGATGGTGGATTCCAATGGGGACGAATTAATAGTCTGTGAAGATGAGGATGTAGACAATGAATCGATAGGGGTGAGGAATCAGATTATGATGATGACAACTACGACATTGTGGATGTAAACTAAAGCCAGTTTTTGCACTGTCCATTGCCAGCTTGTTTTGTGGGGGCCCAAACAAACCAAACATTTCAGCCACAACTTAAAGTGACAGTCCCTGTCGCTGAAATGATTGGTTTGTTAAACTTTGCATGTACTGTTTAATATACAACATAAGGGTGGGTGGGAGGCCCCAAACAATTTCCATCTTGCACCTCTTTTCTTTCCATTATGTGCTCTTTGGAGCATTTTTTGGGCATAGTTTATAAAACGGCCATCCTGTCTGCCACTGCAGTGCCACTCCTAGATGTGCCACATGTTTTTGCCACCAACTTCTGTCTCTTAGCATAGTCATCCAGCTACCTCGCTGCAATCTTTTGGCCTAAACTGGTTGAAAACAATATTGTGAGCTGTGAGGTGTTCAAAATAGTCTGGAAATTAGTGGAAATTAATGTTATTGAGGTTAATAATACTAGAGGAACAAAAACGCCCCCAAATTCTGTGATTTTGGCAGTTTAATGATAAAAAAAAAGTTTGAACCAAAACTAAAACCAAAACCAAAACACACAAGGACGGTTTTGGCAAAACCAATCCCAAACCAAAACACGAAGAAAAAACCAAAACCAAAATCAAAACCCGAAAAATGGCCAGGAGCACATCTCTAGATGTAACATAAAGTATCTTTGGTCTTTGGCCACTATGCTGGGGGAAGAGAGATGCAGATGCACACTCTTAGCACTAAGAACACTGATAATAAAAATAATTTAAATAAACCCTCAGTGTTCTTAGTGCTAAGAGTGTGCATCTGCATCTCTCTTCCCCCAGCATAGTATTAGAAGCCTCAGCATGATAGCACCTTTTGATATCTTTAGTAATAGGATGTGCAATCCAGGTTCCCCCCTTTTTTCCACTATATTTGTGTATATATTGTACACTGGAAGGCAAGGCTTCCTTCCTCTGGATTGGCACTCCTCTCATTCACCCTCAGGTGTTTTAATTAGCTGGGTTCCTGCATTTCAGAACACACATTGATAAGGCCCTATTTAGAGGTAAGTCCTGTATAAATTTATAGAATGTGACAATATTAGGGATGTTAGGGACCCATGTGATGAAGTCACCTGGCCGCGGTACATGGGCCCGCATATTTGCGCAAATGTGTGCTAAGAACTTCAATTATACTCCATGTTAATTGTGAGGGTTTATTTAAATTATTTTTATTATCAGTGTTCTTAGTGCTAAGAGTGTGCATCTGCATCTCTCTTCCCCCAGCATAGTATTAGAAGTAGAGATGAGCGCCTGAAATTTTTCGGGTTTTGTGTTTTGGTTTTGGGTTCGGTTCCGCGGCCGTGTTTTGGGTTCGAACGCGTTTTGGCAAAACCTCACCGAATTATTTTTGTCGGATTCGGGTGTGTTTTGGATTCGGGTGTTTTTTTCAAAAAACCCTAAAAAACAGCTTAAATCATAGAATTTGGGGGTAATTTTGATCCCAAAGTATTATTAACCTCAAAAAACATAATTTACACTCATTTTCAGCCTATTCTGAACACATCACACCTCACAATATTATTTTTAGTCCTAAAATTTGCACCGAGGTCGCTGTGTGAGTAAGATAAGCGACCCTAGTGGCCGACACAAACACCGGGCCCATCTAGGAGTGGCACTGCAGTGTCACGCAGGATGTCCCTTCCAAAAAACCCTCCCCAAACAGCACATGACGCAAAGAAAAAAAGAGGCGCAATGAGGTAGCTGTGTGAGTAAGATTAGCGACCCTAGTGGCCGACACAAACACCGGGCCCATCTAGGAGTGGCACTGCAGTGTCACGCAGGATGGCCCTTCCAAAAAACCCTCCCATACAGCACATGACGCAAAGAAAAAAAGAGGCGCAATGAGGTAGCTGTGTGAGTAAGATTAGCGACCCTAGTGGCCGACACAAACACCGGGCCCATCTAGGAGTGGCACTGCAGTGTCACGCAGGATGTCCCTTCCAAAAAACCCTCCCCAATCAGCACATGATGCAAAGAAAAAGAAAAGAAAAAAGAGGTGCAAGATGGAATTATCCTTGGGCCCTCCCACCCACCCTTATGTTGTATAAACAAAACAGGACATGCACACTTTAACCAACCCATCATTTCAGTGACAGGGTCTGCCACACGACTGTGACTGATATGACGGGTTGGTTTGGACCCCCCCCAAAAAAGAAGCAATTAATCTCTCCTTGCACAAACTGGCTCTACAGAGGCAAGATGTCCACCTCATCTTCACCCTCCGATATATCACCGTGTACATCCCCCTCCTCACAGATTATCAATTCGTCCCCACTGGAATCCACCATCTCAGCTCCCTGTGTACTTTGTGGAGGCAATTGCTGCTGGTCAATGTCTCCGCGGAGGAATTGATTATAATTCATTTTAATGAACATCATCTTCTCCACATTTTCTGGATGTAACCTCGTACGCCGATTGCTGACAAGGTGAGCGGCGGCACTAAACACTCTTTCGGAGTACACACTTGTGGGAGGGCAACTTAGGTAGAATAAAGCCAGTTTGTGCAAGGGCCTCCAAATTGCCTCTTTTTCCTGCCAGTATAAGTACGGACTGTGTGACGTGCCTACTTGGATGCGGTCACTCATATAATCCTCCACCATTCTATCAATGTTGAGAGAATCATATGCAGTGACAGTAGACGACATGTCCGTAATCGTTGTCAGGTCCTTCAGTCCGGACCAGATGTCAGCATCAGCAGTCGCTCCAGACTGCCCTGCATCACCGCCAGCGGGTGGGCTCGGAATTCTGAGCCTTTTCCTCGCACCCCCAGTTGCGGGAGAATGTGAAGGAGGAGATGTTGACAGGTCGCGTTCCGCTTGACTTGACAATTTTGTCACCAGCAGGTCTTTCAACCCCAGCAGACCTGTGTCTGCCGGAAAGAGAGATCCAAGGTAGGCTTTAAATCTAGGATCGAGCACGGTGGCCAAAATGTAGTGCTCTGATTTCAACAGATTGACCACCCGTGAATCCTTGTTAAGCGAATTAAGGGCTGCATCCACAAGTCCCACATGCCTAGCGGAATCGCTCCGTGTTAGCTCCTTCTTCAATGCCTCCAGCTTCTTCTGCAAAAGCCTGATGAGGGGAATGACCTGACTCAGGCTGGCAGTGTCTGAACTGACTTCACGTGTGGCAAGTTCAAAGGGCATCAGAACCTTGCACAACGTTGAAATCATTCTCCACTGCACTTGAGACAGGTGCATTCCATCTCCTATATCGTGCTCAATTGTATAGGCTTGAATGGCCTTTTGCTGCTCCTCCAACCTCTGAAGCATATAGAGGGTTGAATTCCACCTCGTTACCACTTCTTGCTTCAGATGATGGCAGGGCAGGTTCAGTAGTTTTTGGTGGTGCTCCAGTCTTCTGTACGTGGTGCCTGTACGCCGAAAGTGTCCCGCAATTTTTCTGGCCACCGACAGCATCTCTTGCACGCCCCTGTCGTTTTTTAAAAAATTCTGCACCACCAAATTCAAGGTATGTGCAAAACATGGGACGTGCTGGAATTTGCCCATATTTAATGCACACACAATATTGCTGGCGTTGTCCGATGCCACAAATCCACAGGAGAGTCCAATTGGGGTAAGCCATTCCGCGATGATCTTCCTCAGTTGCCGTAAGAGGTTTTCAGCTGTGTGCGTATTCTGGAAAGCGGTGATACAAAGCGTAGCCTGCCTAGGAAAGAGTTGGCGTTTGCGAGATGCTGCTACTGGTGCCGCCGCTGCTGTTCTTGCGGCGGGAGTCCATACATCTACCCAGTGGGCTGTCACAGTCATATAGTCCTGACCCTGCCCTGCTCCACTTGTCCACATGTCCGTGGTTAAGTGGACATTGGGTACAACTGCATTTTTTAGGACACTGGTGAGTCTTTTTCTGACGTCCGTGTACATTCTCGGTATCGCCTGCCTAGAGAAGTGGAACCTAGATGGTATTTGGTAACGGGGGCACACTGCCTCAATAAATTGTCTAGTTCCCTGTGAACTAACGGCGGATACCGGACGCACGTCTAACACCAACATAGTTGTCAAGGACTCAGTTATCCGCTTTGCAGTAGGATGACTGCTGTGATATTTCATCTTCCTCGCAAAGGACTGTTGAACAGTCAATTGCTTACTGGAAGTAGTACAAGTGGGCTTACGACTTCCCCTCTGGGATGACCATCGACTCCCAGCGGCAACAACAGCAGCGCCAGCAGCAGTAGGCGTTACACGCAAGGATGCATCGGAGGAATCCCAGGCAGGAAAGGACTCGTCAGACTTGCCAGTGACATGGCCTGCAGGACTATTGGCATTCCTGGGGAAGGAGGAAATTGACACTGAGGGAGTTGGTGGGGTGGTTTGCGTGAGCTTGGTTACAAGAGGAAGGGATTTACTGGTCAGTGGACTGCTTCCGCTGTCACCCAAAGTTTTTGAACTTGTCACTGACTTATTATGAATGCGCTGCAGGTGACGTATAAGGGAGGATGTTCCGAGGTGGTTAACGTCCTTACCCCTACTTATTACAGCTTGACAAAGGGAACACACGGCTTGACACCTGTTGTCCGCATTTCTGGTGAAATACCTCCACACCGAAGAGCTGATTTTTTTGGTATTTTCACCTGGCATGTCAACGGCCATATTCCTCCCACGGACAACAGGTGTCTCCCCGGGTGCCTGACTTAAACAAACCACCTCACCATCAGAATCCTCCTGGTCAATTTCCTCCCCAGCGCCAGCAACACCCATATCCTCCTCATCCTGGTGTACTTCAACACTGACATCTTCAATCTGACTATCAGGAACTGGACTGCGGGTGCTCCTTCCAGCACTTGCAGGGGGCGTGCAAATAGTGGAAGGCGCATGCTCTTCACGTCCAGTGTTGGGAAGGTCAGGCATCGCAAACGACACAATTGGACTCTCCTTGTGGATTTGGGAATTCAAAGAACGCACAGTTCTTTGCGGTGCTTTTGCCAGCTTGAGTCTTTTCAGTTTTCTAGCGAGAGGCTGAGTGCTTCCATCCTCATGTGAAGCTGAACCACTAGCCATGAACATAGGCCAGGGCCTCAGCCGTTCCTTGCCACTCCGTGTGGTAAATGGCATATTGGCAAGTTTACGCTTCTCCTCCGACAATTTTATTTTAGGTTTTGGAGTCCTTTTTTTTCTGATATTTGGTGTTTTGGATTTGACATGCTCTGTACTATGACATTGGGCATCGGCCTTGGCAGACGACGTTGCTGGCATTTCATCGTCTCGGCCATGACTAGTGGCAGCAGCTTCAGCACGAGGTGGAAGTGGATCTTGATCTTTCCCTAATTTTGGAACCTCAACTTTTTTGTTCTCCATATTTTATAGGCAGAACTAAAAGGCACCTCAGGTAAACAATGGAGATGGATGGATTGGATAGTTTACTAGTATACAATTATGGACGGACTGCCACGGTTAGGTGGTATAAAAAAACCACGGTTAGGTGGTATATATTATAATAATAATACAATTATGGATGGACGGACTGCCTGCCGACTGCCGACACAGAGGTAGCCACAGCCGTGAACTACCGCACTGTACACTGGTTGATAAAGAGATAGTAGTATACTCGTAACAACTAGTATGACACTATGACGACGGTATAAAGAATGGAAAAAAAACCACGGTTAGGTGGTATATATTATAATAATAATACAATTATGGATGGACGGACTGCCTGCCGACTGCCGACACAGAGGTAGCCACAGCCGTGAACTACCGCACTGTACACTGGTTGATAAAGAGATAGTAGTATACTCGTAACAACTAGTATGACACTATGACGACGGTATAAAGAATGGAAAAAAAACCACGGTTAGGTGGTATATATTATAATAATAATACAATTATGGATGGACGGACTGCCTGCCGACTGCCGACACAGAGGTAGCCACAGCCGTGAACTACCGCACTGTACACTGGTTGATAAAGAGATAGTAGTATACTCGTAACAACTAGTATGACACTATGACGACGGTATAAAGAATGGAAAAAAAACCACGGTTAGGTGGTATATATTATAATAATAATACAATTATGGATGGACGGACTGCCTGCCGACTGCCGACACAGAGGTAGCCACAGCCGTGAACTACCGCACTGTACACTGGTTGATAAAGAGATAGTAGTATACTCGTAACAACTAGTATGACACTATGACGACGGTATAAAGAATGGAAAAAAAACCACGGTTAGGTGGTATATATTATAATAATAATACAATTATGGATGGACGGACTGCCTGCCGACTGCCGACACAGAGGTAGCCACAGCCGTGAACTACCGCACTGTACACTGGTTGATAAAGAGATAGTAGTATACTCGTAACAACTAGTATGACACTATGACGACGGTATAAAGAATGGAAAAAAAACCACGGTTAGGTGGTATATATTATAATAATAATACAATTATGGATGGACGGACTGCCTGCCGACTGCCGACACAGAGGTAGCCACAGCCGTGAACTACCGCACTGTACACTGGTTGATAAAGAGATAGTAGTATACTCGTAACAACTAGTATGACACTATGACGACGGTATAAAGAATGGAAAAAAAACCACGGTTAGGTGGTATATATTATAATAATAATAATACAATTATGGATGGACGGACTGCCTGCCGACTGCCGACACAGAGGTAGCCACAGCCGTGAACTACCGCACTGTACACTGGTTGATAAAGAGATAGTAGTATACTCGTAACAACTAGTATGACACTATGACGACGGTATAAAGAATGAAAAAAAAACCACGGTTAGGTGGTATATATTATAATAATAATACAATTATGGATGGACGGACTGCCTGCCGACTGCCGACACAGAGGTAGCCACAGCCGTGAACTACCGCACTGTACACTGGTTGATAAAGAGATAGTAGTATACTCGTAACAACTAGTATGACACTATGACGACGGTATAAAGAATGGAAAAAAAACCACGGTTAGGTGGTATATATTATAATAATAATACAATTATGGATGGACGGACTGCCTGCCGACTGCCGACACAGAGGTAGCCACAGCCGTGAACTACCGCACTGTACACTGGTTGATAAAGAGATAGTAGTATACTCGTAACAACTAGTATGACACTATGACGACGGTATAAAGAATGGAAAAAAAACCACGGTTAGGTGGTATATATTATAATAATAATACAATTATGGATGGACGGACTGCCTGCCGACTGCCGACACAGAGGTAGCCACAGCCGTGAACTACCGCACTGTACACTGGTTGATAAAGAGATAGTAGTATACTCGTAACAACTAGTATGACACTATGACGACGGTATAAAGAATGGAAAAAAAACCACGGTTAGGTGGTATATATTATAATAATAATACAATTATGGATGGACGGACTGCCTGCCGACTGCCGACACAGAGGTAGCCACAGCCGTGAACTACCGCACTGTACACTGGTTGATAAAGAGATAGTAGTATACTCGTAACAACTAGTATGACACTATGACGACGGTATAAAGAATGGAAAAAAAACCACGGTTAGGTGGTATATATTATAATAATAATACAATTATGGATGGACGGACTGCCTGCCGACTGCCGACACAGAGGTAGCCACAGCCGTGAACTACCGCACTGTACACTGGTTGATAAAGAGATAGTAGTATACTCGTAACAACTAGTATGACACTATGACGACGGTATAAAGAATGGAAAAAAAACCACGGTTAGGTGGTATATATTATAATAATAATACAATTATGGATGGACGGACTGCCTGCCGACTGCCGACACAGAGGTAGCCACAGCCGTGAACTACCGCACTGTACACTGGTTGATAAAGAGATAGTAGTATACTCGTAACAACTAGTATGACACTATGACGACGGTATAAAGAATGGAAAAAAAACCACGGTTAGGTGGTATATATTATAATAATAATACAATTATGGATGGACGGACTGCCTGCCGACTGCCGACACAGAGGTAGCCACAGCCGTGAACTACCGCACTGTACACTGGTTGATAAAGAGATAGTAGTATACTCGTAACAACTAGTATGACACTATGACGACGGTATAAAGAATGGAAAAAAAACCACGGTTAGGTGGTATATATTATAATAATAATACAATTATGGATGGACGGACTGCCTGCCGACTGCCGACACAGAGGTAGCCACAGCCGTGAACTACCGCACTGTACACTGGTTGATAAAGAGATAGTAGTATACTCGTAACAACTAGTATGACACTATGACGACGGTATAAAGAATGGAAAAAAAACCACGGTTAGGTGGTATATATTATAATAATAATACAATTATGGATGGACGGACTGCCTGCCGACTGCCGACACAGAGGTAGCCACAGCCGTGAACTACCGCACTGTACACTGGTTGATAAAGAGATAGTAGTATACTCGTAACAACTAGTATGACACTATGACGACGGTATAAAGAATGGAAAAAAAACCACGGTTAGGTGGTATATATTATAATAATAATACAATTATGGATGGACGGACTGCCTGCCGACTGCCGACACAGAGGTAGCCACAGCCGTGAACTACCGCACTGTACACTGGTTGATAAAGAGATAGTAGTATACTCGTAACAACTAGTATGACACTATGACGACGGTATAAAGAATGGAAAAAAAACCACGGTTAGGTGGTATATATTATAATAATAATACAATTATGGATGGACGGACTGCCTGCCGACTGCCGACACAGAGGTAGCCACAGCCGTGAACTACCGCACTGTACACTGGTTGATAAAGAGATAGTAGTATACTCGTAACAACTAGTATGACACTATGACGGTATAAAGAAAGAAAAAAAAATACCACGGTTAGGTGGTATATATTGTAATACAATTATGGATGGACGGACTGCCTGCCGAGTTCCGACTGCCGACACAGAGGTAGCCACAGCCGTGAACTACCGCACTGTACTGTGTCTGCTGCTAATATAGACTGGTTGATAAAGAGATAGTATACAATACATACAACAATGAATATACTACTATACTGGTGGTCAGGCACTGTGGTCACCACTAGTCACACTGGCAGTGGCACTCCTGCAGCAAAAGTGTGCACTGTTTAATTTTAAATTAATATAATATTATGTACTCCTGGGGGCTCCTGCTATAACAACCTGCAGTGCTCCCCAGTCTCCCCCACAATTATTATAAGCTTTGCCTTTTATACATTGATGTGCAGCACACTGGGCTGAGCTGAGTGCACACAGACTGAGTCACACTGTGTGACTGGCTGCTGCTGTGTATCGTTTTTTTTCAGGCAGAGAACGGATATAGCAGAGAACGGATATATATTAAAATAAATAAAAGTTAACTAACAACAACTGCACTGGTCACTGTGGTAAACTCTGTCTGACTCTGCACAATCTCTCTCTCTCTTCTAATCTAATTTCTAATGGAGAGGACGCCAGCCACGTCCTCTCCCTATCAATCTCAATGCACGTGTGAAAATGGCGGCGACGCGCGGCTCCTTATATAGAATCCGAGTCTCGCGAGAATCCGACAGCGTCATGATGACGTTCGGGCGCGCTCGGGTTAACCGAGCAAGGCGGGAGGATCCGAGTCTGCTCGGACCCGTGAAAAAAACATGAAGTTCGTGCGGGTTCGGTTTCAGAGAAACCGAACCCGCTCATCTCTAATTAGAAGCCTCTGTTACGCACACCAGTGCTAACAGGAGTATACCGGTGTATGAACAGAGAGGGATGCGAAGCAGACGAACTCACAGACAGTATAACATAACATACACAGAAGGTGATGGGATAACTAATAAACACAAAGTGAACGGAGAAGCCCAAAGGCTCAGGAACTGGGTGTCTCCCTAGTGTCAGGAATGCTCAGATGGAATAGAGCGGACAATGAAGCGAGATGTAGTGATTTAACATGTGGAGCACCCGAAATGATGTTGCTAAGAGCAACAGGAAAAACCCCAAAGGGTTACCAACGGGTGTGGGAATAAACTCCCTGGTCAGAGATAGAAATATAGACACAAGGAGAGTATCCACAATCCTAAACCCCACTTGCAGGGCACAGGTTCAGCTTACTGCCACTAAACTGACACCTGGACGCCCTGCACAGTGAGGGAGGATTAAGCAAGCAGGTCTGAGAGTACAGCCGCAAACCTGCTGGGTTCACAGAATAGCAAAAGAACCCGTGCAGGTTAAACAACTGACTCCAGTCTTACTGCTAGGTCCGGATTGGCAGAATGAAGTACCGAATCCCAAGGCCTATTTGCAGTAAGCAACAAGTAAATTCAAGGTCACACAGTACTAGCTAACTCTCTGGAACTGACTAACAAACAAAGATTCAGCAGCATTTGCCTAGCCTGAGAGGATGGTTTATATAGCAGGTGCTGTCCACGCCCCACTCAGACCTCACAGACTGTGAGCACAAAACCAGCGCCGGATTCCCTGCCGTGCACAAAGCCTGTAACCACTGCACAGTAAAATCCCGGACCAGAGTATCAGCTGCGCTCAGGTTACTTCGCTAACACTTGCCTCCCGGTTGCCATGGCGACGTGGCAGCACAGAGCAGGAGATCCTAACAGTACCCCCCCTCTGACGAGGGGTTTAAGAACCCCTACCACCGGGTTTATCGGGGAACTGCGAGAAGAAAGAGCGTATCAGTCTGGGGGCATGAAGATCACAACTGCGCACCCACGACCGCTCTTCCGGGCCATACCCCTTCCAGTGCACCAAAAATGACAGCCGACCCGAACCATCTTGGAGTCAAGAACCCTTTCAACCACAAACTCCCTCTGACCCCGTATCAGAAGAGGAGAAGGTCTTCCACTGGAAGAAGGATTACTAACCGCCAGTTTAAAAGGGAACAATGAAATGTTTTACTGATACCCAATGAACGGGGCAGATCTAACTGAAATGCCACTGGATTGATAACCCTGGTGATCTTATAAGGGCCGATGAACCGGGGGCCTAACTTATGAGATGGCTGTCTCAACTTCAAATTCTTGGTGGACAACCAGACGAAGTCTCCTAATTTGAAGCTGCAGGATCTTCTCCGCTTATCAAAAACCCTTTTGGTCACTAATGACACAGACACAAGGGCTTTCTTCACTTTCCTCCAAATACCCCTAAGGGCCGAAACCACAGAGGAACCACCAGGCGTGGAATCCAGGGGGTCAAAAGAATTGGCCTTAGGATGATGCCCATACACACAAAGGAAGGGAGAGATCCCTGTAGCAGAGTGAGCCGCGTTGTTATAGGCAAACTCCGCCATGGACAGATGAGCAACCCAGTCAGTATGACACTTGGAGACATAACACCTGAGGAACTGCTCCAAAGACTGTTTCACCCTCTCAGTCTGCCCATTAGACTGTGGATGGTAGCCTGACGACAAGCTCATAGAAATCTGGAGATCAGAACAAAATGCCCTCCAGAATTTGGCCACAAACTGGGATCCACGGTCAGAGACCACATCAAGTGGCAACCCCTGGAGGCGCACAACATGCTGCATAAATAACTCAGACAGGCGTCTGGCCGATGGCAACCCAACCAGTGGAACGAAATGCGCCATCTTCGAAAACCTGTCAACGACAACCCAAATGGCTGTCATCCCCGAGGATTTGGGCAAGTCCACCACAAAATCCATGGAAATGTGGGTCCATGGCTTAGATGGAATAGAGAGTGGATGTAATGGGCCGACAGGAACCCCTCTAGGAGTTTTATTTCGGGCACAAACGTCACATGCCCGAACCCACTGATCCACATCCCTAGCCACCGAGGGCCACCACACCGCCCTAGACAGCAACTCCCGAGTTCTGGCAATACCCGGATGCCCTGCCGACCTCTTGGCATGGAATTCCAGGAACACTCGCTGTCTTAACCTAGGAGGCACAAACAAGAGACCTACCGGATGGTCTGGAGGAGCCTGCTCCTGTGCTCTAAGGACTAATGACAAGAGGTCCTGGGTAATGCCCACTTTAATACATGATGGGGACACAATGGGCAATGGCTCCTCGTGGTCTCTTGGACTGGAGCAAAACTCTGCGAGAGCGCATCAGCCTTGATGTTTTTTGACCCAGGGCGATATGTTATCAAAAAATTAAAGCGAGCAAAAAACAAAGCCCATCGTGCCTGCCTAGCATTGAGCCGCTTCGCTGACTCTAAATATGCCAGATTCTTATGGTCGGTGAGAATTGAGACCACAAACTTAGCCCCCTCAAGCCAGTGTCTCCTCTCCCCGAGTGCATCCTTTATAGCCAACAATTCTCGGTTACCCACATCATAATTCATCTCGGCAGACGAAAATTTACGGGAAAAGTCAGCACAGGGATGAAGGCGATTATCAGACACCCCCATCTGAGAGAGCACTGCCCCAATACCTATCTCAGAGGCATCCACTTCTACCACAAAAGGACGCTCTGGATCTGGGTGTCGCAGCACTTTGGCCGAGACAAATGCCCTTTTGAGACGGGCAAAGGCCGCTTTGGCCTCTTAAGACCAGTGAGCAACATCCGCCCCTTTCTTAGTGAGTGCCACCAAGGGGGCCACTATAGACGAAAATCCAGCGATAAATCGTCTATAAAAATTTGCAAAGCCCAGAAAACGCTGAAGCGCCTTCAAATTAGTGGGCTGCACCCAATCCAGGACTGCCTGTACCTTAGAACCCTCCATTTGGAAACCTTCTGAGGAGATAATATACCCTAGAAATGCGATTTGCTGGACTTCAAATTCGCACTTCTCCAGCTTCGCCCCAAGCTGGTGGTCTCTGAGTTTCTGGAGTACTAAGCGTACATGCTTCCGATGTTCCTCCAGGGAATGGGAGAAGATTAGGATGTCATCTAGATAAACAACTAAGAATCTATCCAAATATTCCCTGAGCACATCGTTCATGAATTCCTGGAAGACTGCCGGGGCATTAGAGAGCCCAAAAGGCATCACCAAATATTCATAATGCCCTGAGTGGGTATTAAAGGCAGTCTTCCATTCATCCCCCTCTCTTATTCGGATTAGATTGTAGGCACCGCGTAGGTCAATCTTAGAAAAAATGGTGGCAGTGCGAAGCTGGTCAAACAAAACCGAAATGAGAGGCAGTGGGTACGAGTATTTCATCGTGATATGGTTCAATTCCCTGAAGTCGATGCAGGGTCGCAACGAACCGTCCTTTTTACCCACGAAGAAGAACCCCGACCCAACTGGGGACTGTGAGGGTCTGATAAATCCCTTAGCCAAGTTCTCCTGAATGTACTCTGCCATAGCCTGAGTCTCAGGACGTGACAGGGAGTACAACCTGCTCTTGGGAAGCTTAGCATCCGGCAACAAATCAATGGCACAGTCATAGGGGCGATGGGGAGGCAGTACCTCCGCAACTTTTTTGGAGAACACATCCACAAAATCTGCATAACATCCTGGCAATCCTGGCAAACTTAGCTGCGAGAGCCTGACTGGAAGGCTCAAGCAACTCCTGAAACAATCACTACCCCAACTAAGAATCTCCCCAGAGACCCAGTCAAATTGAGGGTTATGGGCCCTTAACCAGGGTAACCCCAACACCAATGGGGCAAAAGAACAGACAGTCACATAGAAAGACAGTTTTTCAGAGTGTGTGGCTCCAATAAACAAAGGAATCTGGCTGGTGCAGGAGGTAATTTTACCCTGGGACAATGGTTCCCCGTTTAACCCACAGATCTCAATCTCTGATGCCAAAGGTACTGAGGGAACAGAGTGTTCCAGGGCGAATTGACGGTCCATGAAAACCCCATCGGCCCCACTGTCAACAAAGGCCTCAGTCTTGACAGTTTGGCCGAGGATCTCTAAAGTCACCGGAATGAGAAAAGTCTTTTTGGGAAATTCCGACTTCTGACCTGACAGGATATTTCCCATCACCCTCAGGCCCTGAAGTTTTCCGGCTTTTCTGGGCATGATACTACGACATGACCTTTATTCCCACAGTACAAACACAAACCCTGCTGTCTCCTCCGCGTCTTCTCACGCGAGGAGAGGCGGGTAGCCCCAATCTGCATAGGCTCCTCGGAATATTCCTCAGAGTCTGAGGTTCCCTTAGGAAAAAAGGAAACTGCAGTCTCCCTTTCAAGCCTACGCTCTCTCAGCCATCTATCCACCCGGATGGATAACTGCATGAGCTGATCTAAGCTATCAGGCGAGGGATATTGTACCAGTTGGTCCTTTATCTGGTCAGAAAGACCCCTTCGGTACTGGTTTCTCAGGGCTGGGTCATTCCACTGGGTATCATGAGCCGACCTCCGAAACTCCGTACTATAAACCTCAGCTGGCCGTCGCCCTTGCTTAAGGACCGTAATCTGAGCTTCGGCTGAAGCCATCTTGTCAGGGTCATCATACAAAATGCCCAGTGCCGTAAAAAAAGCATCAACGCTTTTAAGCGACGGACAGTCAGGCTGCAACCCATATGCCCAGACCTGTGGGTCTCCTTGTAGCAAGGAAATCACCATGCCCACCCGCTGAATCTCCGACCCAGAAGACTGGGGCCTAAGCCTGAAATATAGCTTACAGCTCTCTTTGAAGCAAAAGAACTGCGAGCGATCTCCAGAAAAATGATCCGGGAGATTTACTTTCGGCTCCTTAACCCCTGAGCTTGCCGCTGCTGCTGCGGGAGCTCCACTAGTGGCCTGCGGGGTGTTCATTTTAATGGACATCTCATTAAATTGTCGAGTCAGGACCTGCACCTGATTGACCACCTGTTGCAAAGTATTTTGAGGGGTATGCTCCATATTCCCACAAAATTTCAACAGGAGTAAGGCTGCTGAATATGTTACGCACACCAGTGCTAACAGGAGTATACCGGTGTATGAACAGAGAGGGATGCGAAGCAGACGAACTCACAGACAGTATAACATAACATACACAGAAGGTAATGGGATAACTAATAAACACAAAGTGAACGGAGAAGCCCAAAGGCTCAGGAACTGGGTGTCTCCCTAGTGTCAGGAATGCTCAGATGGAATAGAGCGGACAATGAAGCGAGATGTAGTGATTTAACATGTGGAGCACCCGAAATGATGTTGCTAAGAGCAACAGGAAAAACCCCAAAGGGTTACCAACGGGTGTGGGAATAAACTCCCTGGTCAGAGATAGAAATATAGACACAAGGAGAGTATCCACAATCCTAAACCCCACTTGCAGGGCACAGGTTCAGCTTACTGCCACTAAACTGACACCTGGACGCCCTGCACAGTGAGGGAGGATTAAGCAAGCAGGTCTGAGAGTACAGCCGCAAACCTGCTGGGTTCACAGAATAGCAAAAGAACCCGAGCAGGTTAAACAACTGACTCCAGTCTTACTGCTAGGTCCGGATTGGCAGAATGAAGTACCGAATCCCAAGGCCTATTTGCAGTAAGCAACAAGTAAATTCAAGGTCACACAGTACTAGCTAACTCTCTGGAACTGACTAACAAACAAAGATTCAGCAGCATTTGCCTAGCCTGAGAGGATGGTTTATATAGCAGGTGCTGTCCACGCCCCACTCAGACCTCTCAGACTGTGAGCACAAAACCAGCGCCGGATTCCCTGCCGTGCACAAAGCCTGTAACCACTGCACAGTAAAAACCCGGACCGGAGTATCAGCTGCTCTCAGGTTACTTCGCTAACACTTGCCTCCCGGTTGCCATGGCGACGTGGCAGCACAGAGCAGGAGATCCTAACAGCCTCAGCATGATAGCACCTCTTGATATCTTTAGTAATAGGATGTGCAATCCAGGTTCCCCCCTTTTTCCACTATATTTGTGTATATATTGTACACTGGAAGGCAAGGCTTCCTTCCTCTGGATTGGCACTCCTCCCATTCACACTCAGGTGTTTTAATTAGCTGGGTTCCTGCTTTTCAGAACACACATTGATGAGGCCCTATTTAGAGGTAAGTCCTGTATAAATTTATAGAATGTGATAATATTAGGGATGTTAGGGACCCATGTGATGAAGTCACCTGGCCGCGATCCATGGGCCCACATATTTGCCCAAATGTGTGCTAAGAACTTCAATTATACTCCATGTTAATTGTGAGGGTTTATTTAAATTATTTTTATTATCAGTGTTCTTAGTGCTAAGAGTGTGCATCTGCATCTCTCTTCCCCCAGCATAGTATTAGAAGCCTCAGCATGATAGCACCTTTTGATATCTTTAGTAATAGGATGTGCAATCCAGGTTCCCCCCTTTTTTCCACTGTCTTTGGCCACTAGGCTGCACCAGCCATGTCTATGCCAAGTAGCATTGGCCTGCTCTTGATACCAGTGGTTGATGGACACCGGGCTAAAAATAAAGAATATATTATTAATACATAGAATATGTGTCCCTATTCAGTATATTAATAAATATAATCCGTGGTGACCCCATCGCAAATTAATAAATTAGATATGTGTAATGTCCACCCACAAACAAACACATGACATTTACGGTGCCGAAAACTTGAACTAAATTGTGGGGTGCTAGTGTGAATCAGGTTCGGGTGATCAGAGCGGCAGACCTGCTTTACCTCTCAGACACAATGACAACACAAACATAATATAGTATCCAACTCCATTTTATTATCCTAACAAAATTTACAAGAGGCAGGTAAACAGGGAACTGGCGCACAATTGAAGCAGGCTGGTTATGGCTTCTAAATAACAGTCTCAGGTAACCAGCGTTAGCAATACAGGTAGCAGGTAAGCAAGTAACTGGTGCACAATTGAAGCAGGCTGGTTACGGCTTCTAAATAATAGTCTCAGGTAACAAGCGTCAGAAATACAGGTAGCAGGTAAGCAGGAACTTGTGCACGATTAAAGCAGGCTGGTTATGGCTATTAAACGACAGTCTCAGGTAACCAGTGTTAGCAATACAGGTAGCAGGTAAGCAGGAACTTGTGCACGATTAAAGCAGGCTGGTTATGGCTACTAAACAACAGTCTCAGGTAACCAGCGTCAGCAATACAGGTAGCAGGTAAGCAGGAACTTGTGCACGATTAAAGCAGGCTGGTTATGGCTATTAAACGACAGTCTCAGGTAACCAGCGTTAGCAATACAAGTAGCAGGTAAGCAGGTAACTTGTGCACAATTAAAGCAGGCTGGTTATGGCTACTAAACAACAGTCTCAGGTAACCAGCGTCAGCAATACAGGTAGCAGGTAAGCAGGAACTTGTGCACGATTAAAGCAGGCTGGTTATGGCTATTAAATGACAGTCTCAGGTAACCAGCGTTAGCAATACAAGTAGCAGGTAAGCAGGAACTTGTGCACGATTAAAGCAGGCTGGTTATGGCTATTAAACGACAGTCTCAGGTAACCAGCGTCAGCAATACAGGTAGCAGGTAAGCAGGAACTTGTGCACGATTAAAGCAGGCTGGTTATGGCTATTAAACGACAGTCTCAGGTAACCAGCGTTAGCAATACAAGTAGCAGGTAAGCAGGAACTTGTGCACGATTAAAGCAGGCTGGTTATGGCTATTAAACGACAGTCTCAGGTAACCAGCGTCAGCAATACAGGTAGCAGGTAAGCAGGAACTTGTGCACGATTAAAGCAGGCTGGTTATGGCTATTAAACGACAGTCTCAGGTAACCAGCGTCAGCAATACAGGTAGCAGGTAAGCAGGAACTTGTGCACGATTAAAGCAGGCTGGTTATGGCTATTAAACGACAGTCTCGGGTAACCAGCGTTATCAATACAAGTAGCAGGTAAGCAGGTAACTTGTGCACAATTAATGCAGGCTGGTTATGGCTTGTAAACAACAGTCTCAGGTAACCAGCGTTCCTTAGTAGCGGATAAATGCATTAACATTAGCTTTCACACTGCTGGGCGGAGCTTGCATAAAAAGAACTATCAGTACCAGCATTCCTTAATAGCAGACAAATGCATTAACATTAGCTTTCACACTGCTGGGCGGAGCTTGCATAAAAAGAACTATCAGTACCAGCATTCCTTAATAGCAGACAAATGCATTAACATTAGCTTTTACACTGCTGGGCGGAGCTTGCATAAAAAGAACTATCAGTACCAGCATTCCTTAATAGCAGATAAATGCATTAACATTAGCTTTTACACTGCTGGGCGGAGCTTGCATAAAAAAGAACTATCAGTATCAGCAATCCTTAATAGCGGATAAATGCTTTAACATTAACTTTCACACTGCTGGGCGGAGCTTGCATAAAAAGAACTATCAGTATCAGCAATCCTTAATAGCAGATAAATGCATTAACATTAGCTTTCACACTGCTGGGCGGAGCTTGCATAAAAGAACTATCAGTATCAGCAATCCTTAATAGCAGATAAATGCATTAACATTAGCTTTCACACTGCTGGGCGGAGCTTGCATAAAAAGAACTATCAGTACCAGCATTCCTTAATAGCAGACAAATGCATTAACATTAGCTTTTACACTGCTGGGCGGAGCTTGCATAAAAAGAACTATCAGTACCAGCATTCCTTAATAGCAGATAAATGCATTAACATTAGCTTTTACACTGCTGGGCGGAGCTTGCATAAAAAAGAACTATCAGTATCAGCAATCCTTAATAGCGGATAAATGCTTTAACATTAACTTTCACACTGCTGGGCGGAGCTTGCATAAAAAGAACTATCAGTACCAGCAATCCTTAATAGCAGATAAATGCATTAACATTAGCTTTCACACTGCTGGGCGGAGCTTGCATAAAAGAACTATCAGTATCAGCAATCCTTAATAGCAGATAAATGCATTAACATTAGCTTTCACACTGCTGGGCGGAGCTTGCATAAAAAAGAACTATCAGTACCAGCATTCCTTAATAGCAGATAAATGCATTAACATTAGCTTTCATACTGCTGGGCGGAGCTTGCATAAAAAGAACTATCAGTACCAGCATTCCTTAATAGCAGATAAATGCATTAACATTAGCTTTCACACTGCTGGGCGGAGCTTGCATAAAATGAACTAACAGTACCAGCATTCCTTAATAGCAGATAAATGCATTCACAAATATATAAGGGCAGTCTACCCCCTTTTACAACATTCCAAAACAAATATGCGGGGCACAGCACTAGTGGGGAGCCTCTTCCCCTGGAATACAATATATTGCCCCCAGATTACAGAGTCTTTGCAGCAGAAGGGGTTAAGCCGGGCACATACAAATGAGGGGAGCGCAACTCCTAATTATCTAAACTTGCGGGGGTACTGTGATGAGGGGAGCCCACCCCTTTTATTATTAATTGTCTCACCGGGGCACTCATGAAGGGCAACCTACCCACTTAGTAAATAATATGTTCCCCAAATGCAGAGTTCATGCAGCGGAAGGGGTTAAATACCGGACACAGGGGATCTTAGGGGTGTCTACACCCTTTACTAATACTATGTCCCCTCTTTGCAGAGTTCAAGCAGCGGAAGGGCTCAACAGGGGCAGAGTTTCTGGCAGCGGAAGGGTTGTTTGCAAGTTCTCACCCATCGCTGCGGCGCTTCTGCCACCTCCGATCCTCCGCATCTTCAGCGTGGCTGTCTGGAGTCTCCCTCCTCAGTCTCCGGTCCGGTCTTCTCCTCTTCAGCTGCCGCCGCGCCGTCTCCGGGTCTTCACTCCTCTTGTGCAGCAGACTCCGGTCCGCGCCGTCATCTCTACGCTGGGGTCTTCTCGGGTCCTCGCCGTACTCCAGCCGCCAGGGGTCCTCGCTGGGGTCTTCTTCCCGGGGTCGTCCTTCGCGGTGCCTGCGCGCTTCTCATCTGCCGCTCCTTGGAATCCAGGGGACGGATGTCATCACTGCTCTGCTGGACGGGCTGCGGTTCCTCCGGCCCAGCGCTCCAGTCTCTCAGCAGCGGCGGCTCTTCTCCGCACTCCATCCCCGCTGGCACTGACGCGGCCAGCTCTTCTCCTCAGGCAGGGTCTCCGGCATTCTTCTGGCACTGGTGCTCCGGTCGCTGGTTCTCCCCTCGGCTTCTTCTCTGCGCAGACGGTCCTCACACACTGGCAGGCGGCTCCTGGGGCTACATGGCGACACCTTCCCCAGGTAATCTTCCCATTCCTCCAGGGCTCCTCTGGCAGCGATCCTCCCAGCGCTGCATACTCCAGTCTTCAGGCTCTGGACACTACATGGCTCCACTTCCCCAGGTACATATTCCCATTCCTCCAGGTCTCTTTCTCCTGTGCTGTGAGGCTTCTTTTAAGGGTCCTGGTGCTCCTCCACCTCCCCTCTCCTCTATGATGACTGGCTCCCGGGGCCCCAGCAACAGACCACCCCCTGGTCACTCTGCCCTACAACCCAGGGGACCCAATCAGCTGGGGACATGTTTCCCAGACTTTTTATGTTGCTGGGTAAGAAGTGACAGGACCAGAGAATTGGCGGCAAAATCCCTGTCCCAATCTGACAGGGTCACATAAAGTTCAGCCCACGATCTACTCTGGGACTTGTAGTTCCACAATGTAAACAAAAAAAAAATCACAAGGGGATCTCCATGGTGCAATAGCTTCAGGGTATTACATATGTCCTCCAGTTAGCTTATTAATAAATTAGATATGTGCTCTTTTTCAAATAAATACTGTACAGTATGTGCATTGTTATTATAATAACTTCCATTTTCTTCATTGTAGTGTATTTAACAGTGACGTGCGGTGAAGTCTGTGGCTGGAGAGGCACACATGGGGGTGTAAAGGTGGGGAGGGGTGGGCATTATGTGCTTGTTGACCCCAACCATGCCTCCAGCATTCACTTATCCCAATCCCTCTGGCCTTCACTGACTCCCAGCTGTAAGTTCTGGGGAAGGAGGGAGGAAGCTCAAGGTAAGGGTGATTCCTGCTGCCAGCGATTGCGAGCTCCGGTGGGGAGGGGGGATCAGGCACAAGTACCCACGGCTGCAAGCTCCAGGAGGGGTACAGGGCAGGTATAAGTACCCGTGGCTGCAAACTCCAGGGGGGTTGGAGGGGAAATCAGGCACCAGTTCCTGCAGCTGCAAGCTCCAGGAGGTGGGGGGAGGGGGGTATAAGTACCCGCAGCAGCAAGCTCCAGGAGGAGGTGGGGGCAGGCATAGGCGTGTGCAGCACATTTTATTAGAGGGTGCACCTTCGGAGGGGCATGTCTAGCACCACCTATTGGCATTCCTTTCTATTCCATATGCACCTTAACCAGTGGCATCACAACCCAGGTGCAGGGGGTGCTGCCCGCACCAAGGCTGTCACCCTCAGAAGGGATGACACCAAAGTGCTGGCTCTTCTACAGTGACAGGAACCAGGTGCTGCATTGTGATATTCTCCTGCAGCACTCGGCTCCTGTCACAGATTAAGAGCCGGCACTACACCAACCTAGCCTCTGGGGGCAGCCAGCATCTCTGGAGATGCTGGACACACCCTGGAGTGACGTAACGTAACAGGGATCCCGCAAAGCTAAGCACCCTTTTTTATTAAGCCATGGCCCTTTTTTTCGGGTGTCCGCGAAGAGAGAAAAGCAATGGCAGCTTGGGCAAGTGTATGGATGGAGGTGTATTTGTGGGGGTGGGGGGTGGTAGAGACCCCTGAACCAATATACTAGTAGAATGTAATAGTATAACAATATATTGTATAATAGCAGTGACTCTCTCTATGCCTACTACTACTACTACTACAACTACCAATAACAACAACAACAACAACATCCCCACTAAGGGGTCTATTTACTAATCCTTGGATGGAGATAAAGTCAACGAAGATAAAGTACCAGCCAATCAGCTCCCAACTGTCATTTTTCAAACACAGCCTGTGGCATGGCAGTTAGGAGCTGATTGGCTGGTACTTTATCTCCGTTGACTTTATCTCCATCTAAGGCTTAGTAAATAGACCCCTTAGTGCCAGCAGCTACTATTATTATGTACAGTGCCATATGGACTTCACAATAAAGATATGTATATTGTACTTTATGCCCCCCACGCCACCCCAGGGTACACACTCACCCAGCACCAGCCGAGCCACATTGGACGGGAGTATCATGATGGGTGCCATCCATCTGACATCCAGATCAGCCACTGCACAATGCCTCTGCACACTCAGCACTTGTCCATACGCCAGGCACTGCTGCTCTCCCGCACGGCCTTCTGCTTCTGTGTCGGAACGTAATGCTTCCCCAGCGGACTCCACCAGCATACTGTACATACAGTGCATAGCAAGCAACCCACGGCGGCTCAGGATAGAGCAGCGGCAGTTGCGGGGGAACACGCAACTGCAACACATTGCGGGGGAACACGGCAACCAAGGGGCACCGGCCCGCCAGCAAACAGTGTCGGAGTACCGGCAGACCAGACTTCCCCTGCGTACATTGATGGGGGGCACCCGTGATTATCCCGAGTGGCCGCCAGCCGGGCAGTAATGCATTCCTGACAGGCGGCAGCGGAGAGAGGGTATTGTTTGGCATCCGGCGTGTGTCAGTGGGTGGTGCCGGACATCAGGGGTGCCTGTCCGCTCCAGGGCCCATGGCTGCAAGCTCCGGTAATGGTGGTGAAAGGGGTCGGGATATCAGTAGCTGGCGGCTGCAAGCTCCGGCAGGAGGGGGGTCAGGTATCAGTACGCTGGGTAGGGAGAGACACTGGGCAGGGAGAGAGCTGGAGACGCTGGGCAGGGAGAGAGACAGCTCAGTGCTGTCCAATCACGTCTGCCTGACTGACAGGGGCGTGCTTTCATGTGGGCTGAAGGCACGTCCCTGTCACTGAGGCATATCTGCTAGTGCCGCTTCTCATGATTTTGTGAATG
Source organism: Pseudophryne corroboree (assembly GCF_028390025.1). Taxonomy (NCBI): domain Eukaryota; kingdom Metazoa; phylum Chordata; class Amphibia; order Anura; family Myobatrachidae; genus Pseudophryne; species Pseudophryne corroboree. The sequence goes on along the minus strand of NC_086444.1, from coordinate 63,445,178 downwards.
GGCTTTTTCTGCCCGCAGCTTGGCCCCGCCCCATGTCCGCCTCCAACCTCAGTCACTTTATCATTGTCAGTGGGAGGCAGAGCGCTCGCTGCCTCCCACCCACAATTGGCTCTTTTTTCACATCAAATAGGATTGGAAATATACAAAGAAGATATTTAAGACACAGAACATGTGTTATAAATATCTTCTTTGTATTATATTAAACATTATGACAGGTGAGGCACTGCCTCCCCTGCCTCCCCTGACTACACGTCCCTGGTATTTAATACTTCCATCTTCTTCTCTTGATCCAACATAGTCCACTGAGATTTAAAAAAAAAAATACAAAAGGAAAAAAAAAAATTACCTGCAAAGTAAATCCGCCTACTTTATATATGGGTATCCAATCAGGAGCATTGTCATTGAGAGACCACTCCTGATTGGTTGCCTTTCCATAAAGTAGGCTTCTCCCCCCAGAATGGCAGTGGATTTACCTAGACATTGTACACAATAGTTTGACTGACACTGCTTATGATCTAAGGGATTTAACAGACAACCTCTGCAGGCAATATCATTTTTATCACCTACAAAAAGTAAATGCAGCAAACCATTTTTTTACATTTCCCCCAGAATAACTTACCTGCATAACCTATACTAAATATTCTAGTATATGAAAATTGGAATCCTGTTTTGATTTTATGAATGATTACTCCTTTGTATTAGCTAATTTTATGTTCTGTGAATCAATATTTCTTTGGAAAAGTATACAGAATAAATATCCACTGTATTATAGATTTTGCAAAAGTCTATAACCTTAACATGTTAAATCAACATGACATTGTGCTCTATAATGAATAAATCTGTATTTTGCTTTAAACAAGGCAAATCTGTTTTGTGACCATTCTAAACAATCTTTAGTGTCTCATTTCTATGACAATACTGTAGCTTTTCCAATGAAAATTATATTGTAGGGAAGTGGCTCCCAAACTTTCTTTAATCATTTTTTTTAGTGATGAGCGGGTTCGGTTTCTCGGAAACCGAACCCCCCCGAACTTCACCCATTTTACACGGGTCCGAGGCATACTCACATTCTCCCGTATGGCTCGGTTAACCCGAGCGCGCCCGAACGTCATCATCCCGCTGTCGGATTCTCGCGAGATTCGGATTCTATATAAGCAGCCGCGCGTCGCCGCCATTTTCACTCGTGCATTGGAAATGTTAGGGAGAGGACGTGGCTGGCGTCCTCTCCGTTTATTCATTGTTGAGTTGATGCAAATATTTGTGCTTGCTTATATCATTGTGGGTACTGGGGAGCAGCTTTATATTAATATAGGAGTACAGTGCAGAGTTTTACCACCAGTTTTATCCGTTCTCTGCCTGAAAAAAACGCTCCTTATCTGTGCTCAGTGTGCTGCATATATCTGTGCTCACACTGCTTAATTGTGGGGACTGGGGAGCAGCTGTATTATATAGCAGGAGTACAGTGCAGAGTTTTGCTGACAGTGACCACCACCAGTATACGTTGTCTGCCTGAAAAACACTCCATATCTGTGCTCAGTGTGCTGCTTTATTGTGGGGACTGGGGACCACCAGTATAATATTATATAGGAGGAGTACAGTGCAGAGTTTTGCTGACCAGTGACCACCAGTATATAATATATAGCATTACGGTACAGTAGGCCACTGCTGAACCTACCTCTGTGTCGTCAAGTAATCTATCCATCTAGATTCTATACCTCTGGTGCATTTTAGTTTTGCAGTTTGCTGACACAGTGACCACCAGTATATATAGCAGTACGGTACGGAAGGCCACTGCTGTACCTACCTCTGTGTCGTCAAGTATACTATCCATCTACATTCTATACCTGTGGTGCATTTTAGTTTTGTAGTTTGCTGACACAGTGACCACCAGTATATATAGCAGTACGGTACGGAAGGCCACTGCTGTACCTACCTCTGTGTCGTCAAGTATACTATCCATCTACATTCTATACCTGTGGTGCATTTCAGTTGTGCAGTTTGCTGACACAGTGACCACCAGTATATATAGCAGTACGGTACGGAAGGCCACTGCTGTACCTACATCTGTGTCGTCAAGTATACTATCCATCTACATTCTATACCTGTGGTACATTTTAGTTTTGCAGTTTGCTGACACAGTGACCACCAATATATATAGCAGTACGGTACGGAAGGCCACTGCTGTACCTACCTTTGTGTCGTCAAGTATACTATCCATCTACATTCTATACCTGTGGTGCATTTTAGTTTTGCAGTTTGCTGACTCAGTGACTACCAATATATATAGCAGTACGGTACAGAAGGCCACTGCTGTACCTACCTCTGTGTCGTCAAGTATACTATCCATCTACATTCTATACCTGTGGTGCATTTTAGTTTTGCAGTTTGCTGACACAGTGACCACCAGTATATATAGCAGTACGGTACGGAAGGCCACTGCTGTACCTACCTCTGTGTCGTCAAGTATACTATCCATCTACATTCTATACCTGTGGTGCATTTCAGTTGTGCAGTTTGCTGACACAGTGACCACCAGTATATATAGCAGTACGGTATGGAAGGCCACTGCTGTACCTACCTCTGTGTCGTCAAGTATACTATCCATCTACATTCTATACCTGTGGTGCATTTTAGTTTTGCAGTTTGCTGACACAGTGACCACCAATATATATAGCAGTACGGTACGGAAGGCCACTGCTGTACCTACCTCTGTGTAGTCAAGTATACTATCCATCTACATTCTATACCTGTGGTGCATTTTAGTTGTGCAGTTTGCTGACACAGTGACCACCAGTATATATAGCAGTACGGTACGGAAGGCCACTGCTGTACCTACCTCTGTGTCGTCAAGTATACTATCCATCCATACCTGTGGTGCATTTCAGTTTTGCACAGTTTGCTGACCACCAGTATATAATATATAGCATTACGGTACAGTAGGCCACTGCTGTACCTACCTCTGTGTCGTCAAGTATACTATCCATCCATACCTGTGGTGCATTTCAGTTTTGCACAGTTTGCTGACCACCAGTATATAATATATAGCATTACGGTACAGTAGCCCACTGCTCTACCTACCTCTGTGTCGTCAAGTATACTAGCTTAGTCACACAGCGACCTTGGTGCGCCTCTTTTTTTCTTTGCATCATGTGCTGTTTGGGGACTATTTTTTTGAAGTGCCATCCTGCCTGACACTGCAGTGCCACTCCTAGATGGGCCAGGTGTTTGTGTCGGCCACTTGTGTCGCTTAGCTTAGTCACACAGCGACCTTGGTGCATCTCTTTTTTTCTTTGCATCATGTGCTGTTTGGGGACTATTTTTTTGAAGTGCCATCCTGCCTGACACTGCAGTGCCACTCCTAGATGGGCCAGGTGTTTGTGTCGGCCACTTGTGTCGCTTAGCTTAGCCATCCAGCGACCTTGGTGCAAATTTTAGGACTAAAAATAATATTGTGAGGTGTTCAGAATAGACCGGAAATGAGTGGAAATTATGGTTATTGAGGTTAATAATACTATGGGATCAAAATGACCCTCAAATTCTATGATTTAAGCTGTTTTTTAGGGTTTTTTTAAAAAAAAACACCCGAATCCAAAACACACCCGAATCCAACAAAAAATTTTCGGTGAGGTTTTGCCAAAACGCGTCCGAATCCAAAACCAAAACACAAAACCCGAAAAATGTCCGGTGCACATCACTAATTTTTTTCATGGCACCACTAGGCCAAAATTTTCTCAGCAACACTTTACATTAAGAACAGTGCTGTGGCCAACTTGCAAAAGGGAGTCTAAGGCCTATATTATTTACACCTATAAGGTGTGTGCTAAAAGTACAGTATGTTTTCACATTCTGCTCCCACTGGCATAGTCCTATCATCCTTTCCAAAGACGGATGCACCTTTGAAAATGAAACTCTAGAAAGCTTTTTGTAAATTTCAGAGAATTATTTCACTGTTCTCCTCTGAAGTTTTCTTTTGTTTCACATCAACAAACATATTGGGCTGCATTTCACCTCAATCCTCTTTTAACACTTCTTGATTCTTTAACAAGTCATCCCAAATCCTTTACATTTAAGTCAATTTACCCTGAGTTGAAAATGCTTTATTTTATTCTACTCTACCAGTAAACAAAAGCAATCTGCAGATGCCTGTAAATCAAATATGTTGCCTTAGGAAGTGGATCAAGACCCATGAAACGCGTAGAAGCGAAGCAGTTGAGGTGAGGAAATTGTTGTTTTAGCTGGACTTTTACTTCTTTAAAAGCTTTTTTTATACCATAAATTTAGACTTTATTTGTATATATTTTTTACATGCTATAAGTTCACCAATCTCAGGTAAATAATTAAACTGTCTGATGCTAATACAGAATTGGGAGATTTTTTTTTTTTTTAAAGTGACAAATTAGCATTTTGGCAAAACCATGTTCCACTGCCTGTAAACAGATTGACTGAGTTAGGTGGGGCTTATCCTACCTTAACTGTAAATTGCAGTATAAAAATAAAGCTTTACATGCAAAAGCAGCCGGTATTTACTAAGTATAAAAAAAAAATGTAGTAGCACCCCTTGTATTGCAACATGGTCTGATATACAGATGGAGCCCTGCTCATCTATCCCTTTAATAGGATTAATTAAGACAGGGCAGTCGGATTTAATCCCCTGCTGTAATTACTTAATCCCCTGCTGTAATGACTTAATCCCCTGCTGTATTGTTCTCTCTGTATTGTATTGCAGCTGAGAACAATAGATGAAAGGCTTATGCTAATAAGCCTTGGTGCACCTAGGAGCAGCAGAGAAGGCTAGATGAGTGAGGTTCCATCTGTATGGGGACCCTATAGTAACATTTCCATAGCACCCAATTCATAGCAGTGTGCTGCTACAGGTACATCTGCCTCCACATGACCGCAATTCACACCAGATGCCACATTACCGAGCGGAGACGATGAGACATACTATTGGCGGAGTGGATTAGAGCCCAGTGGCGGAGGAAGATCAGGTTAGTCTCTGTTGTGGAGAAGGTGCCCGACAGGTTCTAACAGAGCCCTAGCTGGTGAATCCCCTTCCAAGACTACAACTGACCCATTTTTGGGACATAGGTAATGCATAGATAACCATAGGTGTGCAGCGGAATTCTCATACATAAAAGATCATAACAGGAGTAACCTTACAATCAGGCAGGATGAGTCTTGTAAAAGTATAACTTCTTTATATAACACTGAGTAACAGGATCAATATAAATGTGACAAACAGCTTTTCAGTAACAGCTTCTCAAACAACATGTCTGCTATATGTGCTCAGCTCTCTCTCTCAAAGATACACAGGGGGTCCCATGCTCTGGACTTTAGTGCTAGGAACCCACCAGATAAGGTCACCTGTTCGTGGTTGGTGGGCCCATATTTTTTGGCCAAAAGTATACGAGGCGCCTCAAATGTAATCTATGTTATATTGCATAGTTTGTTATAATTTTTCTGATTAGCAGTGTTTAGTATTTAGAGTGTGCACCTGCATTTTCTCTTTTTTCTGTGTTGAACAACAAAAGAAAGCTTGTCATTGTGACAAGATAACACAGATGTAAACAACAAATACATAATGCATGGATGTGTAAATAAATCTATAGTAAAGACAAATAAGGGACAAAAGTCTTCTCAAAATACCATACATGACAAAAAACAAGCAAATACAAACAATTAACATAAATGAACAGTCACTCAAATACTCAAATAATAAAATAAAGCAAAAAACAGTAATGGAAGGGAGCATTGATAACCTCAAGTATAGGCTCTACATTAGTGATACAGTGGAGTGACAACATGTTTCCTCAGTTTGGATTGACACCTATCTCAATTTTTTATGGTAATTGGCCATAGAGTTAAACATATATATTTTATATAAAGAAAATGAAAGAATTTTGTCGTGCGCAAGAAGCAGCCTGTCACTGGTTAACTCCTAGAGGTGTCCTTAACCCCTCACCAATAGTGCAAACATAAACAAGAAATTGAGAAAACCACTTAACCAGCGCTTCTGTTTGTTCAGAGGTTCACTTATTCTTCTCAGACCATCTCCATCGTATTGCATATATAACAAAGAGGTAGGAAAGAGAATATAGTGTAATACAATTTTTTAATAGCAAACAACATAAAAACAATAAAATCCAGCGGTCTGTGCAAAAAGCATATTAGACAGGTAGGCTTCTCAGTCAGAATAGATACAATGGAGGTTTACCAGATTTGGTGGAACTGTGGTTTAGACAGTTCAAAAACAGCATATAGGTATGGTGGGAATCTCAGAAACGTCACTCATAATTGTCCCAACTGTTGTTTCTATGCAGGTTCTCCTTCAGAGTATTAAAGCTGAGATGCCTCCTTCACCAACGCGTTTCCTCCCCTACTGGGGTCTTTATCAAGGTGTCAGTATGCCTTACTTCTGTTCCTGGCGTTATTTAAAATCTTCCTACTCTTCAGCAGCTGTATTATGGTCCGCTACTAGATCCAGTTATCTGCAAGTCTCAACTGGTCTCTGCCTAGTTCATTCATTTCCTTGCATGCTTATGCTGGTATTCAGCCCCAGGAACAACTTCAGGCGGCTGGTCAGAAGATCCTGTTTGCATGGAATTCCTTCTTCAGCCCAACAACAGCGCAGCACCCGAAGCCTCCGACACCACCGACCACAGGGAGCCCGTCACCTGAAGTTGTTCCTGGGGCTGAATACCAGCATAAGCATGCAAGGAAATGAATGAACTAGGCAGAGACCAGTTGAGACTTGCAGATAACTGGATCTAGTAGCGGACCATAATACAGCTGCTGAAGAGTAGGAAGATTTTAAATAACGCCAGGAACAGAAGTAAGGCATACTGACACCTTGATAAAGACCCCAGTAGGGGAGGAAATGTGTTGGTGAAGGAGGCATCTCAGCTTTAATACTCTGAAGGAGAACCTGCATAGAAACAACAGTTGGGACAATTATGAGTGACGTTTCTGGGATTCCTACCATACCTATATGCTGTTTTTGAACTGTCTAAACCACAGTTCCACCAAATCTGGTAAACCTCCATTGTATCTATTCTGACTGAGAAGCCTACCTGTCTAATATGCCTTTTGCACAGACCGCTGGATTTTATTGTTTTTATGTTGTTTGCTGTTAAAAAATTGTATTACACTATATTCTCTTTCCTACCTCTTTGTTATATATGCAATACGATGGAGATGGTCTGAGAAGAATAAGTGAACCTCTGAACAAACAGAAGCGCTGGTTAAGTGGTTTTCTTAATTTCTTGTTTATATATATATTTTATGGTTGGATACATCATTAACTAAGGCCCTCCATTTGAAAATATCAGGGGGAATCACTTGCAAACCACGTTCCGGGTACTATAACTTTTGCCAGATTAGTGAGACAAAGGGTATCAGAGAATATGTTTCTTCCATATCAAGGCCAGATAAACATATTCTGGGAACTAATGGAGAAAGGGAAAGGGCAGTTTCCCCTAATATCGTCGTAGACATTGGTTACAAAAGGAAAGAACCACTGCATGCTCCCAAGCAAACACCCAAAACCAACATCTGCTAAGCCACATTTTGGATAGTTACAGTAGCATTAGAGCAGCTTAAGTAGGGAGAGAATACTCTATGAAGAACATAGAAATAAACCTACTGGTAATAAACACATGGAGTGGTGTATTTTATAGATCCTAAAATTTGCACCCAATGATCATCAGAGATCAAACCAAGGTCCCTTTCCTTAAGTAGAGATGTGCGGTGGGCACTTTTCGTGTTTTAGTTTTGGTTCTGGTTCCATCCTCGTGTTTTGGATCTGGATTGGTTTTTCCAAAACCACCCTTGGTTTTGGTTTTGGACCTACAGTATTATTAACCTCAATAACATTAATTTCCACTCATTTCCAGTCTATTCTGAACACCTCACAATATTTTTTTTAGGCCAAAAGGTTGCACCGAGGTGGCTGTATGACTAAGCTAAGCGACACTAGTGTGCGGCACAAACACCTGGCCCATCTAGGAGTGGCACTGCAGTTGCAGACAGGATGGCACTTAAAAAAACTAGTCCCCAAACAGCACATCATGCAAAGAAGAAAAAGAGGTGCAATGAGGTAGCTGTATGACTAAGCTAAGCAACACAAGTGTGCGACACAAACAACATGGGACGTGCTGGAATTTGCCCAGATGTAATACACGCACAATATTGGTGGCATAGGAGAGCATACCTCTAAACCACACACATACACGGCAAAGCCTATAAATATTAATTTGGATAATAATAACCCTTTTATTTGGAGCTATTATAATAATATGCAGCACATGCGAGCATACCCCTACACCACACAGTGCAAACCCTGTAAAAATTATTTGGATAACAAGTAATGTATATAAGCCTTTTATTTGGAGTAAATAATATACAGCACAGGACATCACCACTGGACTTATGGCAGCACAAGACACCACCACTGGACTGATACAGCACAATACAGCACCACTGGACTGGAGTTATATGGCAGTACCCCTGGACTTATACGGCAGTACCCCTGGAGTTGTACGGAAGTGTCAGACAGGATGGCACTTTAAAAAACTAGTCCCCAAACAGCACATGGTGCAAAGAAGAAAAAGAGGTGCAAGATGGAATTGTCCTTGGGCCCTCCCACCCACCCTTATGTTGTATAAACAGGACATGAACACTTTACCAACCCATCATTTAAGCGACAGGGTCTGCCACATGACTGTGGCTGAGTGGTTTGTTTGGGCCCCCACCAAAAAAGAAGCAATCAATCTCTCCTTGCACAAACTGGCTCTACAGAGGCAAGATGTCGACCTCATCCTCTTCCTCCAATTCCTCACCCCTTTCAGTGTGTACATCCTCCTCCTCACAGAGTATTACTTCGTCCCCACTGGAATCCACCATCTCAGGTCCCTGTGTACTTTCTGGAGGCAATTGCTGGTAAAGGTCTTCCCGGAGGAATTTATAATTCATTTTGATGAACATCATCTTCTCCAAATTTTGTGAAAGTAACCTCCTACGCCGATCGCTGACAAGATAACCGGCTGCACTAAACACTCTTTTAGACTTCACACTGGAGGGGGGGCAACTTAAGTAAAATAAATCCAGTTTGTAAAATAAAGCCAGCCATTGTGCAAGGGCATCCAAATTGCCTCTGTTTCCTGCCAGTATACTAACAGACTGTCTGACATGCCTACTTGGATGCTGTCACTCATAAAATCCTCCACCATTCTTTCAATGGTGAAAGAATCATATGCAGTGACAGTAGACGACATGTCAGTAATGATTTCAGGTCCTTCAGTCCGGACCAGATGTCAGCACTCGCTACTGACTGCCCTGCATCACCACCAGCGGATGGGCTAGGAAATCTTATCCTTTTCCTCGCAGCCCCTGTTGCGGGAGAAAATGAAGGACGAGCTCTTGACGGGTCACGTTCCGCTTGAGTTGACAATTTTCTCACCAGCAGGTCTTTGAACCTCTGCAGACTTGTGTCTGCTGGAAAGAAAGATACAGCGTATGCTTTAAACCTACAATAGAGCATGGTGGCCAAAATGTAGTGCTCTGATTTCAACAGATTGACCACCCTTGAATCCTGGCAAAGCGAACGAAGGGCTCCATCCACAAGTCTCACATACTTTGCGGAATCGCTCCGTCTTAGCTCCTCCTTCAATTTGTCCAGATGCTTCTGCAAAAGCCTGATGAGGGGAATGACCTGACTCATGCTGGCAGTGTCTGAACGGACTTCACATGTGGCAAGTTCAAAGGGTTGGAGAACCTTGCACAAGACGGAAAGCATTCTCCACTGCGCTTGAGTCAGGTGCATTCCCCCTCCTTTGCCTATATCGTAGGTGGATGTATAGGCTTGAATGGCCTTTTGCTGCTCCTCCATTCTCTGAAGCATATAGAGTGTTGAATTCTACCTCGTTACCATCTCTTGCTTCAGGTGATGGCAGGGCAGGTTCAGGAGTGTTTGATGGCGCTCCAGTCTTCGGCACGCGGTGGCTGAATGCCGAAAGTGGCCCGCAATTTTTCGGCCCACCGACAGCATCTCCTGCACGCCCTTGTCATTATTCAAAAAATTCTGCACCACCAAATTAATTTAATGTGCAAAACATGGGATATGCTGGAATTTGCCCAGATGTAATGCACGCACAATATTGGTGGCGTTGTCCGATATCACAAATCCCCAGAAGAGTCTAATTGGAGTAAGCCATTGTGCGATGATGTCCCTCCGTTTCCGTAAGAGGTTGTCAGCGGTGTGCCTCTTACGGAAAGTGGTGATACATAGTGTAGCCTGCCTAGGAACGAGTTGGCATTTGCGAGATGCTGCTACTGGTGCCACTGCTGTTGTTGCTGCAGGAGGCCATACATCTACCCAGTGGGCTGTCACTCATATAGTCCTTAGTATACCCTGTTCCACTTGTCCACATGTCCATGGTTAAGTGGACAGTGGTTACAATTGCATTTTTTAGGACACTGAGGACACTTTTGCTGACGTCTCTGTACATTCTCGGTATCGCCTGCCTAGTGAAGTGGAACCTAGATGGGATTTGGTACCGGGAACACAGTACCTCAAACAATTCGCTAAGTCCCACTGAACTAATGGCAGATACCGGACGCACGTCTAACACCAACATAGCTGTTAAGGCCTCAGTTATCCGCTTTTCAAAAGGATGACTACTGTCATATTTCATCTTCCTCACAAAGGACTGTTGAACAGTCAATTGCTTAGTTGAAGTAGTACAAGTGGTCTTCCGACTTCCCCTTTGGGATGATGATAGACTCCCAGCAGCAACAACAGCAGTGGCAGCAACAGCAGGCGTACCACTCAAGGATCCTCGGGAGGAATCCCGGTTAGGAGAGAACTCCTCAGTTTTGCCAGTGACATGGCCTGCAGGACTACTGACGTTCCTGACTGAGGAGGAAGTTGATGTTGAGGGAGTTGGTGGTGTGGCTTGCAGGAGCTTTGGTACAAGAGGAAGAAGGTATTTAGGTGTCAGTGGACTGCTTACGCTCTACCCAAAGTTTCACAACTTGACACTGATTTCTGATGAATGTGCTGCAGGTGACGTATAAGGGAGGATGTTCCTAGGTGGTTAATGTCCTTACCCCTACTTATTACAGATTGACAGAGGCAACACACGGCTTGACACCTGTTGTCTGGATTTGTGGAGAAATAATTCCACGCCGATGAGGTGGCTTTTTTGGTATTTTACCCAGGCATCACAATGGGCTTCTCCATCCCACGGACAACAGGTGTCTTTCCTGGTGGCTGATTTAAACAAACCACATCACCATCAGAATCCTCATTGTCAACTTCCTCCTCAGTGCCAGCAACACCCATATCCTCATCCTGGTGTACTTCAAAAGTGACATCTTCAATTTGAATATCAGAAACTGGACTGTGGGTGCTCATTCCAGCACTTACAGAGGGCATGCAAATGGTGGAAGGAGCCACCTCTTCCCGTCCAGTGTTGGGAGAGTCAGGCATCACAACCGCCGACGCACTTGGACTCTCCTTGGGGATTTGTGATACCATCTTAGAACGCACTGTTCTTTGCTGTGCTTTTGCCAGCTTAACTCTTATCATTTTTTTAGCGGGAGGATGAGGGCTTCCATCGTCATGTGAAGCTGAACCACTAGTCATGAACATAGGCCAGTGCCTTAGCCGTTCCTTGCCACTCCGTGTCGTAAATGTCATATTGGCAAGTTTACGTTTCTCCTCAGACCATTTCAATTTCTTTTTTGGGGTCTTTTTACTGAACTTTGGCTTTTTGGATTTTACGTGCCCTCTACCATCACATTGGGCATTGGTCTTGGCAGACGATGTTGATGGGATTTCATTGTCTATGTCATGACTAGTGGCAGCAGCTTCAGCACTAGGAGGAAGTGGTTCTTGATCTTTCCCTATTTTATCCTCCAAATTTTTGTTCTCCATTTTTTTTCTGGAGTTATATAACAATATGCGGTACAGGAGAGCGTACCTCTACACCACACAGGGCAAACTCTGTGAAAATTATGTGGATTAAATATTAATAACCCCTTTATTTTGAGTAAATAATATACAGCACAGGACAGCGCTGGACATATTTACGGCAGTATCAATGGTCATATACGCCAGTATCACTGGACATATACGGCAGTACCACTGGACATATACAGCAGCACAGGGACACCACCACTTGACTGATGCAGGACAACACAGCACAACTGGACTGGACTTATACAGCAGCACTGGACATATGGCAGCAGAGGACACCACCACTGTGACTGGACTGATGCAGCACAAGACACCACCACTGGACTGATGCAGCACAACACAGCACCACTGGACTGAACTTATGCAGCAGCACTGGATATATGGCAGCAGAGGACACAACCACTGTGACTGGACAGATGCAGCACAAGACACTAACACTGAACTGATGCAGGACACTGAGGACACAGACACGTCCTCTCTCTACACTCTCCAATGCCGGAGTGAAAATGGCGGCGACGCGCGGCGACTTATATGGAATCCAAACCCCGCGAGAATCCGACAGAGGGGTGATGACATTTTGCCTCATTCTGGTTTCCGAGTCAGGCGGGAAAACCCGAGTCTGACTCGGATCCGGGTTCGGTGGTGACGTTCGGGCGGGTTCTGTTCTTAGGTACCTGAACCCGCTCATCTCTAGTTTTAAGAGGATCTAAAAAATACAGCATAAAATAGGAATTAAATCTTGCATATCTAGAGGCGATGTGGCTCCTAGATACTAAGCACTGATCCATGGATTTACCTGTGAAGGAGACAATACTGGAGGAGAAATGCCAAACTGGGCGCCTGTATAGTGTGTCTAAGTTGCAAATACCTGTAGAACAGTGACGTGTGGTGGGGTGAGGCAGGTGAGGCAGAGCCTGTTTTTTCATACTTACGTTTGTACAAGAGTTTTGACTGTATAAAGTATATGAAAAATACAAAGAATATGTTTGAAATATCTTCTTTGCATTATTCTAATAATTTTTTATAGCCAAAACTCTGGAGTAAAAAGTCTATGGCAGGTGAGGCAGTGCCTGACCTGTGTATGTTTTCCGCCCATCTCTGATCAAAACTCACCAAATTTCCAGGAGTTTATACTGCTGAGCCTGTGTATGATGCCCAGATGTCCCCTTTGGCTCATATTTAGTGTTTAAATATTGCTCTGGTGCTAGCTAGTGCCTCCTTAGCCTTTTAGCTCACCGCACGTCCCTGCTGTAGAAGGCAGTGTTGGAAAATACAAAGTCCTCCTGCAATTGAGTAAAGCCTTTAAGGAATCCTTCTCTGTAAAGTTGGCCCAAGGAGGAAACTCCCTATGAAATCCAAATGTTATCAGTGGAGAGTATAAACAGCTCAGGGTAGGAATTGTTAAACCATAAAAGTGAGTCTTTGTTTATATCTAACCAAACAAACAGAGTGTGAGTGAAATGACAGACCAGAAGAGCCTGATGAAGTAACGGAGGTAAACCAGAAGCAGAGAGACTAGAGAGTAAGAATTGTTAATGTGAGAGAGGAGACCCCATCCACTCGTACAAAAAAAAACCTATCAATCAAAGTATGTTCGCCACAGCTGAGGCCAGCCTGCCAAATGTACCAATTGAGAAGCCATGTAGTATAAAAATGGAAATTGGGGAGGCCCAAGCAGCCAGAAGCCTTGGATCTAAACAAGGGTTTAAGCAGAGATGTGCAGGTTCGGTTTTACTCATTTTATTTTCCGTCAAACTGCTGTAGTGCGAGTTCAGATTTATCCGGATTTATTTTATTGGCTATCCAAAACATGAGAGCTGATATCCACTAAGATGCAGTTCTTGAAATCTGAACATATCACAGCAGTGCCGTAACTAGGTGTGTGCGGATGGTGCATTGCACACAGCGCATTTGCGCTGTGGGTGCACCATCAGCATCCACCCCGTTTGGCCACCGCAAGAAGCAATGCTGTGCACTACCTAATATCATAGCAGCGTTGCGCCCAGCTCCTTCTCTGCTGGACGCAGTGCTGCTGACATACTTACAGGCGGCAGCAGCAGCGCTCCCCCGCTCCCTCCCCCTTGACTCCAGCAGCGCACTGAAAACAGAGCCAGGACGCGCCTCCTGCTCCTTCTGGTGGGGAGCCGCACATAGGATGTGCGTCACCTGCATGGAGACTTTCCCTGCCGCTGCCATGGCTACCCGCACTGCCAAAGAAGAGCAGCTCAGACCGTCGATGGGTGAGTGCTCTGAAGCAAGTCCTGCGGGGATGGGGTGTTTAGCGGCAGCGGTTGCTGGGTGGGTGGAGGGGTCTTTACAGCAGCAGCCAGAGGAGGAGGGGATACTTGCGGTGGCAGGTCCACATAGGAGTGATCGGGATATTGTAGCTGGCCGGCCAGAAACTGTCTCCACTAACTCTGTGTGTCTCTCACATGGCTCAGGTGCTGACAGGTGGGGGGAAGTGTTTCGGTTCTCCATTAATCAGAACCCATCTGAATTTTGTGGATCCAAACAAGACCAAAACCCAGTCTGGATCTCCTGAAGAGTAACGATTCAAATCTTCCCAATGTTCGAAGTTTGGGTTTTGGATTACAAAAATTTAATGATTTTAGTTATTTTTATCATTTTTAAAAAAACATCCAAAACCAAAACACTTGTGGGTGGTTCTGTAAAACCAAATACAAAACAAGAGGATGATTCCAGATCCAAAAACAAAACACAGAGGTCGTCACACATCTCTGCTTCACAATGACATGCCTTTAAAGATACCCAAGGCCGGCAGGACATACATGCACTAGATTTGACACATTCATTTGTATAAAACAAAAACATAACAAACACTCTCCCCACACTCTTCATTCCATGTACTGTGTGCTTCCACAATCATCCACAATCATTGGCTTGATGATGCCAAATGCTCCGTAGAGAGCACCACCACCAACCAATGTGTAAAACGGAGCATAGCATTACTGTTTATACAATGGGATTTTCCTACAGTCAGATCTAGTGGAATCCTCATTGTAGTTCACTGTAGAGCAACTCAACTCTAGTGAGTCTTACACTAGTAAATACTTATTTTTAATTTACTTCTACTGTATGTTTTTGGCATAAATTGCATCCAGCTACGCAAAGGCCACCTAGATGTTACGTATTGTGAGGACAAAAAGCCTAATTCAGATCTGATCGCAGCAGCAAATTTGTTAGCTAATGGGCAAAACCATGTGCACTGTAGGGGGGGCAGATATAACATTTGCCGAGAGAGATTTGGGTGTCATGTGTTCAAACTGAAATATACATTGCAGTGTAAAAATGAAGCAGCCAGTATTTATCCTGCACAGAAACAATATAAACCACCTACATCTAACTCTTTCTGCACATGTTATATCTGCCCCCCCCCCCTTGCTGTCCACATGGTTTTGCCCATCAGCTAACAAATTTGCTGCTGCGATCAGATCTGAATTAGGCCCAAAGTGAAAATGATTCTGGCCTTTGGGGGTCATTCCGACCCGATCGATCGCTGCAGTTTGTTGCAGCGCAGTGATCGGGTCAGAACTGCGCATGGCAGTTATCGTTACCTAGCGATCGCCTCTGAGACAGAGGCGGTCGCTGGGCAGGAGGGAGCTGGACGGCGGCATGGCCGGACCATTGGGGGGGTGCTGCGGCAGCAACAAACAACTCCAGAAATACGAAAGCATCGCCGCTGTGCAATGCTTTTGTATTTGTGCGGGGGGGGGGAGCCGGACTGACATGCGGGGCGGACTAGCCCTGTGCTGGGCGTCCCCCCACATGTCAGGGAAGATGATCGTAGCTGTGCTAAATTTAGCACAGCTACGATCAACTCGGAATGACCCCCTTTGTGTGCTAGAACTGACTTTCATTTGACAAGAACTCCCCCAACTTATATTTCCAGCACAAATGCAAAAAATGATATAATACAATGCTACCTTTGATGTGTTAATGACTTTTAATGTGACTCTTCAATGGATTCGGTACAATGCCCTCAGTCATAATTGCTAAGAATTCATTGAAATTGCTTATCACATAACCTGAAGCCAGTATGTGATTTTGGTCCCCTGCCAGGAAAGGAAACTTACATTTTATCTAAATCTGGTAAAATAAGTTTGATTTAGATTTTTTTGTTTTTAGTAACAATTAATTTAAAGAAATACTTCACTCTAATTATATTATAAACCCTGCAAGTATTATACATTGACGAGTGATAAGCTGACATTCAATTGCAAATCTGTTGAAAATTGAAGTATCACATTCTCCACTTCATAAGCCGCTCATAACTTTATTGTGATTACATAAACCTTTTATTTAAGCTAGCTTATCACTAAATAAAACCACACCACACACTGAAATAAAGACACGGACACAGTAGCTGGAGTTAAAGGTCAGACGATGTTTATTAATCGCTGACCAACTCTTTAAACTAATAATTGAGGCCGAATTAGAATTGAATTGAATATATATTTAACTCTAGTTTGGAGGATGGCAAAAACAGAAAACCGCTGCCAAACACCAGCACCCGTCACCTAGATGAAAACCACCAAACCAAGGAGGGGAGTACACATACCCAGCCTCCTTCCCGCATAACCCGCATTGTGCTGGCCTTACCCCTCTTTCTCTGGCAAACGTTCGGTTCCCGCAGGGGAACGTCTAAATGTCCAACCGCAAGAAAAGGACACACCTGCCGTCCATTTAAAGAGGGAGCCCCACAATGACCACTTATGCCTGTGTGACAGCTGGTTGGCAGCGATTTCCCGCCAATCTGGCTTTCAATAGCCCACAGCAAGAACAAAAACCTAGACGCATTCTGGGAGGGCGGGCGGGCAAAACTGAATGGCAAGAGGAAGTCTGGCAAAATGGCCACCCCTTATATACTAACCTAAGACCCTCCTCTTCATATTGATGCACAACCCTCTAATCCAATAGGAAAAAACCCAACCGGGAAAACTGATCTGCCTAGCAACTGCTTAGTCATTTAACAACCAATCACAAAAAGTTGATCGCTTATATGGCCTCAGGCTTATGCAGCCTTCAGCTTATCTAAGCCGCTCATAACTTTATTGTGATTACATAAACCTTTTATTTAAGCTAGCTTATCACTAAATAAAACCACACCACACACTGAAATAAAGACACGGACACAGTAGCTGGAGTTAAAGGTCAGACGATGTTTATTAATCGCTGACCAACTCTTTAAACTAATAATTGAGGCCGAATTAGAATTGAATTGAATATATATTTAACTCTAGTTTGGAGGATGGCAAAAACAGAAAACCGCTGCCAAACACCAGCACCCGTCACCTAGATGAAAACCACCAAACCAAGGAGGGGAGTACACATACCCCGCCTCCTTCCCGCATAACCCGCATTGTGCTGGCCTTACCCCTCTTTCTCTAACAAACGTTCGGTTCCCGCAGGGGAACGTCTAAATGTCCAACCGCAAGAAAAGGACACACCTGCCGTCCATTTAAAGAGGGAGCCCCACAATGACCACTTATGCCTGTGTGACAGCTGGTTGGCAGCGATTTCCCGCCACCAAGGTTTACCAAACCGCCACCGCCATCCGCAAACAGAAACTTAACCAACCAGAAACTAACTAGCTCTAACGAAAAAGACCGAAAATATCTTCCAGAAAAAACTGCACTCCTTCCGGAGAAAGGTGAACCCCGTCGTCTCTATAGAACTGCCTGTTCCGCAGCACCAGCAGAGGATGCTTAATTGCCACTCCGCCTATGGCCTTGACAAACAGAGACACCGTCGAGTTCACCTTTTTGCGTGCTTTCTCCAGCGCCGAGAAACGCACCGCACCACGCCAATGGAAACGTGGCACCATTTCCGACCAGACAATGCATACCCCAGGCCAGTGACAACGTATTGCCACCACATCCGCCTTTATAGACAAAATCAAGTCTATGCCTTTAACTCGGCCCAGATCATTACCACCCAGATGAATGATAATACAACTGGGGCGACCCCAGCGGCGCTCCCGAGAAAAAAGGACGCGCAACAGATCACCCCATAACATGCCCCTAACACCTAGCCATCTAAATTGCCTGGACCCAAAAATCTCAGTCGCCCTAGACGCCATGGGATGTTTCTCCGCCCAAAAAACATAGGAATGACCAACCATCCATATGTGGTCTCCAAAATTGATGACAGCTGTAAAAGAAAATATCCTAATGTCACATTATGCACATAATCTGTAACTTAAACACAACGTAACCAATTAAACCCAAGTGAAGGAGAAAACTCAAAAAACCTCCCGTGGACCTTGGTAGAACAGCCAATTGAAATTAGGCCCCCTCGGAGGAAAAATTTTAAAAATTCGCTTCACACCCTCGATTCCTGAACGGTAAGCGTTCAAAAACCGACGAGTAAACATGTTTTTGGGTTAGCGCAACAGGCGCACTTATAACTTATCTATACGGACATAGGACTTATAGGAGGCCGACTTCCAGCGACCCAACTCCCGAATAGCCGCTGGTGATGAACCAGCGGCCGCCGCATGGGTGGCCGCCCCAATCCGAAAGGAATGAGTACCGAAGTCCGCCTCCTGCAAGCCCAACGCCGTCAAACATTTCTTGAACACCGATGAGAACTGAAACTTTGTCAGAGGGTCCAACTGCGCGTGCACCAGCAACTGGTTGCCCCCCGGAGGTCTTAACCGCACATACTCTTGGGTCAGCCGCAGCGGGCAAACGCCCATACCTCCCTGAGCCTCCAAGGACAACCAGCGACCCCGACCTGTTTGATCTGTCTTGGATCGCACAATCCTACAGAGCAACAGGCCCTCCTGTAAGCGCACATTCTCGTAGAGCAGACCCGATTCCCGGGACGCCTTGCTGCTCGCCACTAGCTCGCTCACCCGAAAAGCCCCGAAAAAGGCCAGGGCATACGCGCTACTAAACAATGCCACCTCAAATTCCGAGGACGCAATCCGAGGTAGCACACGCAGCAATTCCGCTAGCAGCTGCAACGTTATAGGCCTACGTGAATCCGCGGGCGCCGGGTGCAACCTAGCCCAACCTTTCAGCGCTCTGGAAAGGACAAACGACCCCGTGGGGTCCGTTGTCCCGTGGAGTCGCGAGTGAAAGGCGATGCCCGCAAGGGCAGTAGCCATGGCCGCTTTTGACCTACCGTTTTGGTAATGCTCCCAAACAAAGGTCAACAGGGCGTCGGCCGAGGACTCACCTGCTACCCCGTACCTACTCTGAAAGGCTGACCAATCCCGCCATGCAGCATCATACGCTCGTAGCGTGGAGGGAGCCAGTGCACACCTGGCCAACGCCGTTAAACCGCTTCGACCATCTGCCAGACAGAAGGTGGGCACTGTAACCCCTCTGCCTCCGCTCCCGGAACCAACGTCCTGAATTTGTCAAACTGGAACCGGGACAATGCATCCGCAATTCCATTGTCAACTCCAGGTACGTGGCGGGCCCTAAAATTAATATTACGCTGTAAACAAACCAGCACTAAATGCCTTAGCAATCGCAGGGCCTGCGGAGATGAGGAACGCTGATTATTAATCGCATGCACTACCCCTAAGTTGTCGCAAAGAAACAAAATGTCCCTATTTGCGAACCGTCCGGCCCATAACTCAAGCGCCACTAAGATCGGGAACAATTCCAGCAGAAGCAGGTTCTTGGTAAACCCACGCGTTACCCAAGATGCCGGCCAGGCCGCAGCGCACCATGCGCCAGCGAAGAACGCGCCGAAACCACGGCTGCCTGAAGCATCCGTGAACAACTGCAGCTGCTTACTGGAACAACAAGGAGCGGGCCACAACACTTCCCTGTTGAAGGACACCAGGAACGAGACCCAAATCCGCAAATCATCCTTGATCTCGCGGGAAAGGTACACGGAGTGATTCTGTCGAACCGTCCCCGCTGTGGCCCGCTCAAGTTTGCGACAGAAAATCCTGCCCATGGGGATAATCCGACACGCAAAATTGAGAGAACCAAGCAAGGACTGCACCTGCTTAAGCCGAACCCTGCGTTTTCCTAAACAGTCTGTAATCAAACCCAATAGCTTCCGCACCTTATCCTCGGGAAAGCGACAGCACCCCCCTACCGTGTCAATCTCGATACCTAAATAGCTAAGACAAGTGCAAGGACCCTCGCACTTATCCTGAGCAACCGGTACCCCTAAAGCGCCGAATAACGACCTGGCCACCGAGAGAATGTCCCCACAGACCGAACTGTCCCCGGGCCCTACAAAGAGAAAATCATCCAGGTAGTGAGCCACTCCCAGTTGCCCGGAAGCGGTCTGGACGCACCAGTGTAAAAATGTGCTAAAGCACTCAAAGTAGGCGCAGGAGACAGAGCAACCCATGGGGAGACACCGATCGACGTAGAATTCGCCCCCTATTTTGAAACCCAGAAACCGCAAGGAATCTGGGTGTAGCGGGAGTAGGCGAAAAGCTGACTCCACGTCCAATTTTGCCAACAGACTCCCCGGACCACCATCCCGCACTAAGCGCAGCGCGTCGTCAAACGACTGATATCGAACTCTGCACTGGGCTTCCGGGATAGCGTCGTTGACCGACAACCCCGGCGGGTGAGAAAAGTGCTGTATCAAACGAAACTTGCCTATGGCCTTCTTGGGCACCACCCCTATTGGGGAAATGCACAAGGAGGGCAACGGGGAAAAGGCGTAGGGCCCAGCCATGCGCCCCAGCTCAATCTCCCCGTCGACCTTCCGCCGGATCTCCTGCGGGAATTCACGAGCCGATCTCAAATTCTGGCGTGCAACCACATACACCGAATCCGGAATTGGCAAGCGAAAACCGTGCTGAAAACCCTCCGAGAGAAACGATGCAGCCGACTCATCGGGGTATAACGCAAGCCAGCGCTGCAACTCGGGAACTATAATCGGGGAGAAGGCCTTACTTGCCAACTCCACCGGCCTCGGTGGAAGCGGCAGGCTTACTGCCTGTTGCCGCGGTGCATTCCTTGGCCGGGTGACTAGATCCGCACAACCTACATGAGTGGCGAAAACGACAACTCGTTCCTTTGACGCATTTACCGTCGTTGTAGGCGAAACACTTCCCTTTCCCCGTCAATCGGGAAGCCGCCGCCCCGGACGCCCCGGGCTTCTTGGCCGTGACGTCTGGGGTGGGTTTGACCTGCTGCGTGACCTCCAACCACACCTCAACATCCTTAAAACCCGCGGGCAGGATGGGGTTGCCATCCTGATTGCGACGAAACTTCTCGTCGTAATCCCGCCACGCGGAACCCTTGGATTTCAAGTACATATCGTGTACTAAAAACAAATATTTCACCAAGTTGGCATACTCCGAGGGACGCGATTCCGTGTAGCAAGCCATGAACACCAAAAACCCGCGCAGCCACTGGTGAAAATTGCGAAACGCACTTTCCCCAATACCGCCCGGCTTCTTGGCTGCTTCAAAACCCTGCCGCATTTCCTCCGTAAGGGTGAATATGTCTACATACTTCCCCTTGCGGATCTTTTCCCACATGCGCTTGCGAACCCCCCTTGTAACTGCCGTGTTGGCGCAATGTACCATCTCGCCGTAACGGGGAGGGTCCGAGGGGACCACCTGCGCAGGAGCGGCCGCCTTATGCGCCTCCTTAGCCATTCGCCGCGTGATGAGCCTAGCTAATTTACGCGGGCGCCGCGGAGAGCCGGATGATACGCTGCTAGAAGACGATGAACTACAAGTTGAGACGTGTAAAGGAATGTTTAGCTCACCGGAGTTCGAAGGACCCGGAACCTCGTCGTCCGCTGCACCCGCCTCCGCTGATGGCCGTACCTCCACGTTCGCAGTCCCGCTTGTCCGTGATCTTCGCCTCATGTCGGGTGTAGCCCCTGAACTAGACGGGACCTGTGAGGGAGAAAAAGAGGGGACAACAGGCACAGGGGGAACCAGAACATCATTAACACTTGGCCGCAATTGCGGAGGCGGAGGGACCGCCCCTCCGCTCCGCGGCGGATGGCCGCCCGGCAGCTGCAGGGAGGGGGCCCCCGCCGAGGTGTACCCGATCGACTGCGTAAAGGCCGACCCGCTTACTGCACCAAAACTCGCGGGGTAAGACGGCCGCCACGCCGTATGCGGCGGGCAGACGCCTGCTCCCGCCCATCCGTATGATGCCGGAAGGAACTGAGGGGGCGCCGGGAGAGGGGGCCAACCCTGTGCCACCTGATACCCACCGCCCGGTGCCTGTCCTGGCTGCAGGCCCGCAAAGGCCGGCAAGGGCACCGCGACTCGGGGTCCACCGACCGACCATGTGGACTGCACGCCGGCGCCCGCGCTGGCCCCACATGGGGAAAACTGTGTGCCGGACACCGTCATGAAACCCATGGAAGGCATACTGGCGGCTAAGGGGAATGCTGGAGCCGGAGGCCACGCAAACCCCCCGGGGAAGGACTGGCTCCCCGCGAAGCCTTGCTGCGCTGTTACCGCAAGCGCCCCGCCGTGCGTAAAATAAGCCGCCGAGACGGACGCCTGCATGGACCCGCATTGCAAAGGACCGTGGAGGGCGTGGGGAGGAGTTTGATACCCTGTAAGTGAGGGCGCCGTTAATGGCGGCGGGGCAGCTGACGCCCAGGGGGCGCCCGAGTAGGCCCCTGAGGCCGGGGGGAAACCCTGCCATGTAGTTGCCGCCGGGGCGGGTGTGGCGGCAGCCGCTGCCACGTCCCCCGCCCCAGCCACCCCAGATCCAAGGTGCCCCCCGTTATCACAAATCACCTGGGGTGCGCTAGACCCCTCGTTGGCAGAGGGTAGTGTGTGGTCCTGTATTGTCCCAGGGACAGCGGGAGCCGCTACCCGCTGTCCTGGGCTCATATTCCCCTGCACATTGACCCCCCCCCTCACCCCCCGCAGCTCCGCCGCGGTCGTCCTGTGCCACCAGGACGCCGCCGAGAGCCATAAGCGGGGATGGAGGAAGAGAGCCGTCAGCACTGCAGGAGAGAGGGTGAGGGGACGTATGTGCCGCGGGAGGCGCCGGGGCGCGCGGCCCGGCCGGGTCGCGCGCACCTGCGCCATGCATCAAGCGGCTGCTGGCAGGAGGCGGAGGAGGCCTGAAGGCGCCCGGAGCAGGAGGGCGAGGAGAGGCCCGTCCCGCTGCGAGCGCCGGGGTGCGCGGCTCGGCCGAGCCGCGCGCCCCGGAACCACGTGACGAGCGGCCGCTGGCCGCCCGTCTCCGAGCGGCAGGGGAGCGGGCTGTAACTGCCCGCCCCCGCCGCCTGTCTGCAGCGGGGGAAAGGCCACTCTGAGGCGCGACGCTCGGGGAGCGGGAGCGGAGGGAACTCCCCGCATCCACGAGGCGCCGGGGGGGCGGGGGGGGCTGAGCGTCGAGGACGAGGCATGGCAGGGGGAGGATAAGTCTGCCACAAAACAAATACACTGCACAGAGAAGGGGCAAGCGTGCTATATAATGCCCAGTGAAGGCAAATGAAATACAATAAGTTTATAGCAAGGAGAACAAGCAGTATTATATACTTATCCTTCCTGGGCAAAACTGAATGGCAAGAGGAAGTCTGGCAAAATGGCCACCCCTTATATACTAACCTAAGACCCTCCTCTTCATATTGATGCACAACCCTCTAATCCAATAGGAAAAAACCCAACCGGGAAAACTGATCTGCCTAGCAACTGCTTAGTCATTTAACAACCAATCACAAAAAGTTGATCGCTTATATGGCCTCAGGCTTATGCAGCCTTCAGCTTATCTTCTACACTGGCAAAGATCCTTCTAAAGTTAAAGCCCATGTCCTGATACATAGTCAAATGTGGGTGGTAGGGGTTTCAGTTGCCCAGAAACCCCCACTTTCCTGGCTTGGCCATAGGCTCGAATAATGACCACAATATATGATTGGTTATAATATAATTATAGTAGATCTGCAGCCACATGAAGATTAATTGATGGAATTGAGCTGCCCTATGGCAGCAGCTACCGCTATGCTGTAAAAGGTCTTCTGTCTGTGTGGATCTAAATGCTCAATATTTCCTGGGCATTGAGGCTGACACTTGGGCTGATTCTTGTCGCTTGCCCACTGGCAAGGTGTCAAGGTGTTCAAATTCAGGGACTATATTGGGTGGTGTCTGAGGTCTGGTGTGGTTACACTGTTCAAGTTTAACAATAATGATATTTATGTTTATGTTAACACTTCTTGGGCCTTTTCAATTTTGCTTTTTGGGTAATCCCCATGGGCTGTGTGTTTTCTGGAAGTTGGAGAGAGCTATGGCATGGGTGAAATGGTCATTTCACTTCATTTGGCTGTCTTTGGGGTTCAAAGATGATCTTCTGGTCTCTTCCCATGCTCCCCCAATGTGGCACTAAGAGAGCATTAATGGTTATCTACTGCTGTTGCAATTATTCATGATTATTGTTGCAGTTGAGTTGTCGGTGGACAGCACCACCATTTTGTCTTCTGATGTGATGATCTGCGTTTGGTCCAAGCATTCAACATGCAGAGATACATGTACTCCTTACCTGAGTCACTGCATATGCATAGCCATCTGGGCTAACTCTGCCTTATTGCAAATATCCATTTCTGTGCTCTTCATGTTGCAGGGGTGGACAACAGTTAGCAGATGCTCTTTTCATGGAGATGGGGCTTAGTTTTGGTCATTGGCACCTAATACCTGTCAGATCCTGCTCATGCTTGGCAGGTTATCAAGCCAGACTGAATGTAGTTCCCTGGCACAAGAGTTTGCAAAGTGCTAAGGAGGTATTGGGTGACTTTTATTGGAGGTTTGCCAATCTGGAGGTAAGTACATGCTTGTGTACATCTGGGTACATGGCAGCGAGTTTGGTTGGCTTGCTTACTTTGACAAGCTGAATGGTTTGGTGGTTCAAAGCAATTATGAAAGTGCTGCAGGGTTGGGCAAGCAATAGACCTAAAGGAGAAGATAAGGATATGCCCATTGATGAAGATTTTCTGGATATATGTGTGGTAAATTTGGATGATGCACCTATGCTCCGGATTGCATTTTCACAGATGTTTCCACATTGGTGAGCTTATAGCAGCAGGAAAAAACTTAACTTCACTGCTTTTGTTTTGATACAGGGGTGGTTTTGTTCAAGATACACCATTCCAAAACCCACAAGGGAAGCATGTATGTTTTTGGGTCCTTTTATCAGTACACTTTAAACCTCTCATTTGTCCAGCTGTCTATGCAGTGTTATTCCTGAAGCTGCGTGCTGGTCACTTGGTTGGTGTATGCACTGTGCAGGTGGTTTCCCACTGTTCCAGTTTGCAGCTGTTTTTAAGCAGTGCTTTGCTTTGGTTGCAAAGTGTGGTCTACACGATGCCCTTCATTTACAATGGGAAGGCTTGATGAGCAACATTGGAGAAGACAATTAAGAAACTTGGTACTGTAGATGAAAACTGGCTACTGGCTACTTATAAGGGATATATTTGTAGTTTGCATGGATCAGTTTGGGGTGGTTTCTGCATCTGGGTAATCCACGGCATGTGGTGATCGCTCAGTGTTATTTTTCCTCCAGAAGGGTTCTTAATTGGCTGCTGGTTTTTGTCCCCCCCCCCCCCCATTACATGGATCGCTTTCCACCCTCTTAATTTCTGCATACACTGTTATGCTAGATGGCGCTGGTGGTGCTGTTGTGTTTGTTGGCTCTTAAATGTTTCTTGCTGAGTTTTAGCTTTTGATGCTTGATTACTTTCCTTGTTTCTGATGTGTTTTGATGGTTTCAGCAGATGTGGTTAATGGGATATATATATACTCTATATGTCTTTTGTGTCTCACGACATACTTGGTCCCTGGGAGCATTCACATTTCTGGGAACACGGGTGTGCGGTAGTTGGTGTAGCGTGGTATGTGTTGGGACGAGTTGCTTCCTTGTATGTTGGTTGCTGCCTCTGCTCATGGTGATTGCTCTGTATCACTGCTTAACCATCTGTAATGGAATTATCTGGAATGGTGGAGTTTATTTTGAGGATACATGCCGACCTTACTGAGATGCTTATTATTATTATTATTATTATTATTGTTTATTGATATGGTGACACAAGGGTTCTGCAGCACCTAACAAGGTACATAAATAAATGAGCCAAGCAGGAAAACAATGACTTACAATACAAGATAATGTAAGACAAGTAGATGGTATATAAATATTTCTGCATCAGGGGACATGACATTGAAACAATCCTCATGTTGGCAGAAAGTGAGGGTTAGGTGCCATTGTAGGGAGTATGGAGTAGAAAATAGTCTAAGAGAGGTAAAAGCATGAGGGCCATGCACGTGAGAGCTTATATTCTAAAGGGAAGGGGCAGACAGATAGGAGTGACACAGATGGTGTAGAAGTAACATGAAACAGTGGGTTAGAATGAGAGATTGCTGGGTTTGATGATGAAGA
Organism: Pseudophryne corroboree; assembly: GCF_028390025.1. Taxonomy (NCBI): domain Eukaryota; kingdom Metazoa; phylum Chordata; class Amphibia; order Anura; family Myobatrachidae; genus Pseudophryne; species Pseudophryne corroboree. The sequence continues at coordinate 63,418,847 of NC_086444.1, read as the reverse complement.
AGTGTGTCTTGAGAGTCCATTTGAAGTTTTGTAGAGAGGTGGAGAGTCTGATAGGGAGAGGTAGGGAATTCCAGAGGTAGGGAGCACCACTGCCAAAATCTTGGAGGCAGGAATGGGAGGAAGTAATCAATAGGCTGGAGAGGCAGCATGTATTTGTGGAGGGAAGAGGGTGGGTGGTAATGTAAAGGGAAATATAGTAAGGTCAGATATGTAAGTTGGTAAGGAATGGGTAAGGGCTTTGTGAGTGTTAGAAGTTTGCATTGGATTTGGAAGGGGAAGGTGAGCCAGTGTAGGGCATGTAAGAAAGGGGAGGTGGACATAGTAAGTTTAGAGGGAAAGATGAGCCAGACAGCAGCATTGAGGGTAGATTGGAGTAGAGAGAGGCATTTGTCAGGGAGGTCAGATAATAGGAGATTACAGTAGTCCAATCTGGAGATAACAAGTGAGTGGATAAGGTCTCAGTAGCCTCTAGTGTGAGAAAAGGTCTGATCCTAGAAGAAATGTTGAGATGGAAATGGTAGGACTGCAAGAGGTAGTGATTGTGTGGTTTGAAGGAGAAGGAGGAATCAAGAATTACTCCAAGACAGTACACTTGGGGCTTAGAAGAGAAAGTTGTGCAATCAATAGATAATGACATTTTGGGAATTGAGGTTATTTGGGAAAGTGGGACGATGATCAACCCAATCTCAGTCTTAGACAAGTTAAGTTTAAGATAGCTCTGGGACATCCAAGAAGCGATAGCAGAGAGACAGTTGGAGATACAAGTGAGGAGAGAGGGAGAGAGGTCAGGGGAGGAAAGGTAGAGATGATATTGGAAATTGAAACAGTGAATGAGCTCACCAAAAGAGGACGTCAAGAGAGAGAAAATGGACAGCTCCAAGAACAGAAACTTGGAGGACACCTACTGTTAGGTGAAGAGCGCAGGAGGTGGAGTCATGAGAGGAGACAAAGAAGGAGTGGTCAGAGAGGTAGGAGCATAGCCAGGATAGAGCAGTATCATGCAGACCAATGGAGTGAAGGATTTGCAGGAGGAGAAGGGTGGTCCACAGTGTCAAAAGCAGCAGAGAGTTCAAGGACAATAAGCAAAGAGTAGTATCCCTTGGATTTGCCATCATGGATGTCTTTCAAATTTTCGTGAGGGCAGTTTCAGTGGTGTGAAGAGGACAGAAGCCAGACTGAAATGGGTCAAGGAGGGAGTGGGAGATAAGAAAGGCAGTTAGGCAGTTGTAGACAAAATGCTCAAGGAGTTTTTGAGGCAAAGGGAGGAAAGAGATGGGTCGATAGTTGGAAAGAGTGCTAGGATCAAGTTATTTAATAGGAGAAACTAGGGCTTTCTTGAAGGCAGAGGGGGCAGCGCCTGAGGAGAGGGAGAGATTGAGGAGGTGGGCAAGATTGGAACAGGCAGAAGGAGAGAAGTAGCAGAGGAGGCAGGAGAGGATACGGTCTAATGGAGAGATGGAGGGGGGTGGACTGAATGAGGGTCAATACTCCTGCTCCAGATACAGAGGAAAAAGAAATCAGTTTGTAAGATGTATGGGGATGTGTGGTCAGGGAAAGGAGGGGGCGGGCTGTTGAGGGACTGTTGGAATGTGATGTCCTGGAGTATGGAGTAAATTTTAGATGTGAAATCGGTGGCAAAGTCAAGGGCAGAGAGTGAAGAAGGAAGTCTAGGTGCAGTTGACCGTGGCAAGGAGACACCGGGGGTTTGAAGACTGGGAGAAGATGATGGTCTTGACGTATGACTGTTTAGAGAGGGAAAGGGCAGCTGTTACAGCGGAATGGAGCTCTTCATTGGGAGTTCAGCATTGCTTGTAGGTCTTCAGGCAGTGACCCTTGTACACCCGAGGTTAAGACTCATAGGGCCTCATTCCGAGTTGATCGCACGCTGCCAATTTTCACAGCGTAGCGATCAGGTTACTACTGTGCATGCGTATGCACCGCAACGCGCACTCGCGTCATACAGGTACAAACACCATTGTTGCGTGCAATGCTTCTAGCGACGATTCCATTCACAAGGAGATTGACAGAGGGCATTTATGGGTGTCAACTGACAATTTTCTGGGAGTGGTAGGGAAAACGCAGGCTTGTCCAGGTGTTTGCAGGGTGGGTGTCTGACGTCAATTCCGGGACCTGACAGGCTGAAGTGATCGCAAGGGCTGAGTAAGTTCAGACCTACTCATGAACTGCAAAAAACTTTTTTATCCTGCTCAGCTTGCAAAGTGAAAATACACTTTCCCCTGGGCGGCGACTATACATTTGCATGGCTGCAAAAAGGAGCTAGCGAGTGATCAACTTGGAATGAGGGCCATAGAACGCACACAGCAGGTCTTCTTTCATATAAGGGCCACTTTTTCCATAGAACTCTATGCGTCTACTGGTACTGGGATGCCCACCAGTACTTACAGATGGAGCTGCGCTAATCTGAGGTGGCTCCATCGCAAACGAGAACTCCCGGCGTGACTAGGCGATCCATCTGCCTAGTCATGCCGGGAGTGTACAGAGACGCTCCCATTCAGAGCATCTCTGTCCGGGTGCACGAACGGAGACGCTCTCCATTCAAGTGAATGGGGTGGCGTCTCCACCCCGGGCGTGTGTTCCCAGGTGGACGGGGATGCTCTCGGCGATAGGTGCGCCCAGGCAGGTGCACCTAGTCACAGACGGAGCCATGACTAGCGTGGCTCCATCTGTATGCCACTAGCGGTAATATGAGCTCCACCCCAAGGTGACCTGAATCAAAGCAGGCAGGAACTGACACCCTAGGATGACTAAGTGGGCAGCAAGAATGAAAGGGGAGAAGGGAAGGCAAACTATGGCAGAGTTACGGAAACTAAAGCACTGGTGGGAGAAGGGGCTGCCGGGCCAGCGAGAGGTTAATACTGAGGAGAGTTAACACAAATGATACCTGAGGATAACCTCCGGGCTGGGAGGAATAGTACTATAGCTAGCAGCCAGTACTTAACTAATACTAAAGAAAAGGCTAAAGATATATAATACATCTTGGTAATTCTGTGGAAGGCTGGTACGGAACTGAAGGTGGACACCAGAGCTGACACTGTCGATGGTGCTGAGAGACTGGTCAGAGATCTGCAGATGGAGACCGGAACACAGTGATGAGGGCTTCCGCAGCAACCAGGATCTATGACCAGCACCAGGAGAGAAGCAGACCAGGGTGATAAAAGAGGTATGAGCCAATCAGCGCAGAGCACAGCCCCAGCCATCCTTAATGAATAACTTAATGCAGCTGACTTCCTGCACGCACAAACATAACCTCGCTGAGCCCCTTCCGCTAGCATCCCTTGTTGCTAGGGCACAGGCAGGCAGGGAGCTAATTGTATCCCCTTTCACCAAGGGAGTGGTAGCCAGGGAAGCGGAAAATCGGAGAAATCCCTGTCGCCAGCAACGACTGGGTGCCGGAAGTCGCATGCCATGGCTGTAACAGCTGCACTGTAAGATGAGCATACATTTGAAATGGAGGATATCTGTTTTAGAGCATGATTTCCTTCACTGTCGCTCGGCAGTACGTGAACAATTTTTCAGATATCTGCTGAATTTGATGTGCCAGGATTAAGGTCAGTGGTTCTCAAACTGTGTGCCGTGGCACCCTAGGATGCTGCGGGACACTTGCAGGGGTGCCTCAGGTTGGTGGTCCAAGACCAATTCAAACTATTTATTGTCAATGTAATAGGCAAAACTAGTGCTTGTGGTTGCCAATCTCTAAAATATGTGCACAAACAGAAGCAAATCTTGTCCCTCACCACACAACTGAACCTACGGATGACATCTAAACATAATTTACTTAATTTAATATTTTTTTAATGAATTTCTCAATAAGACAGTTTTGGCCTAGAAGTGCAGTAAAAAATATTCTAATACTTTAGGGTGCCGTGATTCAAAAAAGTTTGGAACCACTGGTTTAGGTGTTGATCTGCAAGGGTGAATACTGGTTGATGGAGCAACAGAGTCAAGAGCCAGAGCTGGATTAAGGCTTCGGGGGGCCTGGGGTACTTAAGACAGGGGGGCCCTAAGATTTAAGATTAAAATCATAGCGTCTTCAATCACTACAAAGAAAATTACAATTAGGTTGTAAATTTGACAGAATCTTTCAGACTAATCCATCTTAAATGGAATATTATTATTTAATATTCAACACAAAAACAATAATATACAATATTTTTTAATGAAGGTTTATTTTAATACAGTTTTGAAATTAACAATACAAACGTTGCAAACTATTTAACTGCTGCTAAACAATACCCAGTATAAATAAAAAGTGCAAATAAATAAAATATGTCCAAAGACTACAAAATCCTAACAGATGAAATGAGTGACCTGACATTGTATTTTGTTTCACACTTGCAGGCAATAACATTGGGCTGCATTTTAACAGAAATACAGCAACCATAGGATAACATTATATCAAAACTTATGTTTTCTTGCTTTAACACGGGCAAAGTTTTCAATAATGGTTTCAAAGCAGATTCCTCGCATCAGTTCACTTTCAATACTTAGAAGAGTTAATGCCTTTAGGCGCTCATCCCGCATTGTCGATCTCAGTTTATTTTTTATAAGTGTTAATTTGCTAAATGAACGCTCTCCTGAGCAGTTTGTGACCATTAAACAAAGGTAGATTCTCAGAGAGACAGCTACATTAGGAAAAACATTCTCGATTTTTTGTTCATACAACAACTGTGCTTGAGAAGAAGGTGTGTGACAGCTCCTTCCTTTGGCAAACTGTACAAACTGAACCATTTCTTGAGGATACACTTCTTTGTCTAGATCTAGTGGATAATGTTCAGCAAGTTTCGTAGCCTCTACCACTATTTCTCTATCCGTCATTTGGGAAGAGCTTAGCACAACCTTGAAACGATCATATATAACAGAATAGGCAACAATTCTATCATTCAGTGCCATTTTGAGGCAATCAAGTATGTGCAAGTATGTCTCCACACAAAATTTTTCTCTTGCAGAAAATGTGGTTTCTTCTGACTCCACACTATCCACATTCCTTTTTTTCTTTCTTGCACGAGTTACTCTATAGTCTGATATACCACTTGCTGCTTGTGCCTCCTTCTCCAAGTTATCAAAACTTCCACGCAGTGAATCTAAAAAGTGACCTAGAGATTCTAGTAAATCTACAGCAACCTTGAGGTCAATAGTCATGGATTGCAGTGCTTTGCTTGTTGTATTAAATCTGGACAGAATGGTGTTCCAGAGGTGACAGAGGAATGCAATTTCCAGCAAATCCATAGCCTGAGACAAGGTGTCCGCTTCGTGTCTTGTAGCTGCACTTTGTTGTTCATCTTCGAAAATTTAATCAAAGGAATCTTGAATGTTTTTGTATCCTTTGGCTAAGGCAGCAGTTGCATCTGCACGAGCAGACCATCTTGTTTCTGATAGATTCTTCACTGTGAGTCCTTGCTTTCCCAGATGATTCATTAAAACAGACCAACGGTGGGTGGAAGCAGAAAAGAATTGGTAAACATTTGAGAGAAAACCAAAGAAGTTTACAGCTTCCACGCAGCAATCAACAGCATTTGATCCAACAAGGTTTAAGAAATGTGCTGTGCATGGCACAAACACAGCCAGAGGATTAGATTCCTTCACCCTTGCTTGCATTCCAGAATATTTTCCAGCCATGCTGCTTGCATTGTCATAAGTCTGTCCACGGCAATCCATGATATCAATGTTTTCAGACTTCAAATATTCTAGCAAGTCTTCTGTGAGGTCTGCAGCCTTATGACTATGAATCCTTAGAAATGTGAGAAAACGCTCAACTGGTATGCCATTCAATACATAACGTACAGTAACACTGAACTGATCAGCATGTGTTACATCTGGTGTTGAATCAACCGACACTGAGAAATACTTAGAAAGTGAAATCTCTTTCACAATATGGTTTGTCACCTGCTTTGCTATAAGTTCGATAAACTCTTCAACAATTGTTGATGAAAGATAGCCTGTCCTGCCGCGTCCACTGTTTCCAAAGTCTTGGATATGTTTTGCTAGAAAAGGATCAAATTGTGCTATCAATCCCATGATTCCAAGAAAGTTACCATTATACTTTGAACCAACTGTCTCATCACTCCTGCGAAAAGCTAAACCTCTCTCTGCTAAAAGTTTCACAACTGCTACAACTCTGCGTAGTACTTCACACCAGTATTGTTTTCTTTCCACGAACTGTCGTTCCATATAACTGTCAATATGACCTGATTTTTCACCAAGTTCACGGGCTTGCAAAATGCAGTTTTGGTGCGCATCAATTTCTTCATGGATTTTTATCCTCTCTTGTGTCTTTTTCCAGTGAGAGAATCCATCAGCAAGTGAGAACTTGTCTTTTTTTTACTTCCCATCAGTGTACAATAAGTACAATAAATGGAACTCTTTGAATCACTATATGACATCCATTTTCTGTGATGGACTACACCATTAGGCCAGCATCCATAAAACATGGTGTTTTTAAAGAAACAATGATATCCTCTTGGTCTGGCCTGAGAAGGTTTGTAGTAGCGTGATGACTTGTGATATTTGTCAGACTCACATTTGTTTTGGCAGTTCTCTAATCCTTGTTTTAGCCAATAATCAACTGTTGCAGAGCTGATTGGAAACCACTTTGCAGGATCTGTTGATTGGTGTTCACTTAGTGTAGCGAGAGCATGACTTTGTTCTTCAGTACCTTTACTTGTTGAAGGTCCACCATGCTCTGTCAATTGCTGATTTTTATTATCACTGCCTTCAAAAGGACTTGGTCCAATTTCTTCACTTTCTTCATCAACAGATTTTGAAAATGTTGACTCTGTTTCTTTCTGATTATGTGGTGCACTTGTGTCTGCTGAATGTCTGCTGTGACCGCTTTCAGGAACAGTGTCTTTACATTCGTCATCAAAAGATTTTGCAATATTTGACTCTGTACGCTTCAAATTATGTTGTTCAGTTATTTCTGTTGAATGTCTAATTGGCATTTGTGATGTGCTTGGACTGGTAGTAGACGTATTTGGTTGAAAGAAATAATTTAACTTGGGCATCTTTGCAAGACTGCGTCAGCACTTCGCTTCTTCTCTTTTGCCTGTTTGCGCTTTTGAGCTCCTGAAGCTAAAAGTCTTTTTGGCATTTTGAAGGACTGAAAAAAGATATATAGATAAACAGATATAGCTAGACACATATATATAGCAGGCAGGTTAATACTATTTTAGCTATGAATTTCTGCTAATAAAGATATCTGTGTATTACAACACTGTGTGCTGCTCTTGTGTCTGACAGGCTCTGATGTCTTATATCTAGATTTTCCCTGCACCAACTTCATGGATTTAGATACAGTAAAAGCATGGGGTTAGCTATAGTGGTTTCAAGAGGTGCAATTGCTATTGGGTCCAAAGGCTTCGGGAGTCCTGAACCAGGTTATATAGTTGCATACCAAATTCCCAGATTTGCCTACTAAGCAATTGGGTCCGAGCCACTGTCCAGCCTAAGTAGATGAGTGTGTAGTGAATGTTATAAAGGGGCGCTATAATGTGGCATAATATGAACTGGGGACACTGTATGTCATAATATGAATTGGGGATACTGTGTGGTATAATGTGTACTGGCAGCTCTACAATAAGACATAATATGAACTAAGAAACTACTATGGTTCATAAAACAAACTATGGGGTATAAAATTAACTGAGTCACTACTATGCAATTATAGGTCATAAAATTGCCAACTGCTGAGGAGAGGTGTCTCTCTACAGCAGTGGTTCTCAAACTCGGTCCTCAGGACCCCACACAGTGCATGTTTTGCAGGTAACCCAGCAAGTGCACAGTTGTATTAATTACTCACTGACACATTTTAAAAGGTCCAAAGGTGGAGCAAATTATTTCATTTGTGATTCTTTGAGGAGACCTGCAAAACATGCACTGTGTGGGGTCCTGAGGACAGAGTTTGAGAACCTGTGCTCTACAGCATTGGAACAGGGGCACTTTCAAAATGTTGCTATGGGGTGAACCACTTTTCGGCGTGTCTTGCACCGCCTTTTGGGCGTATCTAGCACTATTTTACATTCTATCGGTAAAATCACATGGCGTAATTTAATTTCTCCCTAGTTCCTAATAATACAAGTAGATATAATACACCCCAGAGAAATAAAATGAAACATAATGGTGAGACCACTGGACAGTACAGACTGCTTGCTACGGCATAACCCTGAGTCCTAGCTGCCGCTGCACCCTATCGCTGCTTACACTTCCCCAACCTATCCTTGACCTAGTGGCGGAACTAGAGAGTGGTGGGCCTTGGTGTAAAATTCACATTACACCACACAGTATGAGTCAAAATGAACATTTCACCACATGATATGAGACGAAATTCACATTACGCCACATGGTATAAGCTAAAATTCACATTACATCACATGGCATAAGCCAAAATTCACATTATGTAACATGGTATGAGCCAAAATTCACATTACGTCACATGGTATAAGCCAAAATTCACATTATGTAACATGGTATGAGCCAAAATTTACATTACGCCAGACAGTATGAGATAAAATTCACATTATGCCAGACTGTATGAGCCAAAATTTACATTCTGCCACACAGCAAGAGATAATCACATTACGTCACACGGTATGAGCTGAAATTTACATTACGCCACGCCGTATGAGCCAAAATTTATATTACGCCTCACAGTATGAGTAAACATTTACATTGTGCCACACACCAAGAGATAAAATTCACATTACGCCACACTGTATGAGCCGCAATTCACATTACACCACACTGTATGAGCCGCAATTCACATTACACCACACTGTATGAGCCGCAATTCACATTACACCACACTGTATGAGCCGTAACTCACATTACGCCACACTGTATGAGCCGCAACTCACATAACACCACACTGTATGAACCACAACTCACATAACACCACACTGTATGAACCACAACTCACATAACACCACACTGTATGAACCACAACTCACATAACACCACACTGTATGAGCCACAACTCACATAACACCACACTGTATGAACCACAACTCACATAACACCACACTGTATGAACCACAACTCACATAACACCACACTGTATGAACCACAACTCACATAACACCACACTGTATGAGCCGCAATTCACATTATGCCACACGGTAGGAGACAAAATTTACATTACGCCACGCTTTATGAGATTAAATTCACATTACGCCACACTGTATGAGCCAAAATTAACATTACACCTCACAGTATGAGTAAACATTTACATTGCGCCACACACCAAGAGATAAAATTCACATTACGCCTGTCAGTGTCCAGATTCTCAACTGCCATGGGTCCCGGGTCTCGCCACTCCAATGGGTAGTGGGGCTGTGGCGACGGGATGCTGCTGCGGCACAGGCCTCTGGTGCGTCTGTCTGGCGCCTGGGAGCCGGCGGCCGGGGACCTAGGGCGCCATGCGGGGAGTTTCTTCTATGACTACTTATTGACTCTTAGCTCATACTACATCTTCGATTGGCCTTTGTCTCATGAGAAGAAACTATGGTGGTCATTCTGAGTTGTTCGCTCGTTGCCGATTTTCGCTATGCTGCGATTTGCTGCTAAATGCGCATGCGCATGGTACGCAGTGCGCATGCGCTTAGTTATTTAACTAAAAACTTAGCAGTTTTGCTTTTGTTCATGCGGCGCTTTTCAGTCGCACTGCTGATCGGTGAGTGATTGACAGGAAAGGGGCGTTTCTGGGTGGTAACTGAGCGTTTTACGGGAGTGTGCTAAAAAAACACAGGCGTGTCAGGCTAAAACGCAGGAGTGGCTGGGCAAAGGGGGGAGTGGCTGGCCGAACGCAGGGCGTGTTTGTGATGTCAAACAAGGAACTAAACGGACCGAGCTGATCGCAATCTGTGAGTAGGTCTGGAGCTACTCAGAAACTGCAGGAAATTATTTAGTAGCAATTCTGCTAATCTTTCGTTCGCTATTCTGCTAAACTAAGATACACTCCCAGAGGGTGGCGGCCTAGCGTTTGCAATGCTGCTAAAAGCAGCTAGCGAGCGAACAACTCGGAATGACCACCTATATCCAGCACCCTCGTCTTCTTCATCCACAGGTGGATGCTTCCTCGGGCAAGTCTCAGTCACCGGATCCTCAATTCCAGCCGAGCGTGACAACGCCACACTGTATGAGCCGCAATGCACATTACGCCACACGGCAGGAGCCAAAATTTACATTACACCACGCTTTATGAGATAAAATTCACATTACGTCACACGGTATGAGGCAAAATTCACATTACGCCTCATTGTTAAGAGTTAGTGAACTTATGATCAAGTGTCCTAGGGCCATAGTTATGCACTCAGAGATAGATCCCCGTCATGTAGATAGTCCATTGGAAGGTGACTGCTTTCATGCCTACTGTAACTTTGTTTCGATCAATTGGGGTCGTGTAATTCCCATAAGCAGTCTTTATTTCTATAAATAATGGTACCAGTACAGTGAAGAAAGATGCTGGTACTCACCTGAACTGCTTAAAGTCCTGTGTTCAGGATAGTGTCTCCCAAGGTTTATTAAGTACTGTAGCTCACATGTCACATACCAAAATGGGGGACCTAGTCAACTGGACAATGTACTGGTACAGTATAACTCTGGCTGTGGTATGCATCTTTTGTTGACTGGTTGGATTGTGTCTGATAAATGAATGCTTTTGTTGCAATCTTTTCTGCATAATTTGGATTTCCAATTTCTAACTATATAGGATGCACCTGTGTTTTGGTGGGAAAAAAATTGCAATTTAACGAAGAGGTTGGGGTACATTTACTAAGGTGGGAGTTTTTTTTTAGCACTGATAATGTTGCAATCATTGCAACCAATCAGATTCTACTTAACATTTATCTAACTTCTTCTGGGAGATAATATATAGAATGTGATTGGTTGCTATGGGCAACATCACCAGTTCTAAAAAAAACTCCCACCTTAGTAAATTAACCCCCTTGTCTTAAATTAGTACTAATCAGGACTTTGAAGGGCTAATTTTTCTTTCTTTTGTTACATTTTTCCCCCAGCTGAATTATAGTTGACTACTCCAGAATTTCACGGCTTCCCTACATCAACTGGGTCACCCTCCCACATCCTGCCCCACTTTCTAGCCAAATGGGTAGGAAGCGGGGCATGATGAAGCAAAGCATGGCCCCACCATCTTCTCATGATTCTGCAGTTTGTGACATCGTTCTGTAGGGAATATCACCACAATAATGTGACTTATCTGACCCCCAAAGTAGCCAACTGCATTTCCCCTTCAGGAACTCTCCTGGAGTAAATAGGAGGAGTAGGTAAGTATGAGCTGAACCCATAATCCTTCAAAAACAGGAACAAGCAGATTTAAAAATAGAGCAATGAGTCCTCATATTTGGTTTCTGTATTATGTGTGAGTAATGCCACTGCACATAGCGCAGGGCTCTGCGGGTGGCACTGGGTAACACAGTTCTAACAATGGCACTCTGCAGCCAGTATCACTGCAGCTGCACCGGCATAGCGTACTTTAGCTGCTCCATGAAGACACCATGCAATATGTGCAACCCCTCAACCCCTTGAATCATCCCCAGGCTAATGCTCTGGGTAGTGCTGCACTTACCGGCACTAGAGTACCCAGCCCCTTGGTTTGACACCAGGGCAGGTCCAAGGCCGCCCCTTACATAGCATGATCACAGCTCTTTCAGCAGTGAAGCATGTACAGATTGCCTCGGTACCAGGGCTCTATAGAACTCCCAGAGGCCCTGACCCAGGGGCGGATTGGGCCACCGGGGTGCCATGCTAATTTCCGGTGACCCGGTCCCATAGACAGCTCAGTCGGGCCGGCTCACACTGCTGGGCTGGTGGCAGCCGCACACTTCCGGGTGCCGCTAGCCGGAAACTGTAGAGGCTGCAGTGTAGCTCCTGTGGTTGCTAGGAGGCAGTCGGGGACTCAGCAGGGGGTGGGGCTACACGGGCTCTGGCTCAGCATTGCTGCCGCTGTCAGAGGGAGGGGTGAAGTCTCTGAAGTGGCTGCAGAGTCGGTGACAGGACAAGCCAGTGACACTGCTCCATGGAGGTCATTCCGAGTTGTTCGCTCGTTGCCGTTTTTCGCAACGGAGCGATTAATGCGAAAATGGGCATGCGCATGGTACGCAGTGCGCATGCGCTAAGTATTTTAGCTCAAAACTTAGTAGATTTACTCACGTCCGAACGAATAATTTTCATCGTTGAAGTGATCGGAGTGTGATTGACAGGAAGTGGGTGCTTCTGGGCGAAACTGACCGTTTCCTGGGAGTGTGCGGAAAAACGCAGGCGTGCCAGGATAAAACACGGGAGTGTCTGGAGAAACGGGGGAGTGGCTGGCCGAACGCAGGGCGTGTTTGTGACGTCAAACCAGGAACGAAACGGCCTGAGCTGATCGCAGTAAGTCTCGTGCTACTCAGAAACTGCTAAGAATTTTCTATTCGCAATTCTGCTAATCTTTCGTTCGCAATTCTGCTAAGCTATGATACACTCCCAGAGGGCGGTGGCCTAGCGTGTGCAATGCTGCTAAAATCTGCTAGCGAGCGAACAACTCGGAATGACCCCCCATGATAAGGCACTGTAACCTGTATATAAGGAATACAGGCAGTGCAGCCACTGCACTTTCCCATGCATACACAGGCTGGCCCCTCCCACCAGGCTCAGAGCAGCTCAGTCCATCCCTCCACTTCCTGCTCCTCATCTGCCCATGCTGCTGCGGTTGTGTCTATGTTGCCTTCGTGCTAAGGACCTGGATGTGACAAAACGAGTGGGCAGGAGAGCACTTCCGCCCTTACAGCACCTACATGTCTTCTTCGTTCTCCGATCGTTTGGGGTAATTTTATTTCTCTATGCAGCATTGGACGCTCGCCACGCTTCGGGCTCGGTGTCTCGCTCCGCTCCGTTTCGCTCGCCACACTTTACTATTCCAAATAGATTGTGACATGGACCCAGGGGGTTATGGGAAAGGTCCTCTGCACGAAGAGAAACTAGACGCTACCATGCTGCTGCTGCTGCTGCCTCCTTTCTCACCACAGTGTTCTGGGCTGGATCCCTGCTCTTCAGAGGAAGAGACAAGAAAGCCAGGTGGGGGTTATGTTTGCTGGGTGTAATATGAGGGAGGGGGAGGGGCTGTGTGTAATGCAGTGTGTTTTATGTACTGGGAGTAATATTGGGGGGGGGGGGTGCTATATGTACTGGAGGTAATATGGGGGGGTGTAATACAGTGTGCAATATGTACTTGGGGGTAATATGGGGAGGGGGGACCTGTGTGTAATGCGGTGTGCTGTATGTACTGGGGGTTATATGGCGGGGACGCTGTGTATAATCCAGTGTGATGTGTGTACTGGAGGTAATATGGGGGAGGGGGACCTGTGTGTAATACTGTGTGATATGGTGCTGTGTGTACTGGGAGTAATATGGGGGGCTGTGTAATATAGATGTACTGGGGGTAATATGGGGAGGGGGCCTGTCTATAATGCTGTGTAATATACTGTAGGTGTGCTATGCGTACTGGGTGTAATATTGGACCGGGGCCTGCGTAATATAGATGCAGGGGCGGATTGGTATGCCGGGACGCCGGACTGGATTCCGTTTGGCCGGTCCAGTGGTCCCTTCATTGGCTGGCCGTCACCCCCCTATGCAGAAGCGCATGCGCAGAAGCTCTGAAGCATTTAAAAAATGGCCACCATCGGAGCTGCTGCGGCCTGCATAGGGGGTGGTGACGGCCAGCCAATGAGAGCAACAAGCAACATTGCTGACAGCTCCGCAGGTGACTGCTGCTGCTGCAGCATCTGGGTTAATAGGGAGGGGGAGGCAGTGACAGGGCACTACTGTGGCACAATGGCAGTGCTGCTAAATGTGCATGGGATGTTACTACTGTTTGTGCAATATACTGTAAAAGGCATTATTACTACTGTGTGCGCAATTTAGTCTAGTCCCTTACCCTAACCGTCCCCACCCACAGCCTAACCCTCCTTCCCGCAGCATAACCCTCCCCCGCAGCCTAACCCTAACCTGCCCCCGCAGCCTAACCCTGACCCTTCCCGGAGCCTAACCCTCACCCTCACCCTGCAACGTCAGATAAAATGCCTGTCAGTCTGATAGGCATTTTATCTGCCTGTGCAGCGGTGGATTGGCAGTGTGTATGACGTGCTCTGCCTGGTGCAAAATGTATAATGTACTTTACCTGGTGCAATGTGTATAATGTGCTTTACCTGGTGCAATATGTATAATGTAGTGATGAGCGGGTTCGGTTCCTCGGAATCCGAAACCCCCCCGAACTTTACCCATTTTACACGGTTCCGAGGCAGACTCGGATTCTCCCGCCTTGCTCGGTTAACCCGAGCACGCCCGAACATCATCATTCCGCTGTCGGATTCTCGCAAGATTCGTATTCTATATAAGGAGCCGCGCGTCGCCGCCATTTTCACTCGTGCATTGGAGATGATAGGGAGAGGATGTGCAGCATTCTCTCAGTTGTGTTCAGTGTGCTGCAAATATCTGTGCTCAGTGTGCTGCAAATATCTGTGCTCAGTGTGCTTGCAAATATCTGTGCTCAGTGTGCTTAAAATATCTACGTTCTCTGCCTGAAAAACACTCCATATCTGTGCTGCATTGTAGTATATAGAAGGAGTACAGTGCAGAATTTTGCTGACCAGTGACCACCAGTATTATATCAGTACGGTACAGTAGTCCACTGCTCTACCTACCTCTGTGTCGTCAAGTATACTATCCATCCATACCTGTGGTGCATTTTAGTTGTGCGCAGTATATATAGTAGGAGGACAGTGCAGAATTTTGCTGACCACCAGTATATAATATATAGCAGTACGGTACAGTAGGCCACTGCTATACCTACCTCTGTGTCGTCAAGTATACTATCCATCCATACCTGTGGTGCATTTTAGTTGTGCGCAGTATATATAGTAGAAGGACAGTGCAGAATTTTGCTGACCACCAGTATATAATATATAGCAGTACGGTACAGTAGGCCACTGCTCTACCTCTGTGTCGTCAAGTATACTATCCATCCATACCTGTGGTGCATTTTAGTTGTGCGCAGTATATATAGTAGGAGGACAGTGCAGAATTTTGCTGACCACCAGAATTTAATATATAGCAGTACGGTACAGTAGGCCACTGCTCTACCTACCTCTGTATCGTCAAGTATACTATCCACCCATACCTGTCGTGCATTTTAGTTGTGCGCAGTATATATAGTAGGAGGACAGTGCAGAATTTTGCTGACCACCAGTATATAATATATAGCAGTACGGTACAGTAGGCCACTGCTCTACCTACCTCTGTGTCGTCAAGTATACTATCCATCCATACCTGTGGTGCATTTTAGTTGTGCGCAGTATATATAGTAGGAGGGCAGTGCAGAATTTTGCTGACCACCAGTATATAATATATAGCAGTACGGTACAGTAGGCCACTGCTCTACCTACCTCTGTGTCATTAAGTATACTATCCATCCATACCTGTGGTGCATTTTAGTTGTGTGCAGTATATATAGTAGGAGGACAGTGCAGAATTTTGCTGACCACCAGTAAATAATATATAGCAGTACGGTACAGTAGGCCACTGCTCTACCTACCTCTGTGTCGTCAAGTATACTATCCATTCATACCTGTGGTGCATTTTGGTTGTGCGCAGTATATTTAGTACGAGGACAGTGCAGATTTTTGCTGACCACCAGTATATAATATATAGCAGTACGGTACAGTAGGCCATTGCTATTGATATATTACTGGCATATAATTCCACACATTACAAAATGGAGAACAAAAATGTGGAGGGTAAAATAGGGAAAGATCAAGATCCACTTCCACCTCGTGCTGAAGCTGCTGCCACTAGTCATGGCCGAGACGATGAAATGCCATAACCGTTGTCTGCCAAGGCCGATGCCCAATGTCATAGTAGAGAGCATGTAAAATCCAAAAAACAAAAGTTCACGAAAATGACCCAAAAATCAAAATTAAAAGCGTCTGATAAGAAGCGTAAACTTGCCAATATGCCATTTACGACTCGGAGTGGCATGGAACGGCTGAGGCCCCGGCCTATGTTCATGGCTAGTGGTTCAGATTCACATGAGGATGGAAGCACTCATCCTCTCGCTAGAAAAATGAAAAGATTTAAGCTGGCAAAAGCACAGCAAAGAACTGTGCGTTCTTCTAAATCACAAATCCCCAAGGAGAGTCCAATTGTGTCGGTTGTGATGCCTGACCTTCCCAACACTGGACAGGAAGAGGTGGCGCCCTCCACCATTTGCACGCCCCCTGCAAGTGCTGGAAGGAGCACCTGCAGTCCAGTTCTTGATAGTGAAATTGAAGATGAAGTACACCAGGATGAGGATATGGGTGTTGCTGGCGCTGAGGAGGAAATTGACAAGGAGTATTCTGATGGTGAGGTGGTTTGTTTAAGTCAGGCACCCGGGGAGACACCTGTTGTCCGTGGGATGAATATGGCCATTGACATGCCTGGTCAAATTACAAAAAAAATCAGCTCTTCGGTGTGGAATTATTTTAACAGAAATGCGGACAACAGGTGTCAAGCCGTGTGTCGCCTTTGTCAAGCTGTAATAAGTAGGGGTAAGGACGTTAACCACCTCGGAACATCCTCCCTTATACGTCACCTGGAGCGCATTCATCAGAAGTCATTGACAAGTTCAAAACCTTTGGGTGACAGCGGAAGCAGTCCACTGACAACTAAATCCCTTCCTCTTGTAACCAATCTCCTGCAAACCACACCACCAACTCCCTCAGTGTCAATTTCCTCCTTAGACAGGAAAGCCAATAGTCCTGCAGGCCATGTCACTGGCAAGTCTGACGAGTCCTCTCCTGCCTGGGATTCCTCAGATGCATCCTTGAGTGTAACGCCTACTGCTGCTGGCGCTGCTGTTGTTGCTGCTGGGAGTCGATCGTCATCCCAGAGGGGAAGTCAGAAGACCACTTGTACTACTTCCAGTAAACAATTGACTGTCCAACAGTCCTTTGCGAGGAAGATGAAATATCACAGCAGTCATCCTGCTGCAAAGCGGATAACTCAGGCCTTGGCAGCCTGGGCGGTGTTAAACGTGTTTCCGGTATCCACTGTTAATTCACAGGAAACTAGAGAATTGCTTGAGGTACTGTGTCCCCGGTACCAAATACCATCTAGGTTCCATTTCTCTAGGCAGGCGATACCGAGAATGTACACAGACGTCAGAAAAAGAGTCACCAGTATCCTAAAATATGCAGTTGTACCCAATGCCCACTTAAACACGGACATGTGGACAAGTGGAGCAGGGCAGACTAAGGACTATATGACTGTGACAGCCCACTGGGTAGATGTATTGCCTCCCGCAGCAAAAACAGCAGCGGCGGCACCAGTAGCAGCATATCGCAAACGCCAACTCGTTGCTAGGAAGGCTACATTTTGTATCACCGCTTTCCATAAGAGGCACACAGCTGACAACCTCTTACGGAAACTGAGGAACATCATCGCAGAATGGCTTACCCCAATTGGACTCTCCTGGGGATTTGTGACATCGGACAACGCCACCAATATTGTGCGTGCATTACATGTGGGCAAATTCCAGCACGTCCCATGTTTTGCACATACATTGAAATTGGTGGTGCAGAATTATTTAAAAAACGACAAGGGCGTGCAAGAGATGCTGTCGGTGGCCCGAAGAATTGCGGGCCACTTTTCGGCAATCAGCCACCGCGTGCCGAAGACTGGAGCACCAGCAAACACTCCTGAACCTGCCTGCTATCATCTGAAGCAAGAGGTGGTAACGAGGTGGAATTCAACCCTCTATATGCTTCAGAGGATGGAGGAGCAGCAAAATGCCATTCAAGCCTATACAGCTGCCTCTGATATAGGCAAAGGAGGGGGAATGCACCTGACTCAAGCGCAGTGGAGAATGATTTCAACGTTGTGCGAGGTTCTGCAACCCTTTGAACTTGCCACACGTGAAGTCAGTTCAGACACTGCCAGCCTGAGTCAGGTCATTCCCCTCATCAGGCTTTTGAGAAGAAGCTGGAGAGATTGAAGGAGGAGCTAAAACAGAGTGATTCCGCTAGACATGTGGGACTTGTGGATGGAGCCCTTAATTCGTTTAACCAGGATTCACGGGTGGTCAATCTGTTGAAATCAGAGCACTACATTTTGGCCACCGTGCTCGATCCTAGATTTAAAACCTACGTTGTATCTCTCTTTCCGGCAGACACAAGTCTGCAGAGGTTGAAAGACCTGCTGGTGAGAAAATTGTCAAGTCAAGCGGAACGTGATCCATCAACAGCTCCTCCTTTACATTCTCCCGCAACTGGGGCTGCGAGGAAAAGGCTAAGAATTCCGAGCCCACCCGCTGGCGGTGATGCAGGGCAGTCTGGAGCGAGTGCTGACATCTGGTAAGGACTGAAGTACCTGCCAACGATTACTGATATGTCGTCTACTGTCACTGCATATGATTCTGTCACCATTGAAAGAATGGTGGAGGATTATATGAGTGACCGCATCCAAGTAGGCACGTCAGACAGTCCGTACGTATACTGGCAGGAAAAAGAGGCAATTTGGAGGCCCTTGCACAAACTGGATGTATTTTACCTAAGTTGCCCACCCTCCAGTGTGTACTCCGAAAGAGTGTTTAGTGCAGCCGCTCACCTTGTCATCAATCGGCGTATAATTATAATCAATTCCTCCGTAGAGACATCCACCAGCAATTGCCTCCAAAAAGTACACAGGGACCAGAGATGGTGGATTCCAGTGGGGACGAATTAATAATCTGTGAGTAGGGGGATGTACACAGTGAAAGGGGTGAGGAATCGGACGATGAGGAGGAGATGGACATCTTGCCTCTGTAGAGCCAGTTTGTGCAAGGAGAGATTGATTGCTTCTTTTTTGGTGGGGGCCCAAACCAACCAGTCATTTCAGTCACAGTCGTGTGGCAGACCCTGTCGCTGAAATGATGGGTTTGTTAAAGTGTGCATGTCCTGTTTATACAACATATGGTTGGGTGGGAGGGCCCAAGGACAATTCCATCTTTCACCTCTTTTTTTCTTTCATTTTTCTTTGCATCATGTGCTGTTTGGGGACTATTTTTTGAAGTGCCATCCTGTCTGACACTGCAGTGCCACTCCTAGATGGGCCAGGTGTTTGTGTCGGCCACTTGGGTCGCTTAGCTTAGCCATCCAGCGACCTTGGTGCACCTCTTTTTTTCTTTGCATCATGTGCTGTTTGGGGACTATTTTTTGAAGTGCCATCCTGTCTGACACTGCAGTGCCACTCCTAGATGGTCCAGGTGTTTGTGTCGGCCACTTGGGTCGCTTAGCTTAGTCATCCAGCGACCTCGGGGCAAATTTTAGGACTAAAAATAATATTGTGAGGTGTGAGGTGTTCAGAATAGACTGGAAATGAGTGGAAATTATGGTTATTGAGGTTAATAATACTATAGGATCAAAATGACCCCCAAATTCTATGATTTAAGCTGTTTTTGAGGGTTTTTTGTAAAAAAACACCCGAATCCAAAACACACCCGAATCCGACAAAAAGTTTTCAGGGAGGTTTTGCCAAAACGCGTACGAATCCAAAACACGGCCGCGGAACCGAATCCAAAACCAAAACACAAAATCTGAAAAATTTCCGGTGCACATCACTAGTATAATGTGCTTTACCTGGTGCTATGTGTATAATGGCCCTCATTCCGAGTTGTTCGCTCGCAAGCGGATTTTAGCAGATTTGCTCATGCTAAGCCGCCGCCTACTGGGAGTGAATCTTAGCATCTTAAAATTGCGAACGATGTATTCGCAATATTGCGATTACACACCTCGTAGCAGTTTCTGAGTAGCTCCAGACTTACTCGGCATCTGCGATCATTTCACTGCTTGTCGTTCCTGGTTTGACGTCACAAACACACCCAGCGTTCGCCCAGACACTCCCCCGTTTCTCCGGCCACTCCTGCGTTTTTTCCAGAAACGGTAGCGTTTTTCCCCACACGCCCATAAAACGGCCTGTTTCCGCCCAGTAACACCCATTTCCTGTCAATCACATTACGATCGCCAGAACGATGAAAAAGCTGTGAGTAAAATTCCTAACTGCATAGCAAATTTACTTGGCGCAGTCGCAGTGCTGACATTGCGCATGCGCATTAAGCGGAAAATCGCTGCGATGCGAAGATTTTTACCGAGCGAACAACTCGGAATGACCTCCAATGTCCTCTGCCTGGTGCAATATGTATAATGTGCTTTACCTGGTGCAATGTGTATAATGTGCTTTACCTGGTGCAATATGTATAATGTGCTTTACCTAGTGCAATGTGTATAATGTGGTTTACCTGGTGCAAAGTGAATAACGTGCTCTATTTGATGCAATGTGTATAATGTGCTTTACCTAGTGCAATGTGTATAATGTGGTCTGCCCGGCACAAAGTGTATAATGTGATTTACCTGGTGCAATGTGTATAAAACATGCTCTGCCTGGCGCAAAGTGTATAATGTGCTTTACCTGGTGCAATGTGTATAATGTGCTCTGCCTGGCGCAAAGCGTATAATGTGCTTTACCTGGTGCAATGTGTATAACGTGCTCTGCCTGGCGCAAAGTGTATAATGTGCTTTACCTGGTGCAATGTGTATAACGTGCTCTGCCTGGTGCAATATGTATAATGTGCTTTACCTGGTGCAATGTGTATAATGTGCTCTGCCTGGCGCAAAGTGTATAATGTGCTTTACCTGGTGCAATGTGTATAACGTGCTCTGCCTGGCGCAAAGTGTATAATGTGCTTTACCTGGTGCAATGTGTATAACGTGCTCTGCCTGGCGCAAAGTGTATAATGTGCTTTACCTGGTGCAATGTGTATAACGTGCTCTGCCTGGCGCAAAGTGTATAATGTGCTTTACCTGGTGCAATGTGTATAACGTGCTCTGCCTGGCGCAATGTGTATAATGTGCTTTACCTGGTGCAATGTGTATAACGTGCTCTGCCTGGCGCAAAGTGTATAATGTGCTTTACCTGGTGCAATGTGTATAACGTGCTCTGCCTGGCGCAAAGTGTATAATGTGCTTTACCTGGTGCAATGTGTATAACATGCTCTGCCTGGCGCAATGTGTATAATGTGCTTTACCTGGTGCAATGTGTATAACGTGCTCTGCCTGGTGCAATATGTATAATGTGCTTTACCTGGTGCAATGTGTATAATGTGCTCTGCCTGGCGCAAAGTGTATAATGTGCTTTACCTGGTTCAATGTGTATAATGTGCTCTGCCTGGCACAATGTGTATAATGTGCTTTACCTGGTGCAATGTGTATAACTTGCTCTGCCTGGTGCAATATGTATAATGTGCTTTACCTGGTACAATGTGTATAACGTGCTCTGCCTGGTGCAATATGTATAATGTGCTTTACCTGGTGCAATGTGTATAATGTGCTCTGCCTGGCGCAAAGTGTATAATGTGCTTTACCTGGTGCAATGTGTATAATGTGCTTTACCTGGTGCAATGTGTATAATGTGCTTTACCTGGTGCAATGTGTATAACGTGCTCTGCCTGGCGCAAAGTGTATAATGTGCTTTACCTGGTGCAATGTGTATAACGTGCTCTGCCTGGTGCAATATGTATAATGTGCTTTACCTGGTGCAATGTGTATAACGTGCTCTGCCTGGCGCAAAGTATATAATGTGCTTTACCTGGTTCAATGTGTATAATGTGCTCTGCCTGGCACAATGTGTATAATGTGCTTTACCTGGTGCAATGTGTATAACTTGCCCTGCCTGGTGCAATATGTATAATGTGCTTTACCTGGTACAATGTGTATAACGTGCTCTGCCTGGTGCAATATGTATAATGTGCTTTACCTGGTGCAATGTGTATAATGTGCTCTGCCTGGCGCAAAGTGTATAATGTGCTTTACCTGGTGCAATGTGTATAATGTGCTCTGCCTGGCGCAAAGTGTATAATGTGCTTTACCTGGTGCAATGTGTATAACGTGCTCTGCCTGGTGCAATATGTATAATGTGCTTTACCTGGTGCAATGTGTATAACGTGCTCTGCCTGGCGCAAAGTGTATAATGTGCTTTTCCTGGTGCAATGTGTATAACGTGCTCTGCCTGGCGCAAAGTGTGTAATGTGCTTTACCTTGTTCAATGTGTATAATGTGCTCTGCCTGGCACAATGTGTATAATGTGCTTTACCTGGTGCAATGTGTATAACGTGCTCTGCCTGGTGCAATATGTATAATGTGCTTTACCTGGTGCAATGTGTATAACGTGTTCTGCCTGGCGCAAAGTATATAATGTGCTTTACCTGGTTCAATGTGTATAATGTGCTCTGCCTGGCACAATGTGTATAATGTGCTTTACCTGGTGCAATGTGTATAACTTGCCCTGCCTGGTGCAATATGTATAATGTGCTTTACCTGGTACAATGTGTATAACGTGCTCTGCCTGGTGCAATATGTATAATGTGCTTTACCTGGTGCAATGTGTATAATGTGCTCTGCCTGGCGCAAAGTGTATAATGTGCTTTACCTGGTGCAATGTGTATAATGTGCTCTGCCTGGCGCAAAGTGTATAATGTGCTTTACCTGGTGCAATGTGTATAACGTGCTCTGCCTGGTGCAATATGTATAATGTGCTTTACCTGGTGCAATGTGTATAACGTGCTCTGCCTGGCGCAAAGTGTATAATGTGCTTTTCCTGGTGCAATGTGTATAACGTGCTCTGCCTGGCGCAAAGTGTGTAATGTGCTTTACCTTGTTCAATGTGTATAATGTGCTCTGCCTGGCACAATGTGTATAATGTGCTTTACCTGGTGCAATGTGTATAACGTGCTCTGCCTGGTGCAATATGTATAATGTGCTTTACCTGGTGCAATGTGTATAACGTGCTCTGCCTGGCGCAAAGTATATAATGTGCTTTACCTGGTTCAATGTGTATAATGTGCTCTGCCTGGCACAATGTGTATAATGTGCTTTACCTGGTGCAATGTGTATAACTTGCCCTGCCTGGTGCAATATGTATAATGTGCTTTACCTGGTACAATGTGTATAACGTGCTCTGCCTGGTGCAATATGTATAATGTGCTTTACCTGGTGCAATGTGTATAATGTGCTCTGCCTGGCGCAAAGTGTATAATGTGCTTTACCTGGTGCAATGTGTATAATGTGCTTTGCCTGGCGCAAAGTGTATAATGTGCTTTACCTGGTGCAATGTGTATAACGTGCTCTGCCTGGTGCAATATGTATAATGTGCTTTACCTGGTGCAATGTGTATAACGTGCTCTGCCTGGCGCAAAGTGTATAATGTGCTTTTCCTGGTGCAATGTGTATAACGTGCTCTGCCTGGCGCAAAGTGTGTAATGTGCTTTACCTGGTTCAATGTGTATAATGTGCTCTGCCTGGCACAATGTGTATAATGTGCTTTACCTGGTGCAATGTGTATAACGTGCTCTGCCTGGTGCAATATGTATAATGTGCTTTACCTGGTGCAATGTGTATAATGTTCTCTGCCTGGCGCAAAGTGTATAATGTGCTTTACCTGGTGCAATGTGTATAACGTGCTCTGCCTGGCGCAAAGTGTATAATGTGCTTTACCTGGTTCAATGTGTATAATGTGCTCTGCCTGGCACAATGTGTATAATGTGCTTTACCTGGTGCAATGTGTATAACTTGCTCTGCCTGGTGCAATATGTATAATGTGCTTTACCTGGTACAATGTGTATAACGTGCTCTGCCTGGTGCAATATGTATAATGTGCTTTACCTGGTGCAATGTGTATAATGTGCTCTGCCTGGCGCAAAGTGTATAATGTGCTTTACCTGGTGCAATGTGTATAATGTTCTCTGCCTGGTGCAAAGTGTATAATGTGCTCTGCCTGGTGCAAAGTGTATAATGTGCTTTACCTGGTGCAATGTGTATAACGTGCTCTGCCTGGCGCAAAGTGTATAATGTGCTTTACCTGGTTCAATGTGTATAATGTGCTCTGCCTGGCACAATGTGTATAATGTGCTTTACCTGGTGCAATGTGTATAACGTGCTCTGCCTGGTGCAATATGTATAATGTGCTTTACCTGGTGCAATGTGTATAATGTGCTCTGCCTGGCGCAAAGTGTATAATGTGCTTTACCTGGTGCAATGTGTATAACGTGCTCTGCCTGGTGCAATATGTATAATGTGCTTTACCTGGTGCAATGTGTATAACGTGCTCTGCCTGGCGCAAAGTGTATAATGTGCTTTCTCTATCGTCCTAGTGGATGCTGGGGTTCCTGAAAGGACCATGGGGAACAGCGGCTCCGCAGGAGACAGGGCACAAAAAGTAAAGCTTTTTCCGATCAGGTGGTGTGCACTGGCTCCTCCCCCCATGACCCTCCTCCAGACTCCAGTTAGATTTTTGTGCCCGGCCGAGAAGGGTGCAATCTAGGTGGCTCTCCTAAAGAGCTGCTTAGAGAAAGTTTAGCTAGGTTTTTTATTTTACAGTGATTCCTGCTGGCAACAGGATCACTGCAGCGAGGGACTGAGGGGAGAAGGAGTCAACTCACCTGCGTGCAGGATGGATTGGTTTCTTGGCTACTGGACATCAAGCTCCAGAGGGACGATCACAGGTACAGCCTGGATGGTCACCGGAGCCACGCCGCCGGCCCCCTTGCAGATGCTGAAATCAGAAGAGGTCCAGAATCGGCGGCTGAAGACTCCTGCAGTCTTCTAAAGGTAGCGCACAGCACTGCAGCTGTGCGCCATTTTCCTCTCAGCACACTTCACACGGCAGTCACTGAGGGTGCAGGGCGCTGGGAGGGGGGCGCCCTGGGAGGCAAATGAGTACCTATAAAGGCTAAAAATACCTCACATATAGCCTTAGAGGCTATATGGAGATATTTAACCCCTGCCTAATTTTTCTAAATAGCGGGAGACGAGCCCGCCGGAAAAGGGGCGGGGCCTATCTCCTCAGCACACGGCGCCATTTCCTCTCACAGCTCCGCTGGTCAGGACGGCTCCCAAGTCTCTCCCCTGCACTGCACTACAGAAACAGGGTAAAACAGAGAGGGGGGGGCACATTTATGGCGATATTTTGATATAACAAAGCAGCTATAAGGGAGCACTTATTATAAGGCTATCCCTGATATATATATAGCGCTTTTGGTGTGTGCTGGCAAACTCTCCCTCTGTCTCCCCAAAGGGCTAGTGGGTCCTGTCTTCGTTAGGAGCATTCCCTGTGTGTCTGCTGTGTGTCGGTACGTGTGTGTCGACATGTATGAGGACGATATTGGTGTGGAGGCGGAGCAATTGCCAAATATGAGGATGTCACCCCCTAGGGAGTCGACACCAGAATGGATGCCTTTATTTATGGAACTACGGGATAGTGTCAACACGCTAAAGCAGTCGTTTGACGACATGAGACGGCCGGACAATCAATTAGTGCCTGTCCAGGCGACTCAAACACCGTCAGGGGCTGTGAAACGCCCTTTGCCTCAGTCGGTCGACACAGACCCAGACACAGGCGATGACTCCAGTGGTGACGGTGACGAATCAACCGTATTTTCCAGTAGGGCCACACGTTATATGATTTTGGCAATGAAGGAGGCGTTACATTTAGCTGATACTACAGGTACCACTAAACAGGGTATTATGTGGGGTATGAAAAAACTACCTATAGTTTTTCCTGAATCAGAAGAACTAAATGACGTGTGTAATGAAGCGTGGGTTGCCCCTGATAAAAAGCTGATAATTTCAAAGAAATTATTGGCATTATACCCTTTCCCGCCAGAGGTTAGGGAGCGCTGGGAAACACCTCCTAGGGTGGACAAGGCGCTAACACGCTTATCTAAACAAGTGGCGTTACCCTCTCCTGAGACGGCCGCACTTAAAGATCCATCAGATAGGAGGATAGAAAATATCCAAAAAAGTATATACACACATGCAGGTGTTATACTACGACCAGCTGTAGCGACTGCCTGGATGGGCAGTGCGGGGGTAGTTTGGTCAGAATCCCTGATTGAAAATATTGATACCCTGGACAGGGACAATATTTTACTGTCGTTAGAACAAATAAAGGATGCATTTCTTTATATGCGTGATGCACAGAGGGATATATGCACACTGGCATCACGGGTAAGTGCTATGTCCATTTCGGCCAGAAGAGCTTTATGGACGCGACAGTGGACAGGCGATGCGGATTCAAAACGGCATATGGAAGTTTTGCCGTATAAAGGGGAGGAGTTATTTGGAGTCGGTCTATCAGATTTGGTGGCCACGGCTACAGCCGGGAAATCCACCTTTCTACCTCAAGTCACTCCCCAACAGAAAAAGGCACCGACTTTTCAACCGCAGCCCTTTCGTTCCTTTAAAAATAAGAGAGCAAAGGGCTATTCATATCTGCCACGAGGCAAAGGTCGAGGGAAGAGACAGCAACACGCAGCTCCTTCCCAGGATCAGAAGCCCTCCCCGGCTTCTACAAAAGCCTCAGCATGACGCTGGGGCTTCTCAAGCGGACTCGGGGACCGTGGGGGGTCGTCTCAAAAATTACAGCGCGCAGTGGGCTCACTCGCAAGTAGATCCCTGGATCCTGCAGATAATATCTCAGGGATACAGGTTGGAATTAGAGACAGATCCACCTCGCCGTTTCCTGAAGTCTGCTTTACCAACGTCCCCCTCCGAAAGGGAGACGGTGTTGGAAGCCATTCACAAGCTGTACTCTCAGCAGGTGATAGTCAAGGTACCTCTTCTGCAACAAGGGAAGGGGTATTATTCCACTCTTTTTGTGGTACCGAAGCCGGATGGCTCGGTAAGGCCTATTCTAAATCTGAAGTCCTTGAACCTGTACATAAAGAAGTTCAAGTTCAAAATGGAGTCACTCAGAGCAGTGATAGCGAACCTGGAAGAGGGGGACTTTATGGTATCCTTGGACATCAAGGATGCGTATCTCCACGTTCCAATTTACCCCTCACACCAGGGGTACCTCAGGTTCGTTGTACAAAACTGTCACTATCAGTTTCAGACGCTGCCGTTCGGATTGTCCACGGCACCTCGGATCTTTACAAAGGTAATGGCCGAGATGATGATTCTTCTTCGAAGAAAAGGCGTATTAATTATCCCATACTTGGACGATCTCCTAATAAGGGCGAGGTCCAGAGAACAGCTAGAGATGGGATTAGCACTGTCTCAGGAAGTGCTAAAACAGCACGGGTGGATTCTGAATATTCCAAAATCCCAGTTAATGCCGACAACTCGTCTGCTGTTCCTAGGGATGATTCTGGACACGGTTCAGAAAAAGGTTTTTCTCCCGGAGGAAAAAGCCAAGGAGTTATCCGAGCTTGTCAGGAACCTCCTAAAACCAGGAAAGGTGTCTGTACATCAATGCACAAGAGTCCTGGGAAAAATGGTGGCTTCTTACGAAGCAATTCCATTCGGCAGATTCCACGCAAGAATTTTCCAAAGGGATCTGTTGAACAAATGGTCAGGGTCGCATCTTCAGATGCACCTGCGGATAACCCTGTCTCCAAGGACAAGGGTGTCTCTTCTGTGGTGGTTGCAGAGTGCTCATCTATTGGAGGGCCGCAGATTCGGCATACAGGATTGGATCCTGGTGACCACGGACGCCAGCCTGAGAGGCTGGGGAGCAGTCACACAAGGAAGAAACTTCCAGGGAGTATGGACGAGCCTGGAAACGTCTCTTCACATAAACATTCTGGAACTAAGAGCAATATACAATGCTCTAAGCCAGGCAGAACCTCTGCTTCAGGGAAAACCGGTGTTGATCCAGTCGGACAACATCACGGCAGTCGCCCATGTGAACAGACAGGGCGGCACAAGAAGCAGGAGTGCAATGGCAGAAGCTGCAAGGATTCTTCGCTGGGAAGAGAATCATGTGATAGCACTGTCAGCAGTGTTCATCCCGGGAGTGGACAACTGGGAAGCAGACTTCCTCAGCAGACACGATCTTCACCCGGGAGAGTGGGGACTTCATCCAGAAGTCTTCCACATGCTGGTAACCCGTTGGGAAAGACCAATGGTGGACATGATGGCGTCTCGCCTCAACAAAAAACTGGACAGGTATTGCGCCAGGTCAAGAGATCCGCAGGCAATAGCTGTGGACGCGCTGGTAACGCCTTGGGTGTACCAGTCGGTGTATGTGTTTCCTCCTCTGCCTCTCATACCAAAAGTATTGAGAATTATACGGCAAAGAGGCGTAAGAACGATACTAGTGGTTCCGGATTGGCCAAGAAGGACTTGGTACCCGGAACTTCAAGAGATGATCACGGAAGATCCGTGGCCTCTACCTCTAAGGAGGGACTTGCTTCAGCAGGGTCCCTGTCTGTTTCAAGACTTACCGCGGCTGCGTTTGACGGCATGGCGGTTGAACGCCGGATCCTAAAGGAAAAAGGCATGCCGGAAGAAGTCATTCCTACTTTGATTAAAGCAAGGAAGGAAGTAACCGTGCAACATTATCACCGAATTTGGCGAAAATAGGTTGCGTGGTGCGAAGATCGGAGTGCTCCGACGGAGGAATTTCAACTGGGTCGATTCCTACATTTCCTGCAATCAGGATTGTCAATGGGTCTCAAATTGGGATCTATTAAGGTTCAAATTTCGGCCCTGTCGATTTTCTTTCAAAAAGAATTGGCTTCAGTCCCTGAAGTCCAGACCTTTGTTAAGGGAGTGCTGCATATACAGCCTCCTGTGGTGCCTCCAGTGGCACCGTGGGATCTCAATGTGGTTTTGGATTTCCTAAAATCTCATTGGTTTGAACCACTAAAAAAGGTGGATTTGAAATATCTCACATGGAAAGTGACCATGCTTATAGCCCTGGCTTCTGCCAGGAGAGTGTCAGAATTGGCAGCTTTATCTTACAAAAGCCCATATCTGATTTTCCATTCGGACAGGGCAGAACTGCGGACTCGTCCGCATTTTCTCCCTAAGGTGGTGTCAGCATTTCATCTGAACCAGCCTATTGTAGTGCCTGCGGCTACAAGTGACTTGGAGGACTCCAAGTTACTGGACGTTGTCAGAGCATTAAAAATATATATTGCAAGGACAGCTGGAGTCAGAAAATCTGACTCGTTGTTTATATTGTATGCACCCAACAAGATGGGTGCTCCGGCGTCTAAGCAGACGATTGCTCGTTGGATCTGTAGCACAATCCAACTTGCACATTCTGTGGCAGGCCTGCCACAGCCTAAATCTGTAAAGGCCCACTCCACAAGGAAGGTGGGCTCATCTTGGGCGGCTGCCCGAGGGGTCTCGGCATTACAACTTTGCCGAGCAGCTACGTGGTCAGGGGAGAACACGTTTGTAAAATTTTACAAATTTGATACTCTGGCTAAGGAGGACCTGGAGTTCTCTCATTCGGTGCTGCAGAGTCATCCGCACTCTCCCGCCCGTTTGGGAGCTTTGGTATAATCCCCATGGTCCTTTCAGGAACCCCAGCATCCACTAGGACGATAGAGAAAATAAGATTTTACTTACCGATAAATCTATTTCTCGGAGTCCGTAGTGGATGCTGGGCGCCCATCCCAAGTGCGGATTATCTGCATAAATTGTACATAGTTATTGTTAACTAATTCGGGTTATTGTTGAAGGAAGCCATCTTTCAGAGGCTCCGCTGTTATCATACTGTTAACTGGGTTTAGATCACAAGTTGTACGGTGTGATTGGTGTGGCTGGTATGAGTCTTACCCGGGATTCAAAATCCTCCCTTATTGTGTACGCTCGTCCGGGCACAGTACCTAACTGGAGTCTGGAGGAGGGTCATGGGGGGAGGAGCCAGTGCACACCACCTGATCGGAAAAAGCTTTACTTTTTGTGCCCTGTCTCCTGCGGAGCCGCTGTTCCCCATGGTCCTTTCAGGAACCCCAGCATCCACTACGGACTCCGAGAAATAGATTTATCGGTAAGTAAAATCTTATTTTACCTGGTGCAATGTGTATAACGTGCTCTGCCTGGCGCAAAGTGTATAATGTGCTTTACCTGGTGCAATGTGTATAACGTGCTCTGCCTGGCGCAATGTGTATAATGTGCTTTACCTTGTGCAATGTGTATAACGTGCTCTGCCTGGTGCAATATGTATAATGTGCTTTACCTGGTGCAATGTGTATAATGTGCTCTGCCTGGCGCAAAGTGTATAATGTGCTTTACCTTGTGCAATGTGTATAACGTGCTCTGCCTGGCGCAAAGTGTATAATGTGCTTTACCTGGTTCAATGTGTATAATGTGCTCTGCCTGGCACAATGTGTATAATGTGCTTTACCTGGTGCAATGTGTATAACGTGCTCTGCCTGGTGCAATATGTATAATGTGCTTTACCTGGTGCAATGTGTATAATGTGCTCTGCCTGGCGCAAAGTGTATAATGTGCTTTACCTGGTTCAATGTGTATAATGTGCTCTGCCTGGCACAATGTGTATAATGTGCTTTACCTGGTGCAATGTGTATAACTTGCTCTGCCTGGTGCAATATGTATAATGTGCTTTACCTGGTACAATGTGTATAACGTGCTCTGCCTGGTGCAATATGTATAATGTGCTTTACCTGGTGCAATGTGTATAATGTGCTCTGCCTGGCGCAAAGTGTATAATGTGCTTTACCTGGTGCAATGTGTATAATGTGCTTTACCTGGTGCAATGTGTATAATGTGCTTTACCTGGTGCAATGTGTATAACGTGCTCTGCCTGGCGCAAAGTGTATAATGTGCTTTACCTGGTGCAATGTGTATAACGTGCTCTGCCTGGTGCAATATGTATAATGTGCTTTACCTGGTGCAATGTGTATAACGTGCTCTGCCTGGCGCAAAGTATATAATGTGCTTTACCTGGTTCAATGTGTATAATGTGCTCTGCCTGGCACAATGTGTATAATGTGCTTTACCTGGTGCAATGTGTATAACTTGCCCTGCCTGGTGCAATATGTATAATGTGCTTTACCTGGTACAATGTGTATAACGTGCTCTGCCTGGTGCAATATGTATAATGTGCTTTACCTGGTGCAATGTGTATAATGTGCTCTGCCTGGCGCAAAGTGTATAATGTGCTTTACCTGGTGCAATGTGTATAATGTGCTCTGCCTGGCGCAAAGTGTATAATGTGCTTTACCTGGTGCAATGTGTATAACGTGCTCTGCCTGGTGCAATATGTATAATGTGCTTTACCTGGTGCAATGTGTATAACGTGCTCTGCCTGGCGCAAAATGTATAATGTGCTTTTCCTGGTGCAATGTGTATAACGTGCTCTGCCTGGCGCAAAGTGTGTAATGTGCTTTACCTTGTTCAATGTGTATAATGTGCTCTGCCTGGCACAATGTGTATAATGTGCTTTACCTGGTGCAATGTGTATAACGTGCTCTGCCTGGTGCAATATGTATAATGTGCTTTACCTGGTGCAATGTGTATAACGTGCTCTGCCTGGCGCAAAGTATATAATGTGCTTTACCTGGTTCAATGTGTATAATGTGCTCTGCCTGGCACAATGTGTATAATGTGCTTTACCTGGTGCAATGTGTATAACTTGCCCTGCCTGGTGCAATATGTATAATGTGCTTTACCTGGTACAATGTGTATAACGTGCTCTGCCTGGTGCAATATGTATAATGTGCTTTACCTGGTGCAATGTGTATAATGTGCTCTGCCTGGCGCAAAGTGTATAATGTGCTTTACCTGGTGCAATGTGTATAATGTGCTCTGCCTGGCGCAAAGTGTATAATGTGCTTTACCTGGTGCAATGTGTATAACGTGCTCTGCCTGGTGCAATATGTATAATGTGCTTTACCTGGTGCAATGTGTATAACGTGCTCTGCCTGGTGCAAAGTGTATAATGTGCTTTTCCTGGTGCAATGTGTATAACGTGCTCTGCCTGGCGCAAAGTGTGTAATGTGCTTTACCTTGTTCAATGTGTATAATGTGCTCTGCCTGGCACAATGTGTATAATGTGCTTTACCTGGTGCAATGTGTATAACGTGCTCTGCCTGGTGCAATATGTATAATGTGCTTTACCTGGTGCAATGTGTATAACGTGCTCTGCCTGGCGCAAAGTATATAATGTGCTTTACCTGGTTCAATGTGTATAATGTGCTCTGCCTGGCACAATGTGTATAATGTGCTTTACCTGGTGCAATGTGTATAACTTGCCCTGCCTGGTGCAATATGTATAATGTGCTTTACCTGGTACAATGTGTATAACGTGCTCTGCCTGGTGCAATATGTATAATGTGCTTTACCTGGTGCAATGTGTATAATGTGCTCTGCCTGGCGCAAAGTGTATAATGTGCTTTACCTGGTGCAATGTGTATAATGTGCTCTGCCTGGCGCAAAGTGTATAATGTGCTTTACCTGGTGCAATGTGTATAACGTGCTCTGCCTGGTGCAATATGTATAATGTGCTTTACCTGGTGCAATGTGTATAACGTGCTCTGCCTGGCGCAAAGTGTATAATGTGCTTTTCCTGGTGCAATGTGTATAACGTGCTCTGCCTGGCGCAAAGTGTGTAATGTGCTTTACCTGGTTCAATGTGTATAATGTGCTCTGCCTGGCACAATGTGTATAATGTGCTTTACCTGGTGCAATGTGTATAACGTGCTCTGCCTGGTGCAATATGTATAATGTGCTTTACCTGGTGCAATGTGTATAATGTTCTCTGCCTGGCGCAAAGTGTATAATGTGCTTTACCTGGTGCAATGTGTATAACGTGCTCTGCCTGGCGCAAAGTGTGTAATGTGCTTTACCTGGTTCAATGTGTATAATGTGCTCTGCCTGGCACAATGTGTATAATGTGCTTTACCTGGTGCAATGTGTATAACTTGCTCTGCCTGGTGCAATATGTATAATGTGCTTTACCTGGTACAATGTGTATAACGTGCTCTGCCTGGTGCAATATGTATAATGTGCTTTACCTGGTGCAATGTGTATAATGTGCTCTGCCTGGCGCAAAGTGTATAATGTGCTTTACCTGGTGCAATGTGTATAATGTTCTCTGCCTGGTGCAAAGTGTATAATGTGCTTTACCTGGTGCAATGTGTATAATGTGCTCTGCCTGGTGCAAAGTGTATAATGTGCTTTACCTGGTGCAATGTGTATAACGTGCTCTGCCTGGCGCAAAGTGTATAATGTGCTTTACCTGGTTCAATGTGTATAATGTGCTCTGCCTGGCACAATGTGTATAATGTGCTTTACCTGGTGCAATGTGTATAACGTTCTCTGCCTGGTGCAATATGTATAATGTGCTTTACCTGGTGCAATGTGTATAATGTGCTCTGCCTGGCGCAAAGTGTATAATGTGCTTTACCTGGTGCAATGTGTATAACGTGCTCTGCCTGGTGCAATATGTATAATGTGCTTTACCTGGTGCAATGTGTATAACGTGCTCTGCCTGGCGCAAAGTGTATAATGTGCTTTACCTGGTGCAATGTGTATAACGTGCTCTGCCTGGCGCAAAGTGTATAATGTGCTTTACCTGGTGCAATGTGTATAACGTGCTCTGCCTGGCGCAATGTGTATAATGTGCTTTACCTTGTGCAATGTGTATAACGTGCTCTGCCTGGTGCAATATGTATAATGTGCTTTACCTGGTGCAATGTGTATAATGTTCTCTGCCTGGCGCAAAGTGTATAATGTGCTTTACCTTGTGCAATGTGTATAACGTGCTCTGCCTGGCGCAAAGTGTATAATGTGCTTTACCTGGTTCAATGTGTATAATGTGCTCTGCCTGGCACAATGTGTATAATGTGCTTTACCTGGTGCAATGTGTATAACGTGCTCTGCCTGGTGCAATATGTATAATGTGCTTTACCTGGTGCAATGTGTATAATGTGCTCTGCCTGGCGCAAAGTGTATAATGTGCTTTACCTGGTACAATGTGTATAACGTGCTCTGCCTGGCGCAAAGTGTATAATGTGCTTTACCTGGTTCAATGTGTATAATGTGCTCTGCCTGGCACAATGTGTATAATGTGCTTTACCTGGTGCAATGTGTATAACTTGCTCTGCCTGGTGCAATGTGTATAACGTGCTCTACCTGGTGCAATGTGTATAATGTGCTCTGCCTGGTGCAAAGTGTATAATGTGCTTTACCTGGTGCAATGTGTATAACGTGCTCTGCCTGGCGCAAAGTGTATAATGTGCTTTACCTGGTTCAATGTGTATAATGTGCTCTGCCTGGCACAATGTGTATAATGTGCTTTACCTGGTGCAATGTGTATAACGTGCTCTGCCTGGTGCAATATGTATAATGTGCTTTACCTGGTGCAATGTGTATAATGTGCTCTGCCTGGCGCAAAGTGTATAATGTGCTTTACCTGGTGCAATGTGTATAACGTGCTCTGCCTGGCGCAAAGTGTACAATGTGCTTTACCTGGTTCAATGTGTATAATGTGCTCTGCCTGGCACAATGTGTATAATGTGCTTTACCTGGTGCAATGTGTATAACGTGCTCTGCCTGGTGCAATATGTATAATGTGCTTTACCTGGTGCAAAGTGTATAATGTTCTCTGCCTGGCGCAGAGTGTATATCGTGATCTACCTAGCGCAAAGTGTAGACATGCTCTATCTGGCGCAATATGTATAACATGCTGTACCTGGCGCAGTGTGTATAGGAGGTTCTACCTGGTGCAATGTGTATAAGCGGCACTACTGTGTGGTGTGGTGTAATGTGAATTGGCACTATTATGTGGCCACGCCCCTTCCCCATGAAGCCACGCCCCTAAAATTTTGGTGCGCGCCTACGACGTGCACTTTCCATCCCTGCATTTAGTCAGGCCATCTGAGCAGGAATCCCACCCAGTTAACAGACTCCAATCCTTGAATAGACCCCTCCCCCACCCTATTAGGGCTGCTTCTATTAATTTCCTGGGCTGGTTTTTCGATCCCAATCAGCCCCTGCCCTGACCCATGTTAAGTAACAACATTCAGGATGTAATAGTAAGACGTCTTTTAGCAAGAAATGCAAAGATTGCAACTTCAAAATTTCCCGTTGAAAAGTGCATTCGATTTCCAGAGATAAAAACACGACCAACCTCATCAGCAAGATAAGCTATTTGTCTTCATTTGACCTCCATACTGACAAAAAATAATTGGTCGAAAACAAACCTTTTACATAAATTAATTGAGCCCTTGTAAGTTCAGTCAAAACATTAGTGCTAAGTGCAGCCTCGGAATCTGGTCCAATTTTGTGACCAGGAAACCGTAACGTTCCAAAAAATGTAATGCACTCCGTCAACATATCAGGAAAGTGAACGGGGGAAAGCTGGTCTGAGCTGCATGTGGCATTTTGACAGCGTGATTGCATTGACGTGTACAGAGAACAGCGTTACGTAATCACTTTGGATATGCTGAGCGGGCAGATCATCTCTTTAGAATGACGCTGATTCCTGATCATTGACAGTGATCTAAGGACACGTCTGACACCAGTCTAAACTCGGGAACAGACAAGGATCAGGCTGACACTGTTGGTTTTCCATTTCAGCATCCAAACGAATTTACAAAGAAATGAAACACAAGTGAAACTAGGCTTATTGCCTGTGTACTGTAATGTATGTATTTTATTCTTTTATAAGGAATAGTTTCACGCATAGCATCAGTATGCTTGTTGAGTGCCTGGCACTGACCCCCACCACCGTGTCTGCTCTGCCAGAGATATTAGTTAGTCTGGGAGTTTGTGTCCCTTGAAGCAGAACGGCAAAACATCATTCTGTCCTGTTTAGTGAGCTTCGGTTTATTGAGCATAGGTGTTCCAGCTAATGATCTGCCAGTCTACTAAAATAGGAGTCACTGTCTGGTTTATCAAACTACAGAGCGGCCAGGCCAAACCTCAGATAAAAGTGCAGCCAGCTATGCAGGGCTGCCATCAGAAATTGTGGGACCCGGGACTGACAAAACAGACAGGGTCCCCCACCAACAAAAAAAATTCTAAAAGATTCTGCCACACTGCTCCACCCCTATGTGATGTTACATTGCTGACCTGCAGGAATGATTCACAGAGCTGATGCCCAGAGAAGGCTTGTTTTAGGTCCTCCCTGCACATCAGCCCGCTGTTGTTGCGCTGCCTGTACGGCTCTCCAGGTATTGGCTGTAAGAGCCAGGGGTGGTCCTCCGTCTCTAATAGGGCCCGGGACTCCGGTCCCCGTAGTCCCCCCATGTTGGCTGCCCTGCAGCTATGCTGTCCTCAGTTCTTCTCTTTACTATGTTCCCTTTGAAGTGTGACTGTTCTATCATCCAGCAGGGTGGTCTTCAGTATGCCGACTGACGGGATCCCGGCGCACAGTATACCGGCGCCGGGATCCCGACAGCCAGCATACCGACACTTATTCTCCCTCGTGGGGGTCCAAGACCCCCCTGGAGGGAGAATAAAACAGTGTGGCGCGCGTAGGAAATTTGGGACAAATTAGCCCCACCCACTGGCAAATTTATAATGTGTGCAGTGTGTGAGGTGCACACGGCCCCTGGGGGCCACATTTCACACCCTGTTCCCATTTTTTTCAATACTTACCTTGCCGAGTCCTGCGTCGTCAGCAGCAGTGCTGCAGAAATCACTGGGTTTCCAAGCATTTTGTGCATGCACAGTAAGAAAATCACTGGGAAAATGGCTGCCATGCCCTCTTCCATGAGACTTGGGCATGCACACTAGACTTGGAACAACGCTAGAGTTTCCTGTCAGAAGGAGACTGCACACTGGTCTCCACCTCTCTTAAGATGCACCTGGTCCCACCACAGATCTTCCCAAAGATGACCTTGATCTGCCCATAAATGCTAAACTTTTGGGTAAAACCCCATCCATTTCCATGTACGCCCTGTCCTTTTACAAATTCACAAATTGGGGCTATTTTGACCAAATTAAGACAGTTGGGAGATGTGCCCTTTTCTCCAGAAGTGGATTTATCACTGAAAAGAGCCCTTGCAAGGGGGACCAAATCAGTGTTGGATTTCCCATTAGGCTCATGCTTAGGTATGCCACTTTGCTCATGGGGGCACTTATTCAACTGGTGGAAGGATGGCAATGGGATGTAAATTGTGGGGCAGGAGGTTTGGTTGGGGGGGGTAAGGTTGAGGCTATCTTACAGTCTGGAGGAATTGGGACAGGCCCTGACATGAGTGCTGTTAAGGGGTAGTGATGTAACATAGTAATATCATTTCCGAGGTTGAAAAAAGACAATTTGTCCATCAAGTTCAACCTGTTAGTGATCTCCTTCACTGTAATATTTTTAAGACTAATTTTAAATAGGGGTCTGACCAATAATGTTATGCATAGGGGCAGCCTGACCCCAAATTCGTTCCTGGACTCAATTTATAGAGGTAGGCTGCGGAATATATTTCCATTCCTGTCCAGTGCTGTCCAGATGCAGGTGTGTTGGGGTCAGCAAATGCACCTAAAGACTCAGTTGCATTAATGATGGTGTGCCTGATTATTATTTTTGAGTAGCTCATACAACAGTAAAAAAAAAAAAATGTTATTAAAGCAGTTGGGTCATTCCATATCAAATGCTCCAATTTTCTGTTTACTCTTTGTACAGATGAAGCCCTCCTCATCTATAATAGGATTAATTGAGCCAGGGCAGTCGGACTTAATCCTCTGCTGTAATAACTTAATTCCCTGCTGTAATGACTTAATCCCCTACTGTATTGTTCTCTCTGTATTGTATCGCAGCTGAGAACAATAGATAAAAGGCTTATGATAATAAATCTTGGTGCGCCTAGGTGCAGCAGAGAAGCCTAGATGAGCGAGGCTCCATCTGTACATTAGGTTTCCCAATTTTTATTGCACTCTGCATTCTAAATGGGACATTAAAGCTGACTACATTCTAGAATTTGATGTTTTTATCTAATGTGGTTTTTGATTTATATGGGTATGAAAATGTAAAAAATCCACAGATTTTGCCATTTATGACCAATAAAAAAATAATAATAATAAATTTCTCAGGCTAGGATAAAGATGTTTTAAAAAATGAAAAATTATGTTCAAAACATAATAGGCTTTAATTTGCTGTAACACATGACTAGGTTTAAGGATCCAGCATTTCATTTATGATCACAGACTCACACATTGTAAAACAGATTTAAAAAAAAAAACACATTTAATTTATTCAAAATTTTCAACAGTTTTTTTTTCTAGCTTGAGGTTTTAAGATTGTTCATACCAAATTGAGATCTTAATGGGATTTTATATTGTATGTCATTCTTGTTTAACGTAACAGATTTTGCACTATATTGTAGTCAGGGGTGGTCTTCTGTATGCCGGCGGTCGGGCTCCCGGCGCTCAGTATACCGGCGCCGGGAGCCCGACAGCCGGCATACCGACACTTATTTTCCCTCGTGGGGGTCCACGACCCCCATAGAGGGAGAATAAAATAGTGTGGCACGCGTAGCGTGCCACCGTGCCCGTAGCGTGGCGAGCGCAGCGAGCCCGCAAGGGGCTCATTTGCGCTCGCCACGCTGTCGGTAAGCCGGCGGTCGGGCTCCCGGCGCCGGGATGCTGGTCGCCGGGAGCCCGATCGCCGGCCAGCCGTAGTGAACCCGTAGTCAGGTATCAAAAATGGAAAATCTTGGCAATTAGTTTTTTTGGTCTTTCATAATCTTGGCAGTGTGTTTTCAAACATAAATTGAATTCATTAACTGTCCCATACCTAGGAGACAGCACCAGGCAAGGGTGCATTATATTGTAAGAATGGTCTTGTTTTTTTTCCTCTGAAATTGAAAATAATAATACAAAACCAAAATAAATATTTTGGTAATATTATAAATTATCAAAGTGCTCTGGTGTTGGTAGAGACTTCGCCTACAGTAGCATTGATTGGTAATTCAGTGTTTTGGAAATGTAGATGTTGACTAAACAGTAACAACAACCTTGTCAGATTCTGGTTAGCATTTATCTAGGATAGTCTACAAATCAAAAACTACTGTACATGACATAAAAAAATTATATTTGAGACACTTTCTGACGTTATTAAATGCGTGCAGAGAATAAAAGTAAATTGTAAGGTAAATTTAATTGGATCACTTGACAGGTATAGGATAATTTACCATAATAAAATTTGGCAATGCAGATTTTGTAAATATTGGACATTTTACCTATTATTATTATTATTATTATTATTATTATATTTTATTTATAAGGCGCCACAAGTGTTTTGCAGCGCCGTACAAAGGACAATACATGGAGACAAAACTTTCATTACAGTAAATAATTAAATAACAGAAATAGAGTACAGGTAACAAGGAGCACCACACATTCTCAAGACATAATACAGCTAAGATGTAAGTAGCGAGGGAGCGATCATCCTACTACTAGGGGCTGGTGGCCATAGATGGAGATGAGCCTTTACCAGCAGGAGAAAAAGTGGGTAGAGATGGTCGTTGAGTAGGGGAGAGCTGCGAGTAAAATGTGTCGAGACGAGGGCTTAGATAACAAGAGGAAAGAGGGCCCTGCTCTGAAGAGCTAACAATCTAGTGGGAAGGGTCGACAGACAGATGACAAGAGGTGCAAGCAAGCGGGAGGTAGCCTAATGGCAGTATGTAAGCAAAGCTGAGATGTTCACGGCATGAGGCAGGGGGATGGAGGCACGGCCTCAGGACTAGGTTATGCATTGGTTGGGTATGCTTTGATGAATAGGTGGGTTTTTAGTGCCTGTTTGAAGCTTTGCAAGGTCGGAGAGAGTCCAATGGAGCGGGGGAGTGCGCTCCACTGCAAGGGTGCAGCACGGGCATAGTCTTGAACACGAGCATGGGAAGCAGTGACCAGGGCGGTGGAGAGGCGACGGTCACGGGAGGGAGTATGAAGGGAGAGGAGGTTGGAGATGTAAGGAGATGGCCTTGTATGTGAGGGTGAGGAGTTTGAAGAGGATTCTGTAGGGGAATGGGAGCCAGTGTAGATTTTGTCGAAGGGGAGTGGCAGATGTGGTGTGGCAGGAGAGGAAGATAAGCCTAGCTGCGGAGTTCAGGACAGATTGGAGGGGAGCAAGATGGGAGCAAGCGAGGCCAGTGAGGAGAACATTGCAGTAGTCGAGTCGTGAGATGACCAGTGAGTGGATGATAAGTTTAGTTACACTTTGGGAGAGAAATGGCCTGATACGAGCAATGTTGCGTAGCTGGAACCGACAGGATTGTGCCAGAGCTTGGATTTGTGGTGCAAAGGAGAGGGAGGAGTCAAGAGTGACGCCCAAGCAGCGGAGTTGTGGAACGGGGGAGATGGTGTTGTTGTCAACAATGATAGAGATATTGGGTTGGGTTGTTGCTTTGGATGGGGGGGAAGATGATGAGTTCAGTTTTGTCCATGTTGAGCTTCAGAGAGTGCTCAGACATCCAGGAGGAGATTGCAGAGAGGCAGCTGGAAACCTGAGAGAGGACAGAGGGGGACAGATCAGGGGGGGAGAGGTAGAGTTGTGTGTCATCAGCATAGAGGTGGTATTGAAGGCCAAAGGAGTTAATGAGCGCACCCAGGGAAGAGGTGTACAGGGAGAACAGAAGGGGGCCAAGGACAGAACCCTGAGGGACACCAACAGGAAGGATGGAAGGGTGTGAGGTGGTGCTGGAGGCAGACACAGAGAAGGAGCGGTTAGTGTGGTAAGAAGAAAACTAGTCAAGGACAGTGCTAGAGAGGCCAGCAATTTGTAGTGTACGGAGGAGGAGAGGATGATCCACGGTGTCAAAGGCAGCAGAGAGGTCCAGAAGGATGAGCAGAGAGAAGTGGCCCCTGGATTTGGCTGAAAGCAGGTCATTGGTGACTTTCACCAGGGCAGTCTCAGTGGAGTGGAGTGGGCGAAAGCCAGATTGTAGTGGATCGAGGATGGAGTTGTCAGAGAGGTAGCTTGTGAGATGGCTATACACCAGTCGTTCAAGTAATTTGGAGGTGAAAGGGAGAAGAGAGATGGGGCGGTAGTTAGTGGGTGATGAGGGGTCGAGGTTGGGTTTTTTGAGAATAGGTGAGACCAGAGCATGTTTGAATGGTGAGGGGAAGATGCCAGTAGAGAGGGACAGGTTAAAGAGGTGAGCAAGGTGGGAGCAGGCAGTGGGGGAGAGGAAGCGGAGAAGACGGGAGGGAAGGGGGTCCAGGGGGCAGGTGGAGGAAGGGGGGGGCGCGCATAAGATGAGGGAGCAGACTTCCTTGTCTGAAGTGGGATGGAAGGAGGACAGGTTGGGATAGATGGAGGGGAGGGATGATGGAGCAGGGGGGTAGCAGAGGGGTGA
This sequence comes from Pseudophryne corroboree, assembly GCF_028390025.1. Classification (NCBI taxonomy): domain Eukaryota; kingdom Metazoa; phylum Chordata; class Amphibia; order Anura; family Myobatrachidae; genus Pseudophryne; species Pseudophryne corroboree. Next base: position 63,377,719 of record NC_086444.1, on the reverse strand, counting down.
CGGCGGGAGATGTCGTGTCGGATGTCCTCAATTTTGGAGATGAAGAAGGAGGCAAAGTCAGTGACAGTGAGGGAGGATGAGAGGGGAGGAGGAGGGGGGCGAAGGAGAATGTTGAAAGTTTCAAAGAGAAGGCGTGGACAGGAGGACTGAGAAGAGATGAGTGCTTAGAAAAAGGATTGTTTGGCGAGGGAAAGAGCAGAGCTGTAGGAGGAGAGAATAAACTTGAAATGGAGGAAGTCCGGCAGAGAGTGAGATTTCCTCCAGGAGCGTTAAATTTAAGTTGCTGTATTTTTGTAGAGACAGAAAAATTTTAATTTCTCAAAATGCTCCATATTAGTGAATTAGTAAATAGTAGAGATGAGCGGGTTCGGTTTCTCTGAATCCGAACCCGCCCGAACTTCATGGTTTTTTTCACGGGTCCGAGCAGACTCGGATCCTCCCGCCTTGCTCGGTTAACCCGAGCGCGCCCGAACGTCATCATGACGCTGTCGGATTCTCGCGAGACTCGGATTCTATATAAGGAGCCGCGCGTCGCCGCCATTTTCACACGTGCATTGAGATTGATAGGGAGAGGACGTGGCTGGCGTCCTCTCCATTTAGATTAGAAGAGAGAGAGAGAGAGAGAGAGATTGACCTGATTTACTGGAGCTTAGGAGTACTGTAGAAGTGTAGAGAGTGCAGAGTTTACTAGTGACTGACCACAGTGACCACCAGACAGTGCAGTTTTATTTAATATATCCGTTCTCTGCCTGAAAAAAACGATACACACAGTGACTCAGTCACATACCATATCTGTGTGCACTGCTCAGCCCAGTGTGCTGCATCATCTATGTATATATATCTGACTGTGCTCAGCTCACACAGCTTATAATTGTGGGGGAGACTGGGGAGCACTGCAGTGCCAGTTATAGGTTATAGCAGGAGCCAGGAGTACATATTATATTAAAATTAAACAGTGCACACTTTTGCTGCAGGAGTGCCACTGCCAGTGTGACTGACCAGTGACCTGACCACACTGACCACCAGTATAGTTAGTAGTATACTATATTGTGATTGCCTGAAAAAGTTAAACACTCGTCGTGTGACTTCACTTGTGTGGTGTTTTTTTTTTTATTCTATAAAAAACTCATTCTGCTGACAGACAGTGTCCAGCAGGTCCGTCATTATATAATATATACCTGTCCGGCTGCAGTAGTGATATATATATATTTTTTATATCATTATTTATCATCCAGTCGCAGCAGACACAGTACGGTAGTTCACGGCTGTAGCTACCTCTGTGTCGGCACTCGGCAGTCCATCCATAATTGTATACCACCTACCCGTGGTTTTTTTTTCTTTCTTCTTTATACATACATACTACTACATCTCTTTATCAACCAGTCTATATTAGCAGCAGACACAGTACAGTACGGTAGTCCACGGCTGTAGCTACCTCTGTGTCGGCACTCGGCAGTCCGTCCATAATTGTATACCACCTACCCGTGGTTTTTTTTTCTTTCTTCTTTATACATACATACTACTACATCTCTTTATCAACCAGTCTATATTAGCAGCAGACACAGTACAGTACGGTAGTTCACGGCTGTAGCTACCTCTGTGTCGGCACTCGGCAGTCCGTCCATAATTGTATACCACCTACCCGTGTTTTTTTTTTCTTTCTTCTTTATACATACATACTACTACATCTCTTTATCAACCAGTCTATATTAGCAGCAGACACAGTACAGTACGGTAGTCCACGGCTGTAGCTACCTCTGTGTCGGCACTCGGCAGTCCGTCCATAATTGTATACCACCTACCCGTGGTTTTTTTTTCTTTCTTCTTTATACATACATACTACTACATCTCTTTATCAACCAGTCTATATTAGCAGCAGACACAGTACAGTACGGTAGTTCACGGCTGTAGCTACCTCTGTGTCGGCACTCGGCAGTCCGTCCATAATTGTATACCACCTACCCGTGGTTTTTTTTTCTTTCTTCTTTATACATACATACTACTACATCTCTTTATCAACCAGTCTATATTAGCAGCAGACACAGTACAGTACGGTAGTCCACGGCTGTAGCTACCTCTGTGTCGGCACTCGGCAGTCCGTCCATAATTGTATACCACCTACCCGTGGTTTTTTTTTCTTTCTTCTTTATACATACATACTACTACATCTCTTTATCAACCAGTCTATATTAGCAGCAGACACAGTACAGTACGGTAGTTCACGGCTGTAGCTACCTCTGTGTCGGCACTCGGCAGTCCGTCCATAATTGTATACCACCTACCCGTGTTTTTTTTTTCTTTCTTCTTTATACATACATACTACTACATCTCTTTATCAACCAGTCTATATTAGCAGCAGACACAGTACAGTACGGTAGTCCACGGCTGTAGCTACCTCTGTGTCGGCACTCGGCAGTCCGTCCATAATTGTATACCACCTACCCGTGGTTTTTTTTTCTTTCTTCTTTATACATACATACTACTACATCTCTTTATCAACCAGTCTATATTAGCAGCAGACACAGTACAGTACGGTAGTTCACGGCTGTAGCTACCTCTGTGTCGGCACTCGGCAGTCCGTCCATAATTGTATACCACCTACCCGAGGTTTTTTTTTCTTTCTTCTTTATACATACATACTACTACATCTCTTTATCAACCAGTCTATATTAGCAGCAGACACAGTACAGTACGGTAGTCCACGGCTGTAGCTACCTCTGTGTCGGCACTCGGCAGTCCGTCCATAATTGTATACCACCTACCCGTGGTTTTTTTTTCTTTCTTCTTTATACATACATACTACTACATCTCTTTATCAACCAGTCTATATTAGCAGCAGACACAGTACAGTACGGTAGTTCACGGCTGTAGCTACCTCTGTGTCGGCACTCGGCAGTCCGTCCATAATTGTATACCACCTACCCGTGGTTTTTTTTTCTTTCTTCTTTATACATACATACTACTACATCTCTTTATCAACCAGTCTATATTAGCAGCAGACACAGTACAGTACGGTAGTTCACGGCTGTAGCTACCTCTGTGTCGGCACTCGGCAGTCCGTCCATAATTGTATACCACCTACCCGTGGTTTTTTTTTCTTTCTTCTTTATACATACATACTACTACATCTCTTTATCAACCAGTCTATATTAGCAGCAGACACAGTACAGTACGGTAGTCCACGGCTGTAGCTACCTCTGTGTCGGCACTCGGCAGTCCGTCCATAATTGTATACCACCTACCCGTGGTTTTTTTTTCTTTCTTCTTTATACATACATACTACTACATCTCTTTATCAACCAGTCTATATTAGCAGCAGACACAGTACAGTACGGTAGTTCACGGCTGTAGCTACCTCTGTGTCAGCACTCGGCAGTCCGTCCATAATTGTATACCACCTACCCGTGGTTTTTTTTTCTTTCTTCTTTATACATACATACTACTACATCTCTTTATCAACCAGTCTATATTAGCAGCAGACACAGTACAGTACGGTAGTTCACGGCTGTAGCTACCTCTGTGTCGGCACTCGGCAGTCCGTCCATAATTGTATACCACCTACCCGTGTTTTTTTTTTCTTTCTTCTTTATACATACATACTACTACATCTCTTTATCAACCAGTCTATATTAGCAGCAGACACAGTACAGTACGGTAGTCCACGGCTGTAGCTACCTCTGTGTCGGCACTCGGCAGTCCGTCCATAATTGTATACCACCTACCCGTGGTTTTTTTTTTTTTCTTCTTTATACATACATACTACTACATCTCTTTATCAACCAGTCTATATTAGCAGCAGACACAGTACAGTACGGTAGTTCACGGCTGTAGCTACCTCTGTGTCGGCACTCGGCAGTCCGTCCATAATTGTATACCACCTACCCGTGGTTTTTTTTTCTTTCTTCTTTATACATACATACTACTACATCTCTTTATCAACCAGTCTATATTAGCAGCAGACACAGTACAGTACGGTAGTCCACGGCTGTAGCTACCTCTGTGTCGGCACTCGGCAGTCCGTCCATAATTGTATACTAGTATCCATCCATCTCCATTGTTTACCTGAGGTGCCTTTTAGTTGTGCCTATTAAAATATGGAGAACAAAAATGTTGAGGTTCCAAAATTAGGGAAAGATCAAGATCCACTTCCACCTCGTGCTGAAGCTGCTGCCACTAGTCATGGCCGAGACGATGAAATGCCAGCAACGTCGTCTGCCAAGGCCGATGCCCAATGTCATAGTACAGAGCATGTCAAATCCAAAACACCAAATATCAGTAAAAAAAGGACTCCAAAACCTAAAATAAAATTGTCGGAGGAGAAGCGTAAACTTGCCAATATGCCATTTACCACACGGAGTGGCAAGGAACGGCTGAGGCCCTGGGCTATGTTCATGGCTAGTGGTTCAGCTTCACATGAGGATGGAGGCACTCAGCCTCTCGCTAGAAAAATGAAAAGACTCAAGCTGGCAAAAGCAGTAGCACCGCAAAGAACTGTGCGTTCTTCGAAATCCCAAATCCACAAGGAGAGTCCAATTGTGTCGGTTGCGATGCCTGACCTTCCCAACACTGGACGTGAAGAGCATGCGCCTTCCACCATTAGCACGCCCCCTGCAAGTGCTGGAAGGAGCACCCGCAGTCCAGTTCCTGATAGTCAGATTGAAGATGTCAGTGTTGAAGTACACCAGGATGAGGAGGATATGGGTGTTGCTGGCGCTGGGGAGGAAATTGACCAGGAGGATTCTGATGGTGAGGTGGTTTGTTTAAGTCAGGCACCCGGGGAGACACCTGTTGTCCGTGGGAGGAATATGGCCGTTGACATGCCTGGTGAAAATACCCAAAAAAATCAGCTCTTCGGTGTGGAGGTATTTCAACAGAAATGCGGACAACAGGTGTCAAGCCGTGTGTTCCCTTTGTCAAGCTGTAATAAGTAGGGGTAAGGACGTTAACCACCTCGGAACATCCTCCCTTATACGTCACCTGCAGTGCATTCATAATAAGTCAGTGACAAGTTCAAAAACTTTGGGTGACAGCGGAAGCAGTCCACTGACCAGTAAATCCCTTCCTCTTGTAACCAAGCTCACGCAAACCACCCCACCAACTCCCTCAGTGTCAATTTCCTCCTTCCCCAGGAATGCCAATAGTCCTGCAGGCCATGTCACTGGCAATTCTGATGATTCCTCTCCTGCCTGGGATTCCTCCGATGCATCCTTGCGTGTAACGCCTACTGCTGCTGGCGCTGCTGTTGTTGCTGCTGGGAGTCGATGGTCATCCCAGAGGGGAAGTCGTAAGACCACTTTTACTACTTCCACCAAGCAATTGACTGTCCAACAGTCCTTTGCGAGGAAGATGAAATATCACAGCAGTCATCCTACTGCAAAGCGGATAACTGAGGCCTTGGCATCCTGGGTGGTGAGAAACGTGGTTCCGGTATCCATCATTACTGCAGAGCCAACTAGAGACTTGTTGGAGGTACTGTGTCCCCGGTACCAAATACCATCTAGGTTCCATTTCTCTAGGCAGGCGATACCGAAAATGTACACAGACCTCAGAAAAAGAGTCACCAGTGTCCTAAAAAATGCAGCTGTACCCAATGTCCACTTAACCACGGACATGTGGACAAGTGGAGCAGGGCAGGGTCAGGACTATATGACTGTGACAGCCCACTGGGTAGATGTATGGACTCCCGCCGCAAGAACAGCAGCGGCGGCACCAGTAGCAGCATCTCGCAAACGCCAACTCTTTCCTAGGCAGGCTACGCTTTGTATCACCGCTTTCCAGAATACGCACACAGCTGAAAACCTCTTACGGCAACTGAGGAAGATCATCGCGGAATGGCTTACCCCAATTGGACTCTCCTGTGGATTTGTGGCATCGGACAACGCCAGCAATATTGTGTGTGCATTAAATATGGGCAAATTCCAGCACGTCCCATGTTTTGCACATACCTTGAATTTGGTGGTGCAGAATTATTTAAAAAACGACAGGGGCGTGCAAGAGATGCTGTCGGTGGCCAGAAGAATTGCGGGACACTTTCGGCGTACAGGCACCACGTACAGAAGACTGGAGCACCACCAAAAACTACTGAACCTGCCCTGCCATCATCTGAAGCAAGAAGTGGTAACGAGGTGGAATTCAACCCTCTATATGCTTCAGAGGTTGGAGGAGCAGCAAAAGGCCATTCAAGCCTATACAATTGAGCATGATATAGGAGGTGGAATGCACCTGTCTCAAGCGCAGTGGAGAATGATTTCAACGTTGTGCAAGGTATGTGGGACTTGTGGATGGAGCCCTTAATTCGCTTAACAAGGATTCACGGGTGGTCAATCTGTTGAAATCAGAGCACTACATTTTGGCCACCATGCTCGATCCTAGATTTAAAGCCTACCTTGGATCTCTCTTTCCGGCAGACACAAGTCTGCTGGGGTTGAAAGACCTGCTGGTGAGAAAATTGTCAAGTCAAGCGGAACGCGACCTGTCAACATCTCCTCCTTCACATTCTCCCGCAACTGGGGGTGCGAGGAAAAGGCTCAGAATTCCGAGCCCACCCGCTGGCGGTGATGCAGGGCAGTCTGGAGCGACTGCTGATGCTGACATCTGGTCCGGACTGAAGGACCTGACAACAATTACGGACATGTCGTCTACTGTCACTGCATATGATTCTCTCACCATTGAAAGAATGGTGGAGGATTATATGAGTGACCGCATCCAAGTAGGCACGTCACACAGTCCATACTTATACTGGCAGGAAAAAGAGGCAATTTGGAGGCCCTTGCACAAACTGGCTTTATTCTACCTAAGTTGCCCTCACTCCAGTGTGTACTCCGAAAGAGTGTTTAGTGCAGCCGCTCCCCTTGTCAGCAATCGGCGTACGAGGTTACATCCAGAAAATGTGGAGAAGATGATGTTCATTAAAATGAATTATAATCAATTCCTCCGCGGAGACATTGACCAGCAGCAATTGCCTCCACAAAGTACACAGGGAGCTGAGATGGTGGATTCCAGTGGGGACGAATTGATAATCTGTGAGGAGGGGGATGTACACGGTGATATATCGGAGGATGATGATGAGGTGGACATCTTGCCTCTGTAGAACCAGTTTGTGCAAGGAGAGATTAATTGCTTCTTTTTTGGGGGGGGTCCAAACCAACCCGTCATATCAGTCACAGTCGTGTGGCAGACCCTGTCACTGAAATGATGGGTTGGTTAAAGTGTGCATGTCCTGTTTTGTTTATACAACATAAGGGTGGGTGGGAGGGCCCAAGGACAATTCCATCTTGCACCTCTTTTTTCTTTTATTTTTCTTTGCGTCATGTGCTGTTTGGGGAGGGTTTTTTGGAAGGGACATCCTGCGTGACACTGCAGTGCCACTCCTAAATGGGCCCGGTGTTTGTGTCGGCCACTAGGGTCGCTTATCTTACTCACACAGTCAGCTACCTCATTGCGCCTCTTTTTTTCTTTGCGTCATGTGCTGTTTGGGGAGGGTTTTTTGGAAGGGCCATCCTGCGTGACACTGCAGTGCCACTCCTAGATGGGCCCGGTGTTTGTGTCGGCCACTAGGGTCGCTAATCTTACTCACACAGCTACCTCATTGCGCCTCTTTTTTTCTTTGCGTCATGTGCTGTTTGGGGAGGGTTTTTTGGAAGGGACATCCTGCGTGACACTGCAGTGCCACTCCTAAATGGGCCCGGTGTTTGTGTCGGCCACTACGGTCGCTAATCTTACTCACACAGCTACCTCATTGCGCCTCTTTTTTTCTTTGCGTCATGTGCTGTTTGGGGAGGGTTTTTTGGAAGGGACATCCTATGTGACACTGCAGTGCCACTCCTAGATGGGCCCGGTGTTTGTGTCGGCCACTAGGGTCGCTAATCTTACTCACACAGCTACCTCATTGCGCCTCTTTTTTTCTTTGCGTCATGTGCTGTTTGGGGAGGGTTTTTTGGAAGGGACATCCTGCGTGACACTGCAGTGCCACTCCTAAATGGGCCCGGTGTTTGTGTCGGCCACTACGGTCGCTAATCTTACTCACACAGCTACCTCATTGCGCCTCTTTTTTTCTTTGCGTCATGTGCTGTTTGGGGAGGGTTTTTTGGAAGGGACATCCTGCGTGACACTGCAGTGCCACTCCTAAATGGGCCCGGTGTTTGTGTCGGCCTCTAGGGTCGCTTATCTTACTCACACAGTCAGCTACCTCATTGCGCCTCTTTTTTTCTTTGCGTCATGTGCTGTTTGGGGAGTGTTTTTTGGAAGGGCCATCCTGCGTGACACTGCAGTGCCACTCCTAGATGGGCCCGGTGTTTGTGTCGGCCACTAGGGTCGCTAATCTTACTCACACAGCTACCTCATTGCGCCTCTTTTTTTCTTTGCGTCATGTGCTGTTTGGGGAGGGTTTTTTGGAAGGGACATCCTGCGTGACACTGCAGTGCCACTCCTAAATGGGCCCGGTGTTTGTGTCGGCCACTAGGGTCGCTAATCTTACTCACACAGCTACCTCATTGCGCCTCTTTTTTTCTTTGCGTCATGTGCTGTTTGGGGAGGGTTTTTTGGAAGGGACATCCTGCGTGACACTGCAGTGCCACTCCTAGATGGGCCAGGTGTTTGTGTCGGCCACTAGGGTCGCTTAGCTTAGTCATCCAGCGACCTCGGTGCAAATTTTAGGACTAAAAATAATATTGTGAGGTGTGAGGTATTCAGAATAGACTGAAAATGAGTGGAAATTATGGTTTTTGAGGTTAATAATAATATGGGATCAAAATGACCCCCAAATTCTATGATTTAAGCTGTTTTTTAGGGTTTTTTGAAAAAAACACCCGAATCCAAAACACACCCGAATCCGACAAAAAAAATTCGGTGAGGTTTTGCCAAAATGCGGTCGAACCCAAAACACGGCCGCGGAACCGAACCCAAAACCAAAACACAAAACCCGAAAAATTTCAGGCGCTCATCACTAGTAAATAGGACAGTCAATAGATTCTGCTGTTTGATATAAGCTAATCTTGATGTTAGATGGCTTGTGATTAAAAAGTAAAACCAAACTCAAAGAGTTAATAAACCTAACAAAATAATCCAATATCTCTAGATGTCAATAACAATAACAGACACAATGTCAACTTTTTGAACTCTATTGAGTGCTGTGGTGTATCTATAATGGGTGTGTGATAAGCAGGCCCATGGGTCAAGGGAGTTCTATTTGACATTGTCTTCTGAAATATGGCTCCAGCACAGGACATAGCAAAAACTTGTATCCGAGTCTTTAATATCTTCTGTGAATACAGTATACCATCTTTTATCAGACATCATGAAAAAGATGGTAATGCACATGTTCCTTTCCTAGATTTCAGAAATGTCGCAAAAAGATTTAGGGGGAGATGTACTAAGCAGTGAAAAGAGTGGAAAAGTGAGCCAGTAGAGAAGTTGCCCATGGCAACCAATCAGCTACTCTGTATAATTTTCATAGTATGCAAATTATAAATGTTACTTCAATGTTGATTGGTTGCAATGGATAACTTCTCCACTGGCTCACTTCTCCACTCTTTTCACTTCTTAGTACATCCCTCTTAAAGAGACAGTAAGTTTTAAAGGTAAAACCAACTTGGCTTTGCCTTTAAAAAAATGTTGCGTTATTTCTAGTGGCTACATTGGGAAACTTTCTTTGCTGCAGGAAACTCACAAGCTATTACATTTGAGACATAGGGGCAGATGTATTAAGCCTGGAGAAGTGATAAAACAGTGATAAAGCAGTGATAAGTGCCAGGTGATAATGACCAGCCAATCAGCTCAAATATGTAAATTGACAGTTACGAGATGATTGGCTGGTGCGTTATCACCTTCCACTTATCACTGCTTTATCACTGTTTTATCACTTCTCCAGGCTTAATACATCTGGCCCATAGTTTTATTTGTGTGTTAATTTAAGAAGAATATCCTGTTTTGTGTTTTGTTTTTTTAAAATAGGATTTCTACTTTTCTATATTAAACTCCAATTTAACGTTTTGCTGTGAACTTTATAGGACAATAGATAAATACAGGAATATTGTATTCCTTTAGCTCACAGTTATATTGCATTGACAATGGAGTCTTTCCTAAGTTAAAGATTAGTCTTATTTTTTTAAATTTATATGCAAAATTGATTTGCACAATCAATACACTGGTAAGATTATAAACCTGGCTGCAATAACTTATTGAAATTTGACCATCTGAATTTTAATTGTTACTATCGAAATGACTCCTGGCATAAAAGATAGATCTCCACATTTTGAGGATTAAAATTGGCACTGCTTCCAAATCCGTAAGTAAGTACTGAATCATTTCTCTTCATCCACCCAAATTAAGAGATATTATTCACAGCTGGCGTTCTCGGACAAGTTTGTCAAATCCAATTTTACTTAACTTGTGTCTGTTTTAAAATTTTAATGCAAAAATAAAATAATGTTAATATAAAAGCACATTACTATGGATCATTGCTTACAGAGGCGAATGTGAAGATAAAGTTGCATTAATGGATATAAGGCAGTCGCAATATTTCAACGACTTATCAGCTAGATTTAAAATAGCAATTTTTCAAAAAGCAAATCCAACCAAATTGCAGTTATAAAACTAGTAGCTAAATCGACAAAATAGCTCACATGATATTGCATATACTGTACCCCACTGACACCAAAAAAATGCCCTGACTGCAATTTAAAATACACCTACAGGGCCGTGTTCCAGGTTTTTCCTGGTTGACATGATCACCAGCTGGTCTTCCTTCTCCAGTCATTGGTAGGAGGACCACTACATAATCTAATAATGAGAAGCAGTATTGCAAGTGTGCGGGTACGGGTGGGTACGGCGTACCCTTAAGAATTTAGCCGTGGGTACGCCGTACCCACACCGACGGGCCGCCGCACCTCGCCGCTCCCTCCCTCCCTCTCTCTCTCCACTGCTCACCGCCGCTTCCCGACGTTCACCGCCGCACTGCCGCTGATGTGAGGGGAGGAGAGCGCAGCCTGCGCCTCTCCTGCCCCTCAGTGTCTTCGTTTAATTCAGCGCCGCCCGTGAGCCAATCAGAGCTCGCGGACCGGCAGCCAAGGCTGCCGGACCGCGAGCTTTGATTGGCTCACGGATCAGCGCTGAATTGAACAGACACAGCTGCACCCGCCGCCCGCCGGACACTGAGGATGCCTCCTCTCACACACAAGACAGCAGCGGTGAGCAGGGGAGCGCATACCTGGCACTGAGGGCATGTATATCTGGCAATGGGTGCATGTATACCTGGCACTGGGGGGCATGTATATCTGGCAATGGGGGCATGTATACCTGGCACTGGGGGCATGTATATCTGGCAATGGGGGCATGTGTACCTGGCACTGGGGGCATATCTGGCAAAGGGGGGACATGTGTATCTGGCACTGGGGGCATACCTGGCACTGGGGGCATGTATACCTGGCACTGGGGGCATATCTGGCACGGGGCATATCTGGCAAAGGGGGGACATGTGTATCTGGCACTGGGGGCATATCTGGCAATGGGGGCATGTATACCTGGCACTGAGGGCATATCTGGCACTGGGGGCATATCTGGCAAAGGGGGGACATGTGTATCTGGCACTGGGGGCAAATCTGGCACTGGGGGCTTATCTGGAAAAGGGGGGACATGTGTATCTGGCACTGGGGACATGTGGCACTGCGGGGACATATGTATCTGGCACTGGGGGCATATGTGGCACTGCGGAAATATGTGTATCTGGCACTGGGGGGCATGTATATCTAGCACTGGGGGCATATCTGGCAATGGGGGGACATGTGTATCTGGCACTGGGGGCATATCTGACACTGAGGGCATATCTGGCACTGGGGGCATATCTAGCAATGGGGGATATCTGGCACTGGGGGCATATCTGGAAATGGGGGGACATGTGTATCTGACACTGAGGGCATATCTGGCACTGGGGGGACATGTGTATCTGGCACTGGGGGGACATGTGTATCTTGCACTGGTGGCATATCTGGCACTGGGGGGACATGTGTATCTTGCACTGGGGGCATTTCTGTATCTGGCACTGGGGGGCAATGTATATCTGACACAGTGGGGGCATTTTTGTATCTGGCACTGTGGGGCAATGTGTATCTGGAACTGTGAAGCAATGTGTATCTGGCACTCTGGGGGCATTTGTGTATCTGGCACAGTGAAGCAATGTTTATCTGGCACTGTGGGGCAATGTATATCTGGCACTGTGGGGCAATGTGTATCTGGCACTGTGAAGCAATGTGTATATGGCACTCTGGGGGCATTTGTGTATCTGGCACAGTGAAGCAATGTATATCTGGCACTGTGGGGCAATGTATATCTGGAACTGTGGGGCAATGTATATCTGGCACTGTGAGCAATGTGTATCTGGCACTGTGGGGCAATGTATATCTGGCACTGTGGGGCAACTTGTATCTGGCACTATTGGGGTCATATGTGTATCTGCCCCTCCCCCCGTATGTGTATCACACCCCCATTTTCATTGGCCATGCCCCATGTGGCATTTGGCCACACCCATTTTTTACCGTACAACAGTACCCGTACAACATTTTTTCTACTTGCACCACTGATGAGAAGAATGGTAGAGGCTATATGGCAAAGCAGTGCTATAGAAAGAATGCACCCTTTGCAGGTGGGTGGTCTTCAGTTTGCCGGCTGTCGGGATCCCGGCACACAGTAAACAGGTGCCGGAATCCTGACAGCCGGCATACCAACACTTTTTCTCCCTGTTGGGGGTACACGACCCCCCTGGAGGGAGAATACGCGCCACCGTGCCCGCGGCGTGACGAGCACAGCGAGCCCACAAGGGGCTCATTTGCGCTCGCCACGTTGTTGGTATGCCGGTGGTCGGGATTCTGGCGCCGGTATGCTGGTCACCGGGAGCCCGGCCGCCGGCATACCCTACTACACCCTTTGCAGGCTCCTACACCCCCCAATGTGAAATTTTGATGTAATGTAGGGAAGACCGGGACAAGGAAGCTGAGTGCAAGTTGTGTCCTAAAGGCAGCTCACCAGGCTCCCTGCAAGCCAAATACAGGTGCCACTGGGGCATCCACTGAGCTGTTCCTGCGGTTTTGGCATGGCATAACTAGAAGGGCTGTTTAACGTGCACAGTGGCTAGACATAGGTAGACACATCAAAAATACTTGTAGACTATTTTTGTGTCAAACATTTTCATGTTGACCTTTTGACCCTGTCAACCTTTTGTATCTGTTGACCTTTTCTATTGTCTACCTTTTCCATATCGACCTTTTGACCCTAATGACCTTTTGCATGTCGATCATTTGGGGTTGAACTATTGACTGTTCGTCTTTTTACTGTAGATCAATTGAACCACACCCGACACGGGTGTAGTATAGTATGCCGGCGGCCGGGCTCCTGGCGACCAACATACCGGTGCCGGGAGCCCGTCCGCCGGCATACCGACAGCTAAGCACGCCACGCTATTTATTCTCCCTCCAGGGGGGTCATAGACCCCCACGAGGGAGAAAACCCGTCGGTATGCCGGCTGTCGGGATTCCGGCGCCGGTATACTGTGCACCGGGATCCCGACAGTCGGCAACCTGAAGACCACCCCCCGACACAGTGGTACCTAAACAACAGGGAGTAGCTAGTAACAAAGAGGAAGACATACAGTAGTCCAGTACAGTCCAGGATACATATAGGGTAATATGGTATCAGGCCACAGGACGAACAGAGTAGTTGGGGAACGTCCATGAGAATAAAGAATCAGGTTTCTGGGGAAAGAGAGACAATTATATTGGCCAGATCTTGAGGTGAGTTGTGCTGCCTCCTCCAAGGAACACTGTGCGGGGAAGATTGGAATTAGGGGCTGTGGTGATTAACCTGGCAATTGTTAAATTATCATTTACAGATATTTGAATGCAATATATTATATTGCTATTTTAACAGAAAATAAATATAACATTGTATCTTACATTGTTGTGTCTTCTGTGTGATCCTGAACACTAAGGTACCTTGGTGCACCAAGTATGCCCTGGCTTTAACACCTATGTACTACACAGTAATTTTAGTGTACTACTGATTTTACTTGGCAGTTCCACAGTGATGGTATATACCTGTAATAGTGAATTGTGCATGATATGATATACCGTACTGTTTGATGATATATGGCTTTTCCCCAGCAGTTGTGTTAAGGAATCTGTCTTTGATTGTTGAATTATTTACCAGAAATCTGTGTTACATCCTGATATTAAGTTATCATTGTTCTACAGTACATGAGATTACTGGGCAAAGGCTGATAATGTGAGAATAGTATTAAGCTGAGGATATTGTGCTGCACACAATTTCTGAGAAAGGTATACACATATAAAAACATTATATACACATAACTGATATAAAAAATACGTAATCTACTGTACAAAAAAGGACCCACACATATATAATGCATCAGCTAATTTAACGGATATATATTCAGTGTGTAAAATAGTTTTTATTTTAAAAATGTGTTGTATACGTAAAGAAGATATAGTACTAGTTCATAGGTAATTGTCTGCATTGTGATAATTACTATGATCTTTTATTTGTATGGTGTCACAAATGGACCTCAGCGGTGCCATACATAAAGGGTGAAATGAGAAAATATTTAACAGTATTAAATGGTCCACAGACAAAAATTAACACCTAATTACATAATACATAATGATACAATGGCCAATCAGCAACAAACAGAACATAGGACTGTAGATCCATGTATTGAAAAGACTGTGAGCATCAGTGATTTGTTGCACTAGAGTGAGGTAGAGCTGTGCGCTGCCCCCCGTGTTTTGGTTTTGGATCTGGATTAATTTTCCTGTTTTGGTTCTAGTCTGGGTTTTTTCAAAACCACCCTCACATGTTTTAGTTTTGGATCTGTATTTTCTTTTAAAATTCTAATTCATCTAAAATCATGTAATCTGGGCCTATTGTTGTTCCTATAGTATTATTAACCATAATAACATTTGTTTCCAGTCATTTCCAAGCATTTTTGAATATCTCACATTTCACAATATTGGGGGTAATTCCAAGTTGATCGCAGCAGGATTTTTGTTAGCAGTTGGGCAAAACCATGTGCACAGCAGGGGAGTCAGATGTAACATGTGCAGAGAGAGTTAGATTTGGGTGGGGTGTGTTCAATCTGCAATCTAAATTGCAGTGTAAAAATAAAGCAGCCATTATTTACCCTGCACAGAAACAAAATAACCCACCCAAATCTAACTCTCTCTGCAAATGTTATATCTGCCCCCCCTGCAGTGCACATGGTTTTGCCCAACTGCTAAAAATTTTTCCTGCTGCGATCAACTCGGAATTACCCCCATTGTTCATCAATATTGGCCAATGACTGGCTGGCCAAGCTAAGTGACAGTGCAGCCGCACAAACACACAACAGTTTTTCTCTGTTTAAAAATGTGTTACAAAGTATTATAATCTCCTATATAATATATATAATAGCCCAGATCTGTGACTCTGTGCCTGTGTGTATAACGCTGGGCGTGGCTAGGAGCTCTCATTGAGTTAGCAGCAGGTCTATCACACCCAGTCCACAGCTGATTGGGCTAGAAATGCCCTCCCACACAGGTTACATCCAATGGGAGGCTCTGCCCTTTGGCTGCTGTGTGTTCCCAGAGCAGGATTAGCATTGGGGCTGATGGAGCTGCAGCTCAAGGCCCACACCTAAAAAATAGGCCCACTGCATCTGCAGCAACATACCCTCCAACAATTTACACACAAAAAATAGCTACAAATTCGAAAAGGGGGCATGGCCAGGCCACTTTACCCGTGGCCATGCCCCCTTTTCTCATTTTTTCTTATACTTTTCCTATACTTTCAATGGAAGTTTGGAGAGCCAAAAATCAGTACAGACCATTAAAAAAAAGGTCCTGTACCTGCCAAAAAGGTACAGCTGGAGGGTATGCCACTGCATCTGCAGCAAGTCTCTGCGCTGTAGATAGGGAAATCAAAAATCCTTTTACTGCAGCGTCCTATGTCCTGCTGTCACCTATCCCCTCCGGCATCAACAATCCCCACTCTCTAGCCGCGGCGTAAGTGGAACAAAAGCTGCTGCGGCCACCGCTATAGACTTTTAAAAAAGCAACGCAGCGGAAGGCTTTCATAGCCCTCCCTGCGCTGCATACTCTCTGAGCCCCGGAGCCTCTTCTACACGTGATGTCACAGAAGTGCCTCCCCGCCACAGCCGTGCCCAGATCTCCAGAGGCCCTGACTCCGCAACACAGCACCTGGGCTGCCGGCCTGGAAGCCCCGAGATGGCTAATGTAACGGATAGAGTGGGTGATATCGCGGAGGGTAATGTCTGGACGCTGAATCAATGTAAAAGGTGACAGTGCTGTGCAGTGCAGTGGGTGTGCAGTGTCACTGACACTGCACAGCACTCTCACCTTTTACATTGATTCAGCCAGTCAGTCAGTTATGCCAGCCAGTCACTATTATTAGCGCTGGTGTCCCAACGCACCACATTACAAGGAAGAAGATGCACTAAATAAACTACAGCTCCCAGCAGCCCTTAGTGCCAAAGCATTCCGGCACTAAGGGCTGCTGGGAGCTGTAGCTTATTGAGTGCATCTTCTTCCCTGTAATGTGGCGCATTGGGACACCAGCACTAACAATAGTGACTGGCTGCCGGAGAGCCACTGCCAAAGGGAGGACAGCAGCTTAGCTGCTTCCAGGAGGAGAAGCATTACCTGCCCCTCCCCCACTCGCATTACCTCCAGGCCCCATCCGTAGCACCCCTACACCCCCCCTTCACCACCCGTGGTGGCTCCACACCCCCTCCCCCACCCGCAGCACCACCGCACCCTCCCCCACCCGCGGCACCCCCAAAACAGCTCCTTCCACACCCACGGTGGCTTTGGACCCCCACCTGCAGCACCCACGCACCCGCCCCTCCCCCACCAACGGCACCACCGCACCAGTCCCTCCCCCACCCGCGGCACCCCCACAACCACCCCTCCCCCACCTGCAGGCACCCCCGGACCCCATTCGCGTCTTCCCCGCACCCGCCACTACCCCAACCACAGCACCTACTAGGTGATTCATCAGCCCCTGCGTATGCTGTTCACACCATTGCAAATGGCTACGACCCCTTAACCATCACACACCCTTTGTCCGTGCAACATTTAACCACTCATACAATTAAGATTGGAGGTAATATTCCATATAATACAAATATTGCATGCCACAAGGGCGTGCAAGGGTTAAGGGGGAGTAGCCCCTTACGACGGTGTGAAAAGCGCCCATAGGGCGTGATGAATCACTTAATAGTATATAAAAGAGCAATTTAAAAAAAGTTTGTCTATGCACAGAAGAACGGCCCAATCCCCCCCAAAATACAGCCCATTGTGAAAAGGGGTGCAAGATGGAATTGTCCTTGGGCACTCTTATGTTGTATAGTAAAAAGGACATGCACAATTGAACAAACCAAGCACTTCAGTGACAGTGACTGCCACTTTTGTGACTGAAGTGCTTGGTTTGTTTGGGTCCCCACAAAACAGTTTTTTAGAAGGACTACCCCTGATCATTAATGAGGTTGATGTTGAGGGTGTTGGCAGTAGAGATTGTATATGTTGGTTCAAACTGATGGTCATCTAGCTGACACTGGACTGCTTGTTATTTTACAAATTATGATTATTTTGTAAAAATACATTCATGAACTCACTGTAAATGACTCAACATGAAGGAGGGGCCTAGATAGTTAACATCCCTACCTCTACTAAAATTGGTCTCACAAATTGAACAGATGCCTTCATAAATGTTGACAGGATTTGGGTAAACATAATTCCACATTCAAGAGGTGTTTTTTTTTTGTCTTATGCCCAAGCATGACAATGACCTACTTCTTATCACAGGCAAGAACTGCTGCCATTGGTGACTAACTTACACAAACAATATCTGTATTATCATCATCCTCATTAATGGCATCAGCTAGTACATCAGCTACACAAATACCCCCCTCATCATAGTTTCTCTGACGTCCTAGTGGATGCTGGGAACTCCATAAGGACCATGGGGAATAGACGGGCTCCGCAGGAGACTGGGCACTCTAAAGAAAAGATTAGGTACTATCTGGTGTGTACTGGCTCCTCCCTCTATGCCCCTCCTCCAGACCTCAGTTAGAATCTGTGCCCGGCCAGAGCTGGGTGCTCCTAGTGGGCTCTCCTGAGCTTACTAGTAAAGAAAGTATTTATTAGGTTTTTTATTTTCAGTGAGCTTCTGCTGGCAACAGACTCACTGCTACGTGGGACTAAGGGGAGAGAAGCAAACCTACCTGCTTGCAGCTAGCTTGTGCTTCTTAGGCTACTGGACACCATTAGCTCCAGAGGGTTTGAACACAGGCACCTGTCCTCGATCGTCCGTTCCCG
Organism: Pseudophryne corroboree; assembly: GCF_028390025.1. Classification (NCBI taxonomy): domain Eukaryota; kingdom Metazoa; phylum Chordata; class Amphibia; order Anura; family Myobatrachidae; genus Pseudophryne; species Pseudophryne corroboree. Next base: position 63,359,339 of record NC_086444.1, on the reverse strand, counting down.
GAGCTGCGCCGCCGTCCCCCTCGCAGAGCCAGAAGAACAGAAGCTGGAAGATGACGAAATCGGCGGGAGAAGACTCCTGTCTTCATTTAAGGTAGCGCACAGCACCGCAGCTGTGCGCCATTGCTCCCAGCACACTTACACACTCCGGTCACTGTAGGGTGCAGGGCGCTGGGGGGGGGGGGCACCCTGGGCAACAATTTGAAGTACCTTTTGGCAATAAAAATACATATATACAGTCTGGCACTGTATATATGTAAAAACCCCCGCCATTTTTTTACACAGAAAGCAGGACAGAAGCCCGCCACTTAGGGGGCAGGGCCTTCTTCCTCAGCACACCAGTGCCATTTTCTCTTCACAGCTCCGCTGGAAGCAGCTCCCCAGGCTCTCCCCTGCAGTATCCAGGTACAAGAAGGGTAAAAAAGAGAGGGGGGGCACATAAATTTAGGTGCAAATAAAACATATAAGGCAGCTATTGGGTAATCACTTATTATAAGTGAAAATCCCTGTGTTATATAGCGCTGTGGTGTGTGCTGGCATACTCTCTCTCTGTCTCCCCAAAGGACTTTGTGGGGTCCTGTCCTCAGTCTGAGCATTCCCTGTGTGTGTGCGGTGTGTCGGTACGGCTGTGTCGACATGTTTGATGAGGAGGGTTACGTGGAGGCGGAGCAAGGGCAGATAAGTGTGGTGTCGCCCCCGTCGGGGCCGACACCTGATTGGATGGATATGTGGAAGGTTTTAAACGACAATGTAAGCTCCTTACATAAAAGGTTCGATGACGCTGCAGCCTTGGGACAGCCGGGGTCTCAGCCCGCGCCTGCCCAGGCGACTCAGAAACCGTCAGGGGCTCATAAACGCCCTCTATCTCAGATGGTTGACACAGATGTCGACACGGAGTCCGACTCAAGTGTCGACGATGATGAGGCACATTTACAGTCTAAAATGACCAAGGCCATCCGATACATGATTATTGCAATGAAAAATGTATTACACATTTCTGAGAGTAACCCGGTTAATACCAAGAGGGTTTATATGTTTGTGGAGAAAAAGCAGCCAGTGACTTTTCCCCCATCTGATGAATTAAATGAATTATGTGAAGAAGCGTGGAGTTCCCCTGATAAGAAACTAGTGATTTCTAAGAGGTTACTGATGGCGTACCCTTTCCCGCCAACGGACAGGTTACGTTGGGAAACATCCCCTAGGGTGGACAAGGCGCTGACATGCTTATCTAAAAAGGTGGCCCTGCCGTCTCAGGATACGGCCGCCCTAAAGGAGCCTGCGGATAGAAAGCAGGAAGCTATCCTGAAGTCAGTGTATACACACTCTGGTACTCTACTGAGACCTGCTATTGCTTCAGCCTGGATGTGTAGTGCTGTAGCAGCATGGACAGATACTCTGTCAGACGACATAGATTCCCTTGACAGGGATACTGTTTTGCTAACCGTGGGCCATATAAAAGACGTCGTCTTATATATGCGGGATGCACAGAGGGACATTTGCCTGCTGGGCTCTAGAATTAATGCTATGTCCATTTCTGCCAGGAGGGTCAAATGGACTCAGCAATGGACAGGAGATGCTGATTCTAAAAAACACATGGAGGTTTTGCCTTATAAGGGTGAGGAATTGTTTGGGGACGGTCTATCGGACCTCGTGTCCACAGCGACAGCTGGAAAGTCGACTTTCTTGCCTCAGGTTTCCTCACAGCCTAAGAAAGCACCGTATTATCAAATGCAGTCCTTTCGTTCTCAGAAAGGCAAGAGGGTCAGGGGCGCATCCTTTCTTGCCAGAGGCAGGGGTAGAGGTAAGAAGGTGCACCATGCAGCCAGTTCCCAGGAACAAAAGTCCTCCCCTGCTTCCACTAAGTCCACCGCATGACGTTGGGGCTCCACAGGCGGAGCCAGGTGCGGTGGGGGCGCGTCTCCGAAACTTCAGCAACCAGTAGGTTCGCTCACAGGTGGATCTCTGGGCTGTACAAATTGTATCTCAGGGATACAAGCTGGAATTCGAAGCGACTCCCCCCCGCCGTTACCTCAAATCAGCCTTGCCAGCTTCCCCCATGGAAAGGGAGGTAGTACTGGCGGCAATTCACAAGCTGTACCTCCAGCAAGTGATTATCAGGGTCCCCCTCCTTCAACAGGGAAGGGGTTACTATTCCACAATGTTTGTGGTACTGAAACCGGACGGTTCGGTGAGACCCATTCTGAATTTAAAATCCTTGAACACTTATATAAAGAAATTCAAGTTCAAAATGGAATCGCTCAGAGCGGTTATTGCAAGCCTAGAAGAGGGGGATTTTATGGTGTCGCTGGACATCAAGGATGCTTACTTGCATGTCCCCATTTACCCACTTCACCAGGAGTACCTCAGGTTTGTGGTACAGGACTATCATTACCAGTTCCAGACGTTGCCGTTTGGCCTGTCCACGGCACCGAGGATATTTACCAAGGTAATGGCCGAAATGATGATACTCCTTTGGAAGAAGGGAGTTATAGTTATCCCGTACTTGGACGATCTCCTCATAAAGGCGAGGTCCAGAGAGCAGTTGTTGATCAGCGTAGCACTCTCTCAGGAAGTGTTGCAACAGCACGGCTGGATTCTGAATGTTCCAAAGTCGCAGCTGATTCCTACGACTGCTTTTCCTGGGCATGATTCTGGACACAGAACAGAAGAAGGTGTTTCTCCCGGTGGAGAAGGCCCAGGAATTAGCATCTCTGGTCAGGGACCTCCTGAAACCAAAACAGGTATCGGTGCATCACTGCACGCGAGTCCTGGGAAAGATGGTGGCTTCATACGAAGCCATTCCCTTCGGCAGGTTCCATGCAAGGATCTTTCAGTGGGATCTGTTGGACAAGTGGTCCGGATCGCATCTCCAGATGCATCGGCTGATCACCCTGTCCTCAAGGGCCAGGGTGTCTCTTCTGTGGTGGCTGCAGAGTGCTCACCTTCTCGAGGGCTGCAGGTTCGGCATACAGGACTGGGTCCTGGTGACCACGGATGCAAGCCTGCGAGGATGGGGGGCAGTAACTCAGGGAAGAAACTTCCAAGGGCTGTGGTCAAGTCTGGAGACTTCTCTACACATAAATATATTGGAATTAAGGGCCATTTACAACGCCCTGAGTCAAGCAGAGCCCCTGCTTCGAAACCGGCCAGTGCTGATTCAGTCAGACAACATCACGGCGGTCGCCCATGTAAACCGCCAGGGCGGCACAAGAAGCAGGATGGCAATGGCGGAAGCCACAAAGATTCTTCGGTGGGCGGAGAATCACGTGCAAGCACTGTCAGCAGTGTTCATTCCGGGAGTGGACAACTGGGAAGCAGACTTCCTCAGCAGACACGACCTCCACCCGGGAGAGTGGGGATTTCATCAAGAAGTCTACACACAGATTGCAAAGCGATGGGAACTGCCACAGGTGGACATGATGGCGTCCCGCCTCAACAAAAAGCTAAAAAGATATTGCGCCAGGTCAAGGGACCCTCAGGCGATAGCTGTGGACGCCCTAGTGACACCGTGGGTGTACCAGTCGGTATATGTGTTTCCTCCTCTTCCTCTCATACCCAAGGTACTGAGAATAGTAAGAAAGAGAGGAATAAGAACAATACTCATTGTTCCGGATTGGCCAAGAAGGACTTGGTACCCGGAACTGCAAGAAATGCGCACAGAGGACCCATGGCCTCTACCTCTCAGACAGGACCTGCTGCAACAAGGGCCCTGTCTGTTCCAAGACTTACCGCGGCTGCGTTTGACGGCATGGCGGTTGAACGCCGGATCCTAGCGGAAAAAGGCATTCCGGATGAAGTTATTCCTACGCTGATAAAGGCTAGGAAGGATGTGACAGCAAAGCATTATCACCGTATATGGCGAAAATATGTTGCTTGGTGTGAGGCCAGGACGGCCCCTACAGAGGAATTCCAGCTGGGTCGATTCCTGCACTTCCTACAGTCAGGGGTGACTATGGGCCTAAAATTGGGGTCCATAAAGGTCCAGATTTCGGCCCTATCCATTTTCTTTCAAAAAGAACTGGCTTCACTGCCTGAGGTTCAGACGTTTGTTAAGGGAGTGCTGCATATTCAGCCCCCCTTTTGTGCCACCAGTGGCACCCTGGGATCTTAACGTTGTGTTGGATTTCCTGAAATCCCACTGGTTTGAGCCTCTTAAAACCATGGAACTAAAGTATCTCACGTGGAAAGTGGTCATGCTGTTGGCCTTAGCATCGGCTAGGCGTGTGTCGGAATTGGCGGCTTTGTCATGTAAAAGCCCATATCTGATCTTCCATATGGACAGGGCAGAATTGAGGACTCATCCCCAATTTCTCCCAAAGGTGGTATCATCGTTTCATTTGAACCAACCTATTGTGGTGCCTGCGGCTACTCGGGACTTGGAGGACTCCAAGTTGCTGGACGTAGTCAGGGCTTTGAAAATATATGTTTCCAGAACGGCATGAGTCAGGAAGACTGACTCGCTGTTTATCCTGCATGCACCCAACAAGCTGGGTGCTCCTGCTTCAAAGCAAACTATTGCTCGCTGGATCTGTAGCACGATTCAGCTGGCTCATTCTGCGGCTGGATTGCCGCATCCAAAATCAGTAAAAGCCCATTCCACAAGGAAGGTGGGCTCTTCTTGGGCGGCTGCCCGAGGGGTCTCGGCTTTACAGCTTTGCCGAGCGGCTACTTGGTCGGGTTCAAACACCTTTGCAAAGTTCTACAAGTTTGATACCCTGGCTGAGGAGGACCTTGTGTTTGCTCATTCGGTGCTGCAGAGTCATCCACACTCTCCCGCCCGTTTGGGAGCTTTGGTATAATCCCCATGGTCCTTACGGAGTTCCCAGCATCCACTAGGACGTCAGAGAAAATAAGAATTTACTCACCGGTAATTCTATTTCTCGTAGTCCGTAGTGGATGCTGGGCGCCCGTCCCAAGTGCGGACTTTCTGCAATACGTGTATATAGTTATTGCTTAAATAAGGGTTATTGTTATGAGCCATCCGTTGAGTGAGGCTCAGTTGTTGTTCATACTGTTAACTGGGTAAGGTTATCACAAGTTGTACGGTGTGATTGGTGTGGCTGGTATGAGTCTTACCCTGGATTCCAAAAATCCTTTCCTTGTAATGTCAGCTCTTCCGGGCACAGTTTCCCTAACTGAGGTCTGGAGGAGGGGCATAGAGGGAGGAGCCAGTGCACACCAGATAGTACCTAATCTTTTCTTTAGAGTGCCCAGTCTCCTGCGGAGCCCGTCTATTCCCCATGGTCCTTGCGGAGTTCCCAGCATCCACTACGGACTACGAGAAATAGAATTACCGGTGAGTAAATTCTTATTTTCTCACTGATGTGCTGCCCTAGGATAGCTGGCCTTCGCCGGCTTGTATGGTTTCACACCCTAGACTTACCTGTAGACTTAGTATTAGGGACATCTAGCATCAAAGACACTGTGACATTGACCTGAGGCTTACCATATCTTTGCAAATATAGTGTTCAAATCTTGTTGCTGATGTCATTCTGTGTGCTGGGTGTATACCTGTTTTTTGCTTCTTGTCTAGAATAATCCCTCCCTTTCATGCACCTGCATGATATTACAAATTACATTGAGAGAGACCAAGAATTTTTATTTCTGTTATGAGAGGCATAGATGGAACTAATGTTTGGAGGGCATGCTTGTTCCTGTAGGGCCATTTGGAGAACCCAGGATTGACTCTAGGTAAGCTGGCTCTCAATTTAGATATATTTGTGTACAGTATGTGACATTTTTTAGTAATGATTGATGTGGTTGGGCTGCTGTGAGGTAGCACATTATAACTTTTTATTTAGCTTAATTTTATTTTAATACTTTCAAATAATGTTTCTACTAATATTACTCTTTTAAGCATCTTCTTAATTACACCTTTCACTTGTGTATTAAGTTTTATTACATAACTTTTGCTTCTTTCTCATTAACACTCACTAACAATTTAGCTTCTTACTGGCGTGCAGGCCTTAGGTAGCTGGCCTTTGCCAGCTTGTGGGGTTACGCACCTCAAACTTAGGCTTAGTATTAGGGACCCCCCATATCAGACATGCCGTGACGCTGGCCTGGAGGCTTAACATATCTTTGCAAATACAGTATATGCAACTGAGCTCTCTGAATTATCTGCACTGTGTGCAACTGGATGACATTACTAATTAGATTGAGCAGCTACCAAAAATTCTCAGGGATTTGTGATGTTTCTGAACTCATAGTTTGTTGTTTGGCCTAGGGGTTTTGTTCTGCACTGATTTTCCTGTTTTACATTTGCCTCCTTTTCTAGACTCTGAGTTAGAAGGTGTTGCATCATCATGTGAGGTTAAAGAAGAATATGCCTAACTGACAGCAGTTCTAGAACTACTGTTCACAAAAAAAGGCCCATGCTTGAGCCTTTCCTTGCCAATGCATGTGGTGTATGGCATATTGACAATTTTAATGTTTTTTTTTGCAGTACACTTTCCCTTTTTATATTTAACATTGTGAAATATTCTTTTAATTTCAGGTGCCCTGACTTAAACCCTCTATGCCATTGAGCACCGGCTTTAGTAGATGTTGAAGTACTTGTATCATCATGACTGGCAGCAGCCACAGCACTAGTACTTGGTTGCTACTCCTGCTCTTCAATTAACTGATTGTGATCCATATAAACTAATAGCATTTATATTATTAACGCAGTGACACGGCACCTACTGAACACACACAAGTTTTAGAAACAACAATTTTTCCTGTTCTTTAACAAATGACAACTACACACTGCGACTCACACAGCACCTATATTATTAGCGCAGGGGCACAACTTCTACTGAGCATTACTGTAGCACAGTGCCACTGCCTGGCCTTGAACATACACAAGTTTTCTTTTGACACACAGTGGTGACTCACTGCGCTTATAGTAATGGTGGCACACTGGCACCTTTAGAAATTGGCACAAACATTTACGGGTAGTTACAGCACCAATGTGCACAAATAAAGGGTTAATGCTGCCCTGTATTACTATTAGGAGCTCTGGGCTGCACTGTAAGGAGTTACAGCACCAGTGTGCACCAGTAAATGTTTATTACTGCGATGTATTAGGAACTCTGAGCTGCATTGTGGTCACTTACAACACAAGTGTGCACCAAAAGTTAATGCTGCCCCAGTATTAGGAACTCTGGGCTGCACTGCAGGCAGTTACAGGCTCAGCACCAGTGTGACTGTGCACCGATAAAGGGTTAATAGTTAATAATATGCTGCCCTGTATTACTTTGGAGCTCTGTGGTGTTTGCACCAGTAAAGGATTAATACTATATAATACTATATAATGTCACCCTGGCAGTCCAGTGTGCCCTCTGTCTGGCATCCTGTGTGAAATTGCACCTAAATCACTGTGGGAGACTTATATTGAATCCAAAACACTTGAGATCCAATGCTAGGAAGATTGTGTTTTGCCTAGTTTTTTTTTTTTGGGGGGGGTGGGGGGGGTGTCAGTGGTAGGTTTTACCACACTGGGGAGGAGGGACCTACTCATGAGAGCTTACAGCCTAATGGGAAGGGACAGACACACATAGGGGGGAACTAAGTGGGGAGCAGGGATGACAGCAAAATCAGAGGAGTTATGAGGGCTGAAAAAGGCTTGAATGAAAAGGTGAGGTTTGTGGGCATGTTTCAAGCCTTGAATTCTACTGGATAATCTATTAGGATGTGGGAGTGTGTTCCAGAGCATGGGAATCTGCACAGGCAACATCCTGAAGGTGTAAATGTAAAGTACTAATCAGTGTGGTAGTGAGGTGATGGTCATTGGTAGAGCAGAGGGGTTGAGTATGCGTGACCGGCGGTCTCATACCTCCACCGGTATCCTGTTAGCGGAATGCTGGCGAGGAAGGTGGGGAGCGAGCAAAACAAGCCCCTTGCGGGCTCAGTGCGCTCGCCATGATGCAGGCTTGGTGGTGATCTGCGGTTGCCACAGGATCTATTCCCTCTCTATGGGTGTTGTGGACACCCACGAGTGTGAATAGTCCCTGCTAGTTGGCATGCCAACTGTCAGGATTCTCAGGGGGCGGGATGTAGGGGGAGGTGTTATGACCCGCTGTCTCCTGTCCACCGGTCACATAACTACATCCCGCGCAGGGGGGTCTGAGGGAGTGTAGTTGGAAATGAGGTAGGAGTTTGAACTTGATTCTGTCCAACTTGTTGCATGGAGCCAATGTAGTGTCTGGCAGAGAGTGTCAGCTGAGGTACTGTAGAGTGTCAAGGGAAGAAAATATGGTGGGCACTTGAGGTTTGAGGATACAGTACTTGAGGTGAGAGATAATGAGCGAGTGGATGAGAGTTCTGGTTGCTTCCAAGGTGACATGAGACAGATCCTGGACATGTTGGAAGAGTAGCAGATCCCAGATATCTGATATCTCTTAGTGATTGCTGCCTCTAATCAATCATGCTAGTAACTAGTGATGAGCGGGTTCGGTTCCTCTGAATCCGAACCCCCCCAAACTTCACCCATTTTACACGGTTCCGAGGCAGACTCGAATCTTCCCGCCTTGCTCGGTTAACCCGAGCGCGCCTGAACGTCATCATCCCACTGTTGGATTCTCGCGAGATTCGTATTCTATATAAGGAGCCGCGCGTCGCCGCCATTTTCACTCGTGCATTGGAGATGATAGGGAGAGAACGTGTGCAGCGTTCTCTCAGTTGTGTTCAGTGTGCTACAAATATCTGTGCTCTTTGTGCTGCAAATATCTGTGCTCAGTGTGCATGCAAATATCTGTGCTCAGTGTGCTGAAAATATCTACGTTCTCTGCCTGAAAAATGCTCCATATCTATGCTCAGTGTGCTGCAAATATCTGTGCTCAGTGTGCTTTATTGTGGGGACTGGGGACCACCAGTATTATAGTAGGAGGACAGTGCAGAGTTTTGCTGACCAGTGACCAGTGACCACCAGTATTATACGTTCTCTGCCTGTAAAAATGCTCCATATCTGTGCTGCATTGCAGTATATAGTAGGAGAACAGTGCAGAATTTTGCTGACCAGTGACCACAAGTATTATATCAGTACGGTACAGTAGTCCACTGCTCTACCTACCTCTGTGTCGTCAAGTATACTATCCATCCATACCTGTGGTGCATTTTAGTTGTTGTGCGCAGTATATATAGTAGGAGGACAGTGCATAATTTTGCTGACCACCAATATATAATATATAGCAGTACGGTACAGTAGGCCACTGCTCTACCTACCTCTGTGTCGTCAAGTATACTATCCATCCATACCTGTGGTGCATTTTAGTTGTTGTGCGCAGTATATATAGTAGGAGGACAGTGCATAATTTTGCTGACCACCAGTATGTAATATATAGCAGTACGGTACAGTAGGCCACTGCTCTACCTAGCTCTGTGTCGTCAAGTATACTATCCATCCATACCTGTGGTGCATTTTAGTTGTTGTGCGCAGTATATATAGTAGGAGGACAGTGCATAATTTTGCTGACCACCAGTATATAATATATAGCAGTACGGTACAGTAGGCCATTGCTATTGATATATTACTGGAATATAAATCCACACATTACAAAATGGAGAACAAAAATGTGGAGGGTAAAATAGGGAAAGATCAAGATCCACTTCCACCTCGTGCTGAAGCTGCTGTCACTAGTCATGGCCGAGACGATGAAATGCCATCAATGTCGTCTGCCAAGGCCAATGCCCAATGTCATAGTAGAGAGCATGTAAAATCCAAAAAACAAAAGTTCAGTAAAATGACCCAAAAATCTAAATTAAAAGCGTCTGAGGAGAAGCGTAATCTTGCCAATATGCCATTTACGACACGAAGTGGCAAGGAACGGCTGAGGCCCTCTCCTATGTTCCTCATGACTAGTGGATCAGCTTCACATGAGGATGGAAGCACTCATCCTCTCACTAGAAAAATGAAAAGACTTAAGCTGGCAAAAGCACAGCAAAGAACTGTGCGTTCTTCTAAATCACAAATCTCCAAGGAGAGTCCAATTGTGTCGGTTGCGATGCCTGACCTTCCCAACACTGGACGGGAAGAGGTGGCGCCTTCCACCATTTGCACGCCCCCTGCAAGTGCTGGAAGGAGCACCCGCAGTCCAGTTCCTGATAGTCAAATTGAAGATGTCACTGTTGAAGTACACCAGGATGAGGATATGTGTGTTGCTGTCGCTGAGGAGGAAATTGACAAGGAGGATTCTGATGGTGAGGTGGTTTGTTTAAGTCAGGCACCCGGGGAGACACCTGTTGTCCATGGGATGAATATGGCCATTGACATACCTGGTCAAATTACAACAAAAAATCACCTCGTCGGTGTGGAATTATTTTAACAGAAATGCGGACAACATTTGTCAAGCCGTGTGTTGCCTTTGTCAAGCTGTAATAAGTAGGGGTAAGGACGTTAACCACCTAGGAACATCCTCCCTTATACGTCACCTGGAGCGCATTCATCAGAAGTCATTGACAAGTTCAAAAACTTTGGGTGACAGCGGAAGCAGTCCACTGACAACTATATCCCTTCCTCTTATAACCAAGCTCCTGCAAACCACACCACCAACTCCCTCAGTGTCAATTTCCTCCTTACACTTGAAAGCCAATAGTCCTGCAGGCCATGTCACTGTCAAGTCTGACGAGTCTTCTCCTGCCTGGGATTCCTCCGATGCATCCTTGAGTGTAACGCCTACTGCTGCTGGCGCTGCTGTTGTTGCAGCTGGGAGTCGATCGTCATCCTAGAGGGGAAGTCTGAAGACCACTTGTACTACTTCCAGTAAGCAATTGACTGTCCAACAGTCCTTTGCGAGGAAGATGAATTATCACAGCAGTCATCCTGCTGCAAAGCGGATAACTTAGGCCTTGGCAGCCTGGGCGGTGTTAAACGTGTTTCCGGTATCCACCGTTAATTCACAGGGAACTAGAGTATTGCTTGAGGTACTGTGTCCCCGGTACCAAATACCATCTAGCTTCCACTTCTCTAGGCAGGCGATACCGAGAATGTATACAGAGGTCAGAAAAAGAGTCACCAGTGTCACGGACATGTGGACAAGTGGAGCAGGGCAGACTCAGGACTATATGACTGTGACAGCCCACTGGGTAGATGTAATGCCTCCCGCAGCAAGAACAGCAGCGGCGGCACCAGTAGCAGCATCTCACAAACGCCAACTCGTTCCTAGGCAGGCTACGCATTGTATCACCGCTTTCCATTAGAGGCACACAGCTGACAACCTCTTACGGAAACTGAGGAACATCATCGCAGAATGGCTTACCCCAATTGGACTCTCCTGGGGATTTGTGACATCGGACAACGCCACCAATATTGTGCGTGCATTACATGTGGGCAAATTCCAGCACGTCCCATGTTTTGCACATACATTGAATTTGGTGGTGCAGAATTATTTAAAAAACGACAGGGGCGTGCAGGAGATGCTGTCGGTGGCCCGAAGAATTGCGGGCCACTTTCGGCATTCAGCCACCGTGTGGACTGGAGCACCATCAAACACTCCTGAGCATGCCCTGCCATCATCTGAAGCAAGAGGTGGTAACAAGGTGAAATTCAACCCTCTATATGCTTCAGAGGATGGAGGAGCAGCAAAAGGCCATTCAAGCCTATACAGCTACCTACGATATAGGCAAAGCAGGGGGAATGCACCTGACTCAAGCGCAGTGGAGAATGATTTCAACGTTGTGCAAGGTTCTGCAACCCTTTGAACTTGCCACACGTGAAGTCAGTTCAGACACTGCCAGCCTGAGTCAGGTCATTCCCCTCATCAGGCTTTTGCAGAAGAAGCTGGAAGGATTGAAGGAGGAGCTAAAACGGAGCGATTCCGCTAGGTATGTGGGACTTGTGGATGGAGCCCTTAATTCACTTAACCAGGATTCACGGGTGGTCAATCTGTTGAAATCAGAGCACTACATTTTGGCCACCGTGCTCGATCCTAGGTTTAAAGCCTACGTTGGATCTCTCTTTCCAGCAGACACAAGTCTGCAGAGGTTCAAAGACCTGATGGTGAGACACTTGTCAAGTCAAGCGGAACGTGACCCGTCAACAGCTCCTCCTTCACATTCTCCCGCTGCTGGGGCTGCGAGGAAAAGGCTAAGAATTCCGAGCCCATCCGCTGGCGGTGATGCAGGGCAGTCTGGAGCGAGTGCTGACATCTGGTCCGGACTTAAGGACCTGCCAACGATTACTGACATGTCGTCTACTGTCACTGCATATGATTCTGTCACCATTGAAAGAATGGTGGAGGATTATATGAGTGACCGCATCCAAGTAGGCATGTCAGACAGTCCGTACGTATACTGGCAGGAAAAAGAGGCAATTTGGAGGCCCTTGCACAAACTGGCTTTATTCTACCTAAGTTGCCCCCTGTCCAGTGTGTACTCCGAAAGAGTGTTTAGTACAGCCGCTCACCTTGTCAGCAATCGGCGTACGAGGTTACTTCCAGAAAATGTGGAGAAGATGATGTTCATCAAAATTAATTATAATCAATTCCTCCGTGAAGACATTCACCAGCAATTGCCTCCAGAAAGTACACAGGGACCTGAGATGGTGGATTCCAGTGGGGATAAATTAATAATCTGTGAGGAGGGGGATGTACACAGTGAAAGGGGTGAGGAATCGGACGATGAGGAGGAGGTGGACATCTTGCCTCTGTAGAGCCAGTTTGTGCAAGGAGAGATTGATTGCTTCTTTTTTGGTGGGGGCCCAAACCAACCAGTCATTTCAGTCACAGTCGTGTGGCAGACCCTGTCGCTGAAATGATAGGTTCGTTAAAGTGTGCATGTCCTGTTTATACAACATAAGGATGGGTGGGAGGGCCCAAGGACAATTCCATCTTGCACCTCTTTTTTCTTTCATTTTTCTTTGCATCATGTGCTGTTTGGGGACTATTTTTTGAAGTGCCATCCTGTCTGACACTGCAGTGCCACTCCTAGATGGGCCAGGTGTTTGTGTTGGCCACTTGGGTCGCTTAGCTTAGCCATCCAGCGACCTCGGTGCAAATTTTAGGACTAAAAATAATATTGTGAGGTGTTAGGTGTTCAGAATAGACTGGAAATGAGTGGAAATTATGGTTATTGGGGTTAATAATACTATGGGATCAAAATGACCCCCAAATTCTATGATTTAAGCTGTTTTTGAGGGTTTTTTGTAAAAAAACACCCAAATCCAAAACACACCCGAATCCGACAAAAAATTTTCAGGGAGGTTTTGCCAAAACGCGTCCGAATCCAAAACACGGCCGCGGAACCGAATCCAAAACCAAAACACAAAACCCGTAAAATGTCCGGTGCACATCACTACTAGTAACCAGTGCAGGGGACCTCTACCTACATACCAGGCAAAGTCTAAAACCCTTGCCGGGATCCCTAGCAAAAGTAAATGGTACATTAAACTCCACATCTTATCTCAGGTTGCGCCAATACTGGCTGATGGCACCAAATCCATTAACACTCTCATTTCCACGGCAAGGGTATTTTGCTCTGCAATGTTACATTTTTATAATAGCAAGAATGCAAACTAAAAAAAAAACGATATTATTGAAATTTAAAGCAGCCTACTGTTCTTTTATATGTAATCAATTCTAAAATAGTTGACATAATCAACTCTGTATAATAATGAAACTAAGTAATTTTTAAACATATTATTTATTAATAAATTAGAGAATGTCATGAATTATATAGCGGAATAAGAATAAAATAAGTTAATGCAATTTAATTTACACTTCAGTTTGGAATTAGTTTATAGCGTGTAAAGCTAACAAATTTTGGCCTTCAGATTCCATTAAATCGCCCCCACCTTCTTCAGAATCTGAAGAAAGGTACAATGAAAAAAAAATGTAAATTGTGCTTCTAGACATCTCCTCTCTACCAATAAATAAGTAATAGTCCGATGTAAATGGCGGCTTACGCCAAGACCTTGTCTCTCCTTGTCCCTGGCAATTGATTGCCATCGTATTCCATTGTAATGATAATGGAAAGTAGAGTCCAAGAATAGGTCATTAGCATTAATATGACAAGTGAATCATAAATCCTACTGATATACCTACTCTATTGCATACCTTCCCCGGCATAGCGCCTGTGATTCACTGCTCAGAACAGTGCTATCGTCCACATTTACTGCTATATCAATGTTTTAATATATTTAATATGCATTTTACACTGCTGTGAAATCCTCTAGTCCACATAACACAAAGCAAAATATTATATCATTCGTTTTTTTGTAAATTAAAATTTAGATATGGCACATGCGGATTTCCTAATAGTATTGTACTGCAACGGTGGATGGTAATAGAAGTGACAGGGGCCTTAGCCCAGGACCTACAGTAGGCAGCAATGCTGGCCGCACATTCTGTCGTATTGCAGACACCATCAAGAAATTGGCATTATATAACCACATTACTCAAAGGGATCATTAGCAGGCAGTTTGGAAAATGAGATGGGAAGATGATGGTGGATTATTGCCTTTCATCAGTGTGTCTTGGCCAAACTAATGGACCCAATAATGGCAGAAATGATGGCTACTTATGTGGCCAAATAGGAAATTGTTTCTGTCATCCTACTACTAATGCCAAATAACAGGACCAGCTTGACTGTTCCAGCTTAAGGGAACCTAAACCTTTCTTCTCCACTTACCCTCGGTGGGGCAATTTTGACATTGAGAAAAGATGAAGTAAGCTTAGGAGGAGTGGCTAATGTATAGGATAAAGGAGGGCTCTGAATAAGCCTAATGGATCTACAGTAGGCTGAGGCAGATTGAAAGCATTTGATGCAGGACACTAGAGAGTTAACTAATTTGAAGTTGTTTCCATTAGCCAATGAGATGTTACAGAGGTGTGTTGGGGGTGGAGTATAGTATTTATGCTGTTAATGCATAGGTGTGTACCCCCAAAAATGGGCAGCCCGATTTCCACCTACTGAGGTTAGAGGCACCATTCGGCGGTGTGGGCTTAATAAATGTAATTGCCTAACACTTACCATTGGCATAGGGCAATTGTCCCTTGCATGTTGTTGTTGTAATCTCCCTTGTATACTGTATTCCTTTTCTTTTTAATAATTGCTGACATTTTTTTTAATTTCCTATGTGGTTGTCCATTTGTTTATTATTAGATACATTTACTCAATGTCATATGTATTGTGAACTGCATTAAGTACTGCTATTAGGGCGTTTATTCCAAACAATACTGTTAAGTTTGTTGATAAACAGTTGGAACATGTGACCTGTGGTCTTAAACACACCAACGACTTGTTCCAGGAACATGACCATCAGATCCGTAACTACGCGTGTGCCAGGTGTGCCTGGCACACAGCGCAGTCGCCCTGAGGGCGCAACTGCCCGCATTCCAAGTCAGCGGCTTGTAATGAGTCAAATTGATTCATTAGAAGCCGCCTGTGTGTGCCGGAGGAGAAGAGGACGAAGAACAGATCCGGGGAAGGTGAGAAGAAAGAGGAAGGAAGGGGAGCTGCAGCAGCGCTATGTAATTGGTAGTGGCAGCGCTGCAGCTGTCCCTCTCCTTCCACATAGGCTGGCCGCCGCCGCAGTGAATGCTGGGATGCGCTTCTCTCATCCCAGCATTCACAGCGGAGGCGGCCAGCCAATGCGGAAGGAGAGGGACAGCTGCATGCGGCGCCGCTACCAATTACAGTGCGCTGCTGCGGCTCCCAAGTCCCCCTCCCTCCTCCTCATCCCCTCCCTCGGAGCTGCCAGCACAGAGGAGCCTGACTTCCTGAGCCAGCGGAGAGATGGTAAGTATCAACTATTCTGTCTGTCTGTCTGTCTGTCTGTCTATCTATCCTGCCGTAATGTGTAAAAAGGGGATGCTGTCTGCCGTAATGTGTAAAAAGGGGACGCTGTCTGCCGTAATGTGTAAAAAGGGGGATGCTGGCTGCAGTAATGTGTAAAAAGGGGGATGCTGGCTGCCGTAATGTGAAAAAGGGGGACGCTGTCTGCTGTAATGTGTAAACTGGGGACGCTGTCTGCCGTAATGTGTAAAAAGGGGGACGCTGTCTGCCGTAATGTGTAAAAGGGGCTCTACCTGGTGTAAGTGGTACTACTGTTCGGCATAATTTGAATAATGGAGACTACTGTGCACCGTAATATGAATTGGTATTATTTTGGGGCCACACCCCTTCCCCATGAAGCCACTCCCCTATATATTTTTCACGCACCTACGGCGCGCACTGCCCTTCTTTTACATAAGGGGGGGGGCGCCAATGCCGTTTCTTGCACACAGCGCTAAAATGTCTAGTTACGGCACTGATGACCATGTTACACCAATATCTAAACTTAACTTAATTACATAATTCAAAAATACCTTAACAGAAATAAAAGTCAGAGACAGAAATTGAAAATGGACCAATTTTATTTGACATAATTTCTCATGGAAGGGGACGGGTAAGGAGAAAGAAGTATGGTGGCCAGAATATAATGGCTAATAACTAATTAACATTAAACATACTAATCGCTGGTGAGGACCCACACAGATGACTGGTGCAGACACAAGCGTGGTCATCAGCATCCACCAAATTAAAGGAGGGCGTACCCATCTACCCATCTAACATAAGCCAACTCAACTTAAAAACATGGCCGATCTTACTGACACCAAACAACAAACCCACAGCACGCACTCGCTCTTGGTTGACTGCCAGTCTGTGAGCTCTGATTGACTCACGGCTGGTGCCACATTTGAAATACCACCGCTACTCTCTCTCCATGGCTGCCCAGCTGTGCCAGTACACAATGCTGCCACCCGGGCACCCTCTCTGCAATAGCTGCTCAGTTCCAAACAGCATGAGCAGGTGTTGATGCCCACTCCCCATACAATATGATAGGAAGGGGCATCAATTGCTGCTTGTTGAAATCAATAAGAAAAAAGTGCAGAGAGTAAATAGTGCTGACAGATCCAGTAGGTGGAATATACTTAGAAATTGTATAAAGATTTTTTTTTATGTATTCATCAAACTCCACCAACATATATTTTAAGTTTGGGCTTCGTATGATGGGAGGAAGCATGTGTGCAGTGTGTGAGCTGGCACACTATACCCTCATGCCAGCACATGACATATGGTAGACTCTGGCACTGTGTCAGTGTACCGCACATGCACATAAATCTGGAAAATGGCAATGATGCCATTTTCCCGGTGACTTATCTATTGTGTTTGCGCATTTCTCCCAGGAGCGGATCTAGGCATGGGAAAGCCGGGCGGGCGCCTGCCACCCACCTGCACCCTGCATGCGACTATAGCAGGTGCCATGGGCTGTGTGGGCGCCGGCTGCAGCCGGCACCATTGTCAGACGCTAGAGTTTCTAATTGACCTCTAGTGTCTGTGCGGCGCTATGGGAGAGACGTCATGACGTCTCTCCCATAGTTCCGAGGAGCCAGCGGCCGGAGACAGAAGGCAGCAGCGGTCGGGAAGCAGGAGCGGGGCTGGTGAGTATTTTTTTTTGTTTTTGTGAGCGGCGCTATCAGGGGGCATAACTACAGGGACCACAACTACAGGGGGCACATCTACTGGGGGCACAACTACTGGGGGCACATCTACTGGGGGCACAACTACAGGGGGCACATCTACTGGGGGCACAAATACAGGGGGCACATCTACTGGGGGCACAACTACAGGTGGAATAACTACTGGGGGCAAATCTACTGGAAGCATAGCTACTGAGGGCACAACTACTGGGGGTATATCTACTGGGAGCACAACTACTGAGGGCACAACTACTGGGGGCATATCTACAGGGGGCACAGCTACAGTGGGCATAACTATTGGGGGCATAACTACAGAGGGCATAAGTGGCCACGTCGCTCCCCTACAAAGCCACACCTCTATTTTTTTGTGCACTCCTTCGTCGCGCACTAACCCCATTTTACCCGTGTGTGTGTGTGTGTGTGTGTGTGGGGGCACCAATGAAAACTTTTGACCTGGGCGCCACAAGGTCAAGAACCAGCTCTAATTTCTCTGTATAAATGGCGCCTGTGCCTTTTTTTCGGGATGTTTCTTCTGAAGTTGGTAACACCAGGGAGATTGTGAATAGTAGTGGATGCCAGGGAGCGGGTGACTGAGAGAGGCAGTGGGTGATGCCAGGGAGAGGGTGACTGGCAGTGGGTGATGCCAGGGAGTGGGTGACTGGCAGTGGATGACAGGCAATGGGTGACTAATAGTGTATATGACAATTTCATTACCTGGCCCAGAACTGCAATACGGATTATCCCTGGGATTTACGCCGGGGACTTTCAGAAGATCCTCAGCATCTGCGGCAGTCAGTTTCTCTGTAGGGAGGAAGCAGTGGTGTCGAGAGAGGGGGGGAGAGTGTACAAATTACCCAGGCCCAGGTCTGATGGAGGGGCCCAGTGAGGGTCCAGTAGGGTCCCAGGCCCCCTCCCCCTTACCTGGCAGCAGCAGCTGCAGCTCTTCTCCTCAGCCCTCTGCTGTGTACTGGGCTGCAGTGTGGCCATGGAGGTGCTTAAAATACAATTTCTCTGACGTCCTAAGTGGATGCTGGGGACTCCGTAAGGACCAAGGGGAATAGCGGCTCCGCAGGCACAAAAGTAAAAGCTTTAGGATCAGGTGGTGTGCACTGGCTCCTCCCCCTATGACCCTCCTCCAAGCCTCAGTTAGGTTTTTGTGCCCGGCCGAGAAGGGTGCAATCTAGGTGGCTCTCCTAAAGAGCTGCTTAGAGTAAAAGTTTTGTTAGGTTTTTTTATTTTCAGTGAGTCCTGCTGGCAACAGGCTCACTGCAACGAGGGACTTAGGGGAGAAGAAGTGAACTCACCTGCGTGCAGGATGGATTGGCTTCTTAGGCTACTGGACACTAGCTCCAGAGGGACGATCACAGGTACAGCCTGGATGGGTCACCGGAGCCGCGCCGCCGACCCCCTTGCAGATGCTGAAGAGAGAAGAGGTCCAGAAATCGGCGGCTGAAGACTTCCCAGTCTTCTTAAGGTAGCGCACAGCACGGCAGCTGTGCGCCATTGCTCTCAGCACACTTCACACCAACGGTCACTGAGGGTGCAGGGCGCTGGGGGGGGGCGCCCTGGGCAGCAATGAAAGTACCTATGCTGGCTAAAAATACATCACATATAGCCTCTGGGGCTATATGGATGTATTTAACCCCTGCCAGGTTGTCAGAAAAACGGGAGAAGAAGCCCGCCGAAAAGGGGGCAGGGCCTATTCTCCTCAGCACACAGCGCCATTTTCCTACACAGCTCCGCTGCTAGGAAGGCTCCCAGGCTCTCCCCTACGCTGCACTACAGAAACAGGGTTAAAACAGAGAGGGGGGGCACTTATTTGGCGATATTATTATATATTAAGATGCTATAAGGGAAAACACTTATATAAGGTTGTCCCTGTATAATTATAGCGTTTTGGTGTGTGCTGGCAAACTCTCCCTCTGTCTCCCCAAAGGGCTAGTGGGGTCCTGTCCTCTATCAGAGCATTCCCTGTGTGTGTGCTGTGTGTCGGTACGTGTGTGTCGACATGTATGAGGACGATGTTGGTGAGGAGGCGGAGCAATTGCCTGTAATGGTGATGTCACTCTCTAGGGAGTCGACACCGGAATGGATGGCTTATTTAGGGAATTACGTGATAATGTCAACACGCTGCAAGGTCGGTTGACGACATGAGACGGCCGGCAAACCAATTAGTACCTGTCCAGGCGTCTCAAACACCGTCAGGGGCTTTAAAACGCCCATTTACCTCAGTCGGTCGACACAGACACGGACACTGACTCCAGTGTCGACGGTGAAGAAACAAACGTATTTTCCATTAGGGCCACACGTTACATGTTAAGGGCAATGAAGGAGGTGTTACATATTTCTGATACTACAAGTACCACAAAAAAGGGTATTATGTGGGGTGTGAAAAAACTACCTGTAGTTTTTCCTGAATCAGATAAATTAAATAAAGTGTGTGATGATGCGTGGGTTTCCCCCGATAGAAAATTATTGGCGTTATACCCTTTCCCGCCAGAAGTTAGGGCGCGTTGGGAAACACCCCTTAGGGTGGATAAGGCGCTCACACGCTTATCAAAACAAGTGGCGTTACCGTCTCCAGATACGGCCGCCCTCAAGGAGCCAGCTGATAGGAGGCTGGAAAATATCCTAAAAAGTATATACACACATACTGGTGTTATACTGCGACCAGCGATCGCCTCAGCCTGGATGTGCAGCGCTGGGGTGGCTTGGTCGGATTCCCTGACTGAAAATATTGATACCCTTGACAGGGACAGTATTTTATTGACTATAGAGCATTTAAAGGATGCATTTCTATATATGCGAGATGCACAGAGGAATATTTGCACTCTGGCATCAAGAGTAAGTGCGATGTCCATATCTGCCAGAAGATGTTTATGGACACGACAGTGGTCAGGTGATGCAGATTCCAAACGGCACATGGAAGTATTGCCGTATAAAGGGGAGGAGTTATTTGGGGTCGGTCCATCGGACCTGGTGGCCACGGCAACAGCTGGAAAATCCACCCTTTTTACCCCAAGTCACATCTCAGCAGAAAAAGACACCGTCTTTTCAGCCTCAGTCCTTTCGTCCCCATAAGGGCAAGCGGGCAAAAGGCCAGTCATATCTGCCCAGGGGTAGAGGAAAGGGAAGAAGACTGCAGCAGGCAGCCCCTTCCCAGGAACAGAAGCCCTCCACCGCTTCTGCCAAGTCCTCAGCATGACGCTGGGGCCGTACAAGCGGACTCAGGTGCGGTGGGGGGTCGTCTCAAGAGTTTCAGCGCGCAGTGGGCTCACTCGCAAGTGGACCCCTGGATCCTACAAGTAGTATCCCAGGGGTACAGATTGGAAATTCGAGACGTCTTCCCCTCGCAGGTTCCTGAAGTCTGCTTTACCAACGTCTCCCTCCGACAGGGAGGCAGTATTGGAAACAATTTCACAAGCTGTATTCCCAGCAGGTGATAATCAAGGTACCCCTCCTACAACAAGGAAAGGGGTATTATTCCACACTATTTGTGGTACTGAAGCCAGACGGCTAGGTGAGACCTATTCTAAATCTGAAATCTTTGAACACTTACATACAAAGGTTCAAATCAAGATGGAGTCACTCAGAGCAGTGATAGCGAACCAGGAAGAAGGGGACTATATGGTGTCCCTGGACATCAAGGATGCTTACCTCTATGTCCCAATTTGCCCTTCTCACCAAGGGTACCTCAGGTTCGTGGTACAGAACTGTCACTATCAGTTTCAGACGCTGCCGTTTGGATTGTCCACGGCACCCCGGGTCTTTACCAAGGTAATGGCCGAAATGATGATTCTTCTTCAAAGAAAAGGCGTCTTAATTATCCCTTACTTGGACGATCTCCTGATAAGGGCAAGGTCCAGAGAACAGTTGGAGGTCGGAGTAGCACTATCTCAAGTAGTTCTATGACAGCACGGGTGGATTCTAAATATTCCAAAATCGCAGCTGATTCCGACGACACGTCTGCTGTTCCTAGGGATGATTCTGGACACAGTCCAGAAAAAGGTGTTTCTCCCGGAGGAGAAAGCCAGGGAGTTATCCGAGCTAGTCAGAAACCTCCTAAAACCAGGCCAAGTGTCAGTGCATCAGTGCACAAGAGTCCTGGGAAAAATGGTGGCTTCTTACGAAGCGATTCCATTCGGCAGATTTCACGCAAGAATTTTTCAGTGGGATCTGCTGGACGAATGGTCCGGATCGCATCTTCAGATGCATCAGCGGATAATCCTGTCTCCAAGGACAAGGGTGTCTCTTCTGTGGTGGCTGCAGAGTGCTCATCTACTAGAGGGCAGCACATTCGGCATTCAGGACTGGGTTCTGGTGACCACGGATGCCAGCCTGAGAGGCTGGGGAGCAGTCACACAGGGAAGAAATTTCCAAGGAGTGTGGTCAAGTCTGGAGACTTCTCTCCACATAAATATACTGGAGCTAAGGGCAATTTACAATGCTCTGAGCCTAGGAAGACCTCTGCTTCAAAGTCAACAGGTGCTGATCCAGTCGGACAACATCACGGCAGTCGCCCACGTAAACAGACAGGGCGGCACAAGAAGCAGGAGGGCAATGGCAGCAAGGATTCTTCGCTGGGCGAAAAATCATGTGATAACACTGTCAGCGGTGTTCATTCCGGGAGTGGACAACTGGGAAGCAGACTTCCTCAGCAGGAACGACCTCCACCCGGGAGAGTGGGGACTTCATCTGGAAGTCTTCCACATGATTGTGAACCATTGGGAAAGACCAAAGGTGGACATGATGGCGTCCAGTATGAACAAAAAACTGGACAGGTATTGCGCCAGGTCAAGTGACCCTCAGGCAATAGCTGGGACGCTCTGGTAACACCGTGGGTGTACCAGTCGGTGTATGTGTTCCCTCCTCTGCCTCTCATACCCAAGGTACTGAGAATTATAAGACGGAGAGGAGTAAGAACTATACTCGTGGCTCCGGATTGGCCAAGAAGGACTTGGTACCCGGAACTTCAAGAGATACTAAGAAGGGACTTGCTTCAGCAAGGATCATGTCTGTTCCAAGACTTACCGCGGCTGCGTTTGACGGCATGGCGGTTGAACGCCGGATCCTAAGGGAAAAAGGCATTCCGGAAGAGGTCATCCCTACCCTGGTCAGAGCCAGGAAGGAGGTGACCGCACAACATTATCACCGCATTTGGCGAAAATATGTTGCATGGTGTGAGGCCAGGAAGGCCCCCACGGAGGAATTTCAACTCGGTCGATTCCTGCATTTCCTACAAACAGGAGTGTCTATGGGCCTCAAATTGGGGTCTATTAAGGTTCAAATTTCGGCCCTGTCAATTTTCTTCCAGAAAGAATTGGCTTCAGTTCCTGAAGTCCAGAAGTTTGTCAAGGGAGTACTGCATATACAACCCCCTTTTGTGTCTCCAGTGGCACTGTGGGATCTCAACGTAGTTCTGGGATTCCTCAAATCACATTGGTTTAAACCGCTCAAATCTGTGGATTTGAAATATCTCACATGGAAAGTGACCATGCTGTTGGCCCTGGCCTCGGCCAGGCGAGTGTCAGAATTGGCGGCTTTGTCTCACAAAAGCCCATATCTGATTGTCCATTCGGACAGGGCAGAGCTGCGGACTCGTCCCCAGTTTCTCCCTAAGGTGGTGTCAGCGTTTCACCTGAACCAGCTTATTGTGGTACCTGCGGCTACTAGGGACTTGGAGGACTCCAAGTTGCTAGATGTTGTCAGGGCCCTGAAAATATAGATTTCCAGGACGGCTGGAGTCAGGAAAACTGACTTGCTGTTATCCTGTATGCACCCAACAAACTGGGTGCTCTTGCTTCTAAGCAGACGATTGCTAGTTGGATGTGTAGTACAATTCAGCTTGCACATTCTGTGGCAGGCCTGCCACAGCCAAAATATGTAAATGCCCATTCCACAAGGAAGGTGGGCTCATCTTGGGCGGCTGCCCGAGGGGTCTCGGCTTTACAACTTTGCCGAGCTGCTACTTGGTCAGGGGCAAAAACACGTTTGAAAAATTCTACAAATTTGATACCCTGGCTGAGGAGGACCTGGAGTTCTCTCATTCGGTGCTGCAGAGTCATCCGCACTCTCCCGCCCGTTTGGGAGCTTTGGTATAATCCCCATGGTCCTTACGGAGTCCCCAGCATCCACTTAGGACGTCAGAGAAAATAAGAATTTACTTACCGATAATTCTATTTCTCGTAGTCCGTAGTGGATGCTGGGCGCCCATCCCAAGTGCGGATTGTCTGCAATACTTGTACATAGTTATTGTTACAAAAATCGGGTTATTATTGTTGTGAGCCATCTTTTCAGAGGCTCCGCTGTTATCATGCTGTTAACTGGGTTCAGATCACAGGTTGTACAGTGTGATTGGTGTGGCTGGTATGAGTCTTACCCGGGATTCAAAATCCTTCCTTATTGTGTACGCTCGTCCGGGCACAGTATCCTAACTGAGGCTTGGAGGAGGGTCATAGGGGGAGGAGCCAGTGCACACCACCTGATCCTAAAGCTTTTAATTTTGTGCCCTGTCTCCTGCGGAGCCGCTATTCCCCTTGGTTCATTACGGAGTCCCCAGCATCCACTACGGACTACGAGAAATAGAATTATCGGTAAGTAAATTCTTATTTTTTGTCAGTATTTTTTTCTAAAAGTACATGACCACACCTCCTGTGATTAGGCCACGCCCCTTGAAAAGTACCTGGGCCCAGCCTGGCTCTCGACTGCCCTGGAAGGAAGCCTCCCATGGATGGAGCAAGGAGAGGGGAAGAGCTGGGAGGAGAGGGGATCACGGCCCACTGTGCTCAGGCAGGCAGTAGTTGTTCATGCTCAGCTGCTGTGTGGACTCAGAGTTCAATGCTCACTCTAGTTCCAGAGGGACTTCCTGCTGGTGGCTCGGAGCGGCGACGGACATGTAGGCTGCAGCAGCACAAAATGAGTCAGTGTGACTCATTGTACTGCTATGGGCCTCTTCACTGTGGCGGGCTCGGGCGCAATGCAGTGGTTGCACCGCCACACGTTCCGCCACTGCTTTATGCCCTTCATTGGTTAGATTGAACTCCTGTATTGAGGGTACAGCTTGTCTGCCTCTTCCCAGCTGCGCACACTAATAGGCCTATACTGTACATCATGCTGGATAGGTCCATTATATACTGTAGTCTCTGGTGTATCTATGATGGGTGCAGTGTGTGCGGTGCACACGGGCCCCTGGGTCCAGAGGGGCCCACACCGCACACGCTGCACCCATTTCTTTTATACTCACCTTTCCGGCGTCCATCGGTGACTATGTGTGGGCCCCCTCCTCTCCCGTAGCCGTCACCGCCGCTGCTAGCACACTGAGCACTAGGGACTCTGGCACAGTGCCAGAGTCTACAGTGCATGCACAGGACTCCGGAAAAATGGCGTGGCTGCCATTTTTTCGGAGTCCTGCGCATCCACTGTAGACTCTGGCACTTTGGCAGAGTCTCAGCGCTGAGAGCGCTAGCAGCGGTGGTGACGGCTATAGGAGAGGAGGGGGCCCACACTCGGAGACTGCACACGGGTCCCCTCCTCTCTAGAAACACCTCTGGCTGTAGTACTTTCTGCATAAACAGTACTATACTGTAGTTCCTGCAATGCTTCTAGTAAGACACACATTCAGTATTGCTGTACACTAATGCAGGACATATAACTGATATCTCCTTTGCACAGCACAAACCGTACGTGACATGTTGGCCCCATACACTATATTCATCAAATGTTGATAGTTTTTGGAAACTTTTACCATATTCGGTTTGCTCATACCCTACCCGCAGAATAACCCAAACACTAACATGAGCTATCCAAAATGTGCCAGTAGTGCAGTGGTGAATTTCCCACTAGGCACGTGAGGCATATGTCTAGGGGTGACACTTGCTAGGGGGGCGGCATAGCATGCTCACTTGCATGAGAGCCCTGCTAGGCCGATGGCCAGATGAGGCCAGGTGATTCTTTTTTTTTTTTTGTCTTTACAGTTTATTTTTTTATTTTGTAACTGTGGGGAGGAGGGGGAGTGGGGGTGTGTGAGTGAGATTGGTGTTGCTTTGGCAGTCGGGAGGCCCTATCATGAAGGGGATAATGATGTAATGGGGGTGACCGATAATGTTGTGCCTAGGGGTTGCTTGACCCCTAAATTCATCGCTGCTGCAGTTTCAACATTCAAAATATTGACATTAAGACAATTTCTATAGTTTGACATAATGGTCATGCCAGCATTCTGGAATCGACATCTTGAGTTGAATGTCAACATTTTGACTACATGAGGGAGATATACAGTAGTAAGCCTTGGAGAGTGATAAAGTGGAGATAAATACAGTTCCAGCCAATCAGTTCCTAACTGCCATGTTATAGGCTATATTTGAAAAATGACAGTAAGGAGCTGATTCGCTGGTACTTTAGACTGACCACTTCATGGCTTGTAAAAAGGTACTGTTGCCATGATTAACCAACTCTAACTTTCATTATAACTTTCATTAGAAGAGAAAGGTAATAAATACCAAAAGGTATTCGGGCGCTATGAGGCGAGGTGCTCCGCTAAGCAGCAGGCAGTATATAGAGGGAAGTCACTCCCAATGTACAACAAAAAAAATAGAGGGGAAGGCTGCGCTCCAAGAGGAAAGAACAATATAATTACACTAAGTGTGTTAATTTAAAGCAGTTTAAATTAACATTTAGTGTAATTATATTGTTCTTTCCTCTTGGAGCGCAGCCTTCCCCTCTATTTTTTTTAACTTTCATTAGAACCACATCAGCACTGTTGTGTACACGACATGGCCGTTAGGTCGACATGTAATAGGTCGACAGGTGAAAAGGTCGACATGAGGTTTTTTTTACTGTTTTTGGTGTCATTTTCTCCGTAAAGTGACAGGGAACCCAATTAAGTGCACCGTGTCCCCTCACATGGCTCGCTTTGGTCGGCACAGGTTACAGTTCCAATCGTAGTCCACATAAATCGTTAAGTATGAAAAAAATCCAAAAAATGAACAAAAATGTGAAAAACTCATGTCGACCTTTTGACCTGTCGACCTAGTACATGTTGACCTAAAGGCCATGTCGACATAATGCACGTCGACCTAAGGGCAATGTCGACCTTCAGTGGTCAACCTAATGAGTGTCGACCTAAGTTGGGTCGACCTAACGACCGCATCCCTTCATTTAGGGCCGTATTCAACCGTTTTGAAGGTATTTTCGCCAACGTCTTTTCACCTTCTTTTTTAAGTGAAAAGGCATTGGTGAAAAATGCCTCAAAATCGGCAAAAATGGCACTTGTTTTCGACGGAAAACCTGTGGATTTGCCATTCCACATGTTTTCTGCCCCTGCCACGTTTTTCGCCTAGGCAAAAATCCGGCATCTGCTATTGCATAGGGTGAATCCCCATTCTCCCTACATATAGCGAAAAGCTCAGTTTTTTCACCTAGGCAAAAAATAAGAATTTACTCACCGGTAATTCTATTTCTCGTAGTCCGTAGTGGATGCTGGGACTCCGTAAGGACCATGGGGAATAGCGGCTCCGCAGGAGACTGGGCACAACTAAAAGAAAGCTTTTGGTCTAACTGGTGTGCACTGGCTCCTCCCACTATGACCCTCCTCCAGACTTCAGTTAGGATACTGTGCCCGGAAGAGCTGACACAATAAGAAAGGATTTTGAATCCCGGGTAAGACTCATACCAGCCACACCAATCACACCGTATAACTCGTGATACAATACCCAGTTAACAGTATGACAACAACTGAGCCTCTCAACAGATGGCTCAACAATAACCCTTTAGTTAAACAATAACTATATACAAGTATTGCAGACAATCCGCACTTGGAATGGGCGCCCAGCATCCACTACGGACTATGAGAAATAGAATTACCGGTGAGTAAATTCTTATTTTCTCTGACGTCCTAAGTGGATGCTGGGACTCCGTAAGGACCATGGGGATTATACCAAAGCTCCCAAACGGGCGGGAGAGCGCGGATGACTCTGCAGCACCGAATGGGCAAACTCTAGGTCCTCCTCAGCTAGGGTGTCAAACTTGTAGAATTTAGCAAATGTGTTTGACCCCGACCAAGTAGCTGCTCGGCAAAGTTGTAGAGCCGAGACCCCTCGGGCAGCCGCCCAAGAAGAGCCCACCTTCCTCGTGGAATGGGCTTTCACTGATTTAGGATGCGGCAGTGCAGCCGCAGAATGTGCAAGCTGAATCGTACTACAGATCCAGCGAGCAATAGTCTGCTTTGAAGCAGGTGCACCCAACTTGTTGGGCGCATACAGGATAAATAGCGAGTCAGTCTTTCTGACTCCAGCTGTCCTGGAAACATAAATTTTCAGGGCCCTGACTACGTCCAACAACTTGGAAGCCTCCAAGTCTTTTGTAGCCGCAGGCACCACGATAGGTTGGTTCAGATGAAAAGCTGATACCACCTTAGGGAGAAACTGGGGACGAGTCCTCAATTCTGCCCTATCCATATGGAAAATCAGATAAGGGCTTTTACATGACAAAGCCGCCAATTCTGATACACGCCTGGCCGAAGCCAAGGCCAACAACATGACCACTTTCCACGTGAGATATTTCAATTCCACGGTTTTAAGTGGCTCAAACCAATGTGACTTTAGGAAATCCAACACCACGTTGAGATCCCAAGGTGCCACTGGAGGCACAAAAGGGGGCTGAATATGCAGCACTCCCTTAACAAAAGTCTGAACTTCAGGTAGTGGATCCAGTTCTCTCTGGAAGAAAATCGATAGAGCCGAAATCTGGACCTTAATGGAACCCAATTTGAGGCCCATAGTCACCCCTGACTGTAGGAAGTGCAGAAAACGGCCTAGCTGAAATTCCTCCGTTGGGGCCTTCCTGGCCTCACACCACGCAACATATTTTCGCCAAATGCGGTGATAATGGTTTGCGGTCACTTCTTTCCTAGCTTTAATCAGCGTAGGAATGACTTCCTCCGGAATGCCCTTTTCCTTCAGGATCCGGTGTTCAACCGCCATGCCGTCAAACGCAGCCGCGGTAAGTCTTGGAACAGACAGGGCCCCTGCTGCAGCAGGTCCTTTCTGAGTGGCAGAGGCCATGGGTCCTCTGAGATCATTTCTTGAAGTTCCGGGTACCAAGCTCTTCTTGGCCATTCCGGAACAATGAGTATAGTTCTTACTCCTCTTCTCCTTATTATCCTCAGTACCTTTGGTATGAAAGGAAGAGGAGGGAACACATAAACCGACCGGTACACCCACGGTGTCACTAGAGCGTCCACAGCTATCGCCTGAGGGTCTCTCGACCTGGCGAAATATATTTCTAGCTTTTTGTTTAGGCGGGTCGCCATCATGTCCACCTGTGGCTTTTCCCAACGGTTTACAATCAGTTGGAAGACTTCCGGATGAAGTGCCCACTCTCCCGGGTGGAGGTCGTGTCTGCTGAGGAAGTCTGCTTCCCAGTTGTCCACTCCCGGAATGAACACTGCTGACAGTGCTAACACGTGATTTTCCGCCCATCGGAGAATCCTTGTGGCTTCTGCCATCGCCGTCTTGCTTCTTGTGCCGCCCTGTCGGTTTACATGGGCGACCGCCGTGAATGTTGTCTGACTGGATCAGTACCGGCTGGTTTTGAAGCAGGGGTTTTGCCTGACTTAGGGCATTGAAAATGGCCCTCAGTTCCAGAATATTTATGTGTAGGGAAGTCTCCTGACTTGACCATAGTCCTTGGAAGTTTCTTCCCTGTGTGACTGCCCCCCAGCCTCGAAGGCTGGCATCCGTGGTCACCAGGACCCAGTCCTGTATGCCGAATCTGCGGCCCTCTTGAAGATGAGCACTTTGCACCTACCACAGCAGAGACACCCTGGTCCTTGGAGACAGGGTTATCAGCCGATGCATCTGAAGATGCGAACCGGACCACTTATCCAACAGGTCCCACTGAAAGGTTCTTGCATGGAACCTGCTGAATGGAATTGCTTCGTAGGAAGCTACCATCTTTCCCAGGATCCGCGTGCAGTGATGTACCGACACCTGTTTTGGTTTTAAGAGGCCTCTGACTAGAGATGACAGCTCCTTGGCCTTCTCCTCCGGGAGAAACACTTTTTTCTGTTCTGTGTCCAGAACCATCCCCAGGAACAGTAGACGTGTCGTAGGGACCAGCTGTGACTTTGGAATATTTAGAATCCAGCCGTGCTGTTGTAGCACCTCCCGAGATAGTGCTACCCCGACCTACAACTGCTCCCTGGACCTCGCCTTTATCAGGAGATCGTCCAAGTACGGGATAATTAAAACTCCCTTCTTTCGAAGGAGTATCATCATTTCGGCCATAAACCTTGGTAAATACCCTCGGAGCCGTGGATAGACCAAACGGCAACGTCTAGAATTGGTAATGACAATCCTGTACCACAAATCTGAGGTACTCCTGGTGAGGATGGTAAATGGGGACATGCAGGTAAGCGTCCTTGATATCCAGTGATACCATGTAATCCCCCTCGTCCAGGCTTGCAATAACCGCCCTGAGTGATTCCATCTTGAACTTGAATTTTTTTATATATGTGTTCAAGGATTTAAAATTTAAAATGGGTCTCACCGAACCGTCCGGTTTCGGTACCACAAACATTGTGGAATAGTAACCCCGTCCTTGTTGAAGTAGGGGCACTTTGACTATCACCTGCTGGGAATACAGCTTGTGAATTGCCTCTAACACTGCCTCCCTGCCTGAAAGAGTTGTTGGCAAAGCAGATTTGAGGAAACGGCGGGGGGGAGACGTCTCGAATTCCAGCTTGTACCCCTGAGATACTACTTGAAGGATCCAGGGATCCACCCGTGAGCGAGCCCACTGATTGCTGAAGTTTTTGAGACGGGCCCCCACCGTACCTGGCTCCGCCTGTGGAGCCCCAGCGTCATGCGGTGGACTTGGAGGAAGCGGGGGAGGACTTTTGCTCCTGGGAACTGGCTGTATGCTGCAGCTTTTTCCCTCTACCTCTGCCTCTGGGCAGAAAGGACGCGCCTTTAACCCGCTTGCCCTTATGGGGCCGAAAGGGCTGTACCCGATAATACGGTGCTTTCTTTGGCTGTGAGGGAACATGGGGTAAAAATGTAGACTTCCCAGCTGTTGCTGTGGAAACGAGGTCCGAGAGACCATCCCCGAACAACTCCTCACCCTTATAAGGCAAAACTTCCATGTGCCTTTTAGAATCTGCATCACCTGTCCACTGCTGAGTCCATAACCCTCTCCTGGCAGAAATGGACATTGCACTTATTTTAGATGCCAGCCGGCAAATATCCCTCTGTGCATCTCTCATGTATAAGACTGCGTCTTTAATATGCTCTACGGTTAGCAATATAGTGTCCCTGTCTAGGGTATCAATATTTTCCGACAGGGAATCTGACCGCGCAGCTGCAGCACTGCACATCCATGCTGAAGCAATAGCTGGTCTCAGTATAATACCTGTGTGTGTATATACAGACTTCAGGATAGCCTCCTGCTTTCTATCAGCAGGTTCCTTTAGGGCGGCCGTATCCGGAGACGGTAGTGCCACCTTCTTTGACAAGCGTGTGAGCGCTTTATCCACTCTAGGGGATGTTTCCCAACGTGACCTATCCTCTGGCGGGAAAGGGTACGCCATTAGTAACCTTTTAGAAATTACCAGTTTCTTATCGGGGGAAGCCCACGCTTCTTCACACACTTCATTTAATTCCTCAGATGGAGGAAAAACTACTGGTAGTTTTTTCTCTCCAAACATAATACCCTTTTTTGTGGTACCTGGGGTAACATCAGATATATGCAATACATTTTTCATTGCCTCAATCATGTAACGTGTGGCCCTATTGGAAGTTACAATAGTCTCATCGTCGTCGACACTGAAGTCAGTATCCGTGTCGACATCTGTGTCTGCCATCTGAGGTAGCGGGCGTTTTAGAGCCCCTGATGGCTTTTGAGACGCCTGGGCAGGCACAGGCTGAGATGCCGGCTGTCCCATATTTGGTATGTCGTCAAACCTTTTATGTAAGGAGTCGACACTGTTGCGTAATTCCTTCCACATAACCATCCACTCAGGTGTCGACCCCGCAGGGGGTGACATCACATTTATCGGCATCTGCTCCGCCTCCACGTAAGCCTCCTCATCAAACATGTCGACACAGCCGTACCGACACACCGCACACACACAGGAAATGCTCTGACAGAGGACAGGACCCCACAAAGCCCTTTGGGGAGACAGAGAGAGAGTATGCCAGCACACACCAGAGCGCTATATAACCCAGGGATTAACACTATTAACTGAGTGTTTTCCCTTATAGCTGCTTATATATATATATTGCTGCGCCTAAATTTAGTGCCCCTCCTCTCTTTTTTACCCTTTCTGAAGCTTGAAACTGCAGGGGAGAGCCAGGGAGCGATCCTTCCAGCGGAGCTGTGAGGGAAAATTGGCGCCAGTGTGCTGAGGGAGATTGCCCCGCCCCTTTTTCGGCTGACTTTTCTCCCGCTTTTTTTATGGAATCTGGCAGGGGTATTTATCACATATAAAGCCTCTGGGACTATATATTGTGATTTTTTGCAGCCAAGGTATGAATATTGCTGCTCAGGGCGCCCCCCCCCCCCCCCAGCACCCTGCACCCATCAGTGACCGGAGTGTGAGGTGTGCATGAGGAGCAATGGTGCACAGCTGCAGTGCTGTGCACTACCTCGTTGAAGACCGAAGTCTTCTGCCGCCGATTTCCAGGACCATCTTCATGCTTCTGGCTCTGTAAGGGGAACGGCGGCGCGGCTCCGGGACCGAACGATCGAGGTCGGGTCCTGTGTTCGATCCCTCTGGAGCTAATGGTGTCCAGTAGCCTAAGAAGCCCAAACTATCTCCAGTCAGGTAGGTTCGCTTCTTCTCCCCTTAGTCCCTCGTAGCAGTGAGTCTGTTGCCAGCAGATCTCACTGAAAATAAAAAACCTAAAATATACTTTCTTTTCTAGGAGCTCAGGAGAGCCCCTAGTGTGCATCCAGCTCAGCCGGGCACAAGATTCTAACTGAAGTCTGGAGGAGGGTCATAGTGGGAGGAGCCAGTGCACACCAGTTAGACCAAAAGCTTTCTTTTAGTTGTGCCCAGTCTCCTGCGGAGCCGCTATTCCCCATGGTCCTTACGGAGTCCCAGCATCCACTTAGGACGTCAGAGAAATAACGGAGCTAATTGCATACCCCCCTTACACGTGTCTGTCTCTGCTGAAATGTTTGGAGATACTGTATCATTCCATACTGTTCCTGCATGAAGTCAGAGGCTGATGATTTTAGGGGGGAGATTTATCAAATGTATCAAAGCTTGGAGAGAGATAATGCACTAACCAATCAGCTCCAAACTGTCATTTTATAGGCAGTGACATTTAGGTTAGTACTTTATCTCTCTCCACTTAATATTTCTCCAATAATTGATAAATCTCCCCCTATACAGTATACAGTAAATGGTAAAGAACTATTGCTTGACTGGTAATTTCCTTATAGTCTACAGTAAGTAGATGGTTTATTGAGGGCCGGTGCAAGGTTTCTCGGCACCCTAGGCAAAACCTCTGCCTACTCCCTCCCACCTCCAGCCCCCCCTCGCCTTTCAGTCTGTTGAATGGAGAATGCACCCTACAAGACAAACAATTGAAAAAAAAAAACCCACTAAGCATGACAGGAAGACTGTAGTTTAGGAAAAGGATGTCACCACAGACAAGAGGTATGGATAGATATATAAGGAGTGTATTATAGTTGTGGGGGAGGGAGGGTTCTTGCTCATTACAATGAGTATGACACATACATAAGTGTATGACACACATTAAAGTGCCCCCTTACTAACATCCACTACACACACCTCTCACTGACAATGTTATGTTATACAAGTCAGGCTGGGCAATGGATCAGACCCAATTGCTTAGCACACAAATCTGGGTAATTGGTATGCAACTTTGGGCGAGATTGAAATGTTGCCTCCCCCTCCCGCCCGCGATCATCCCTTACGGCAGCTATTCAAACGTTGCTTATGGCGGGCGTGACATCAGCATTTCAGCTCGCTATCCCCGGAGGAGCCCAAACAGGACTTTTCGCATTGGGACGGATAGTTTAGTCGGGGACCCAACTGCTTTGGGAGCGATCAGCATTAAAACGGGTGACATTTGTATATCACCCCTGCGATCTCCCGTCACTTTAGACGGGAGGTAGGGGGCGGTAGCATTTGAATCTCGCCCTTTATATCCTGGGTCCAGGCACCCCTAAGCCTCTTGCATCCGTAGCATTGACACTCCTTGCAGAGAGCCATCTTTTACATTGAACATAATGGGCAGTTGCCTATGGGCCCTGCCCACCCGTGGACATCACAGCCACCAGGATTAATAGTACCGCCCCCACCGTTGAAAGCAACCATCACTGCCACCCCCTCTTCCCCTTCCCGGGGATATAATAGCCGCTGCAGCATGTTCAACCCCCTCCCCTGTTCATCCCAACCACTGACGAGTTCCAAAGACAGGGTGGAGCTAAGCATGGGGAGAGGCAGTGACTGAGGTGACCCATTATATGCCGGGTCTGTTAGTGTGTGTATGTATGTTTGTGTGTAATAATAAGAATTTACTCACTGGTAAATCTATTTCTCGTAGTCCGTAGTGGATGCTGGGACTCCGTAAGGACCATGGGGAATAGCGGCTCCGCAGGAGACTGGGCACAACTAAAGAAAGCTTTAGGACTACCTGGTGTGCACTGGCTCCTCCCACTATGACCCTCCTCCAAGCCTCAGTTAGGATACTGTGCCCGGAAGAGCTGACACAATAAGGAAGGATTTTGAATCCCGGGTAAGACTCATACCAGCCACACCAATCACACCGTATAACTCGTGATACTATACCCAGTTAACAGTATGAATATAACTGAGCCTCTCAACAGATGGCTCATAACAGTAACCCTTTAGTGAACAACAACTATGTACAAGTATTGCAGACAATCCGCACTTGGGACGGGCGCCCAGCATCCACTACGGACTACGAGAAATAGAATTACCAGTGAGTTTATTCTTATTTTCTCTGACGTCCTAGCTCCCAAACGGGCGGGAGAGTGCGGATGACTCTGCAGCACCGAATGAGAGAACTCAAGGTCCTCCTCTGCCAGGGTATCAAATTTGTAGAATTTTGCAAACGTGTTTGCCCCTGACCAAGTAGCATCTCGGCAAAGTTGTAAAGCCGAGACCCCTCGGGCAGCCGCCCAAGATGAGCCCACCTTCCTTGTAGAATGGGCTTTAACTGATTTAGGATGCGGCAGTCCAGTCGCAGAATGCGCCAGCTGAATTGTGCTACAAATCCAGCGCGCGATAGTCTGCTTAGAAGCAGGAGCACCCAGTTTGTTGGGTGCATACAGGATAAATAGCGAGTCAGTTTTCCTGACTCCAGCCGTCCTGGAAACATACATTTTCAAGGCCCTGACTACGTCCAGTAACTTGGAATCCTCCAAGTCGCTAGTAGCCGCAGGCACTACAATAGGTTGGTTCAAGTGAAAAGCAGATACCACCTTAGGGAGAAACTGGGGACGAGTCCTCAATTCTGCCCTATCCATATGGAAAATCAGATAAGGGCTTTTAAATGACAAAGCCGCCAATTCTGATACACGCCTGGCCGAAGCCAAGGCCAATAACATGACCACTTTCCACGTGAGATATTTTAAATCCACGGTCTTTAGTGGCTCAAACCAATGTGATTTTAGGAAATTCAACACCACGTTGAGATCCCAGGGTGCCACTGGAGGCACAAAAGGGGGCTGAATATGCAGCACTCCTTTTACAAATGTCTGAACTTCAGGTAGTGAAGCTAGTTCTTTTTGGAAGAAAATCGACAGAGCCGATATCTGTACCTTAATGGAGCCTAATTTTAGGCCCATAGTCACTCCTGCCTGTAGGAATTGCAGAAATCGACCCAGCTGAAATTCCTCTGTTGGGGCCTTATTGGCCTCACACCAAGCAACATATTTCCGCCATATGCGGTGATAATGTTTTACCGTTACATCTTTCCTGGCTTTAATCAGCGTAGGAATGACATCCTCCGGAATGCCCTTTTCCTTTAGGATCCGGCGTTCAACCGCCATCCCGTCAAACGCAGCCGCGGTAAGTCTTGGAACAGACAGGGCCCCTCTGAGATCATCTCTTGAAGTTCCAGGTACCAAGCTCTTCTTGGCCAATCCGGAACCACGAGTATTGTCCTTACTCCTCGTTTTCTTATTATTCTCAGTACCTTTGGTATGAGAGGCAGAGGAGGGAACACATAAACTGACTGGTACACCCACGGTGTCACTAGAGCGTCCACCGCTATCGCCTGAGGGTCCCTTGACCTGGCGCAATATCTCTCCAGTTTTTTGTTTAGGCGGGACGCCATCATGTCCACCTGTGGCCGTTCCCAACGATTTACAATCAGCGTGAAGACTTCTGGATGAAGTCCCCACTCTCCCGGGTGGAGGTCGTGCCTGCTGAGGAAGTCTGCTTCCCAGTTGTCCACTCCCGGAATGAACGCTGCTGACAGTGCTAGCACGTGATTTTCCGCCAATCGGAGAATCCTTGTGGCTTCTGCCATTGCCGTCCTGCTTCTTGTGCCGCCCTGTCGGTTTACATGGGCGACCGGCGTGATGTTGTCTGACTGGATCAGTACCGGCTGGTGTAGAAGCAGGGGTTTTGCCTGACTTAGGGCATTGTAAATGGCCCTTAGTTCTAGAATATTTATTTGTAGGGAAGTCTCCTGACTCGACCACAGTCCTTGGAAGTTTCTTCCCTGTGTGACTGCCCCCCAGCCTCGAAGGCTGGCATCCGTGGTCACCAGGACCCAGTCCTGTATGCCGAATCTGCGGCCTTCTAGGAGATGAGCACTCTGCAGCCACCACAGCAGAGACACCCTGGTTCTTGGAGACAGGGTTATTAGCCGATGCATCTGAAGATGCGATCCGGACCATTAGTCCAACAGGTCCCACTGAAAGATTCTGGCATGGAACCTGCCGAAAGGAATTGCTTCGTAAGAAGCCACCATCTTTCCCAGGACTCGCGTGCAGTGATGCACCGACACCTGTTTTGGTTTCAGGAGGTCTCTGACTAGAGATGACAGCTCCTTTGCTTTCTCCTCCGGGAGAAACACTTTTTTCTGGACTGTGTCCAGAATCATTCCCAGGAACAGTAGATGTGTCGTCGGAACCTGCTGTGACTTTGGAATATTTAGAATCCAACCGTGCTGGTGTAGCACCTCCTGAGATAGTGCTACTCCTACCAACAACTGCTCCCTGGATCTCGCCTTTATTAGGAGATCGTCCAAGTGCGGGATAATTAAAACTCCCTTTTTTCGAAGGAGTATCATCATTTCCGCCATTACCTTGGTAAACACCCTCGGTGCCGTGGACAGTCCAAACGGCAGCGTCTGGAATTGGTAATGGCAATTTTGTACCGCAAATCTGAGGTACTCCTGGTGAGGATGATAAATGGGGACATGCAGGTAAGCATCCTTGATGTCCAGGGATACCATGTAATCCCCCTCGTCCAGGCTTGTAATAACCGCCCTGAGCGATTCCATCTTGAACTTGAATTTTTTTATGTATGTGTTCAAGGATTTCAAATTTAAAATGGGTCTCACCGAACCGTCCGGTTTCGGTACCACAAACAGTGTGGAATAGTAACCCCGTCCTTGTTGAAGTAGGGGCACCTTGACTATCACCTGCTGGGAATACAGCTTGTGAATTGCCTCTAGCACAGCCTCCCTGCCTGAGGGAGTTCTTGGCAAGGCAGATTTGAGGAAACGGCGGGGGGGAGACGCCTCGAATTCCAGCTTGTACCCCTGAGACACTACTTGCAAGATCCAGGGATCCACCTGTGAGCGAGCCCACTGATGGCTGAAATTTTTGAGGCGGCCCCCCACCGTACCTGGCTCCGCCTGTGGAGCCCCACCGTCATGCGGTGGACTTGGAAGAAGCGGGGGAGGACTTTTGCTCCTGGGAACCTGCTGTTTGTTGCAGCCTTTTTCACCTACCTCTGCCTCTGGACAGAAAG
This sequence comes from Pseudophryne corroboree, assembly GCF_028390025.1. NCBI lineage: Eukaryota > Metazoa > Chordata > Amphibia > Anura > Myobatrachidae > Pseudophryne > Pseudophryne corroboree. Next base: position 63,321,926 of record NC_086444.1, on the reverse strand, counting down.
GACCCGCCTTTTCCTCACCTGTTTCTCTGGGTCCGAAAGGACTGTACCTGATAAAACGGCGCTTTTTTAGGCTGTGAGGGAACATGGGGTAAAAATGCTGACTTCCCAGCTGTCGCTGTCGAATCTAGGTCCGAGAGACCATCCCCGAATAACTCCTCACTCTTATAAGGCAAAACTTCCATGTGCCTTTTGGAATCTGCATCCCCTGTCCACTGCCGAGTCCATAAGCCTCTCCTAGCAGAAATGGACAATGCACTTATTGTAGATGCCAGCCGGTAGATCTCCCTCTGTGCATCTCTCATGTATAAGACTGAGTCTTTTATATGCTCTATGGTTAGGAGAATAGTGTCCCTGTCTAGGGTGTCAATATTTTCTGACAGGGAATCTGACCATGCAGCGGCAGCACTGCACATCCATGCTGACGCAATAGCTGGTCTAAGTATAATGCCTGAGTGTGTATATACAGACTTCACGATCGCCTCCTGCTTTCTATCCGCAGGCTCCTTTAGGGCGGCCGTATCCGGAGACGGAAGTGCCACCTTTTTAGACAAACGTGTGAGCGCTTTATCCACCCTAGGAGGTGTTTCCCAACGTGCCCTATCCTCTGGCGGGAAAGGGAACGCCATTAGTAATTTTTTAGAGATTACCAATCTTTTATCGGGGAAAGCCCACGCTTCTTCACACACTTCATTTAATTCTTCAGATGGGGGAAAAACTACGGGTAGTTTTTTCTCCCCAAACATAATACCCTTTCTAGTGGTACCTGGGTTTATATCCGAAATGTGTAAAACCTCTTTCATTGCCTCAATTATGCAACGAATGGCCCTAGTGGACATTAGATTAGACTCATCGTCGTCGACACTGGTATCAGTATCCGTGTCGACATCTGCGTCTGCCATCTGAGGTAGCGGGCGTTTTAGAGCCCCTGATGGCCTTTGAGACACCTGGGCAGGCACGAGCTGAGAAGCCGGCTGTCCCGCATTTGGCATGTCGTCAAATTTTTTGTGTAAGGAGTCGACACTTGCACGTAATTCCTTCCATAAAACCATCCACTCAGGTGTCTGCCCCGCAGGGGGTGACATCACTTCTATAGGCATCTGCTCCGCCTCCACATAATTTTCCTCATCAAACATGTCGACACAGCCGTACCGACACACCGCACACACACCGGGAATGCTCTAACAGAGGACAGGACCCCACAGAAGCCCTTTGGGGAGACAGAGAGAGAGTATGCCAGCACACACCAGAGCGCTATATAATGCAGGGACTAACTGAATTATGTCCCCTATAGCTGCTATAATATTTACTGCGCCTAAATTTAGTGCCCCCCCTCTCTTTTTTACCCTTTTCTGTAGTGTAGACTGCAGGGGAGAGCCAGGGAGTTTCCTTCCAGCGGAGCTGTGAGGGAGAAATGGCGCCAGTGTGCTGAAGGAGATAGCTCCGCCCCTTTTTCGCGGACTTTTCTCCCGCTTTTTTAAGGATTCTGGCAGGGGTAATTATCACATATATAGCCTCTGGGGCTATATATTGTGATTGTTTTGCCAGCCAAGGTGTTTTTATTGCTGCTCAGGGTGCCCCCCCCCCAGCGCCCTGCACCCTCAGTGACCGGAGTGTGAAGTGTGTATGAGGAGCAATGGCGCACAGCTGCAGTGCTGTGCGCTACCTTGGTGAAGACAGAAGTCTTCATGCCGCCGATTTTCCGGACTTCTTCTTGCTTCTGGCTCTGTAAGGGGGACGGCGGCGCGGCTCCAGGACCGAACACCACGGCCAGTTCCATGCGGTCGATCCCTCTGGAGCTAATGGTGTCCAGTAGCCTAAGAAGCCCAAGCTAGCTGCAAGCAGGTAGGTTCGCTTCTTCTCCCCTTAGTCCCTCGTTGCAGTGAGCCTGTTGCCAGCAGGTCTCACTGTAAAATAAAAAACCTAAAATATACTTTCTTTCTTAGAGCTCAGGAGAGCCCCTAGTGTGCATCCAGCTCGGCCGGGCACAAAAATCTAACTGAGGCTTGGTGGAGGGTCATAGTGGGAGGAGCCAGTGCACACCAGGTAGTCTAAAAGCTTTCTTTTAGTTGTGCCCAGACTCCTGCGGAGCCGCTATTCCCCATGGTCCTTACGGAGTTCCCAGCATCCACTAGGACGTCAGAGAAATATATATATATATATATCCATGCCCGGAATTACAGACGAGGCGGCACTCCATCGGTCTTATATGAAAACTTAAAAGTGATTTATTGCTCCATAGGGCACCGTTTCAAGGCTGTGCAGCCTTTTCGTCAGGGCGTGATATACCACGCCCTGACAAAAAGGCTGCACAGTCTTGAAACGGTGCCCTATGGAGCAATAAATCACTTTTATGTTTTCATATAAGACCGATGGAGTGCCGCCTCGTCTGTAATTCCGGACATGGACACTAGAGATGAGCAGGTTCGGTTCCTCGGAATCCGAACCCCCCCGAACTTCAGCCTTTTTACACGGGTCCGAGGCAGACTCGGATCTTCCCGCCTTGCTCGGTTAACCCGAGCGCGCCCGAACGTCATCATCCCGCTGTCGGATTCTCGCGAGGCTCGTATTCTATCGCGAGACTCAGATTCTATATAAGGAGCCGCGCGTCGCCGCCATTTTCACACGTGCATTGAGATTGATAGGGAGAGGACGTGGCTGGCGTCCTCTCCGTTTAGATAGAGAGTGAGACACTTGATTTACTAGTAATTTAATTTTAGTAATTTTGGGGAGCTTTAGGACTGGAGTACTCAGAGAGTGCAGAGTTTTGCTGATAGTTATACTAGTGACCACCAGTTTTATTTATTATTTAAAATCCGTTCTCTGCCTGAAAAAAAACTATACACAGTCACATACCATATCTGTGCTCAGCCTCAGTGTGCTGCATGATTGATAATATCATCTATGTATATCTGACTGTGCTGAGTGCTCACTGCTCACACAGCTTAATTGTGGGGGAGACTGGGGAGCAGTTATAGCAGGAGTACATAACAGTGCACACTTTTGCTGCCAGTGTGACTGACCAGTGACCACCAGTATATTGTCTGCCTGAAAAAGTTAAACACTCGTGTGGTGGTTTTTTTTTTTTTATTCTATAAACGCATTCTGCTGACAGACAGTGTCCAGCAGGTCCGTCATTCATTATATTATAATATATACCTGCAGTAGTGATATATATATATTTTTTATATCATTATCATCCAGTCTATACTAGCAGACGCAGTACGGTAGTCCACGGCTGTAGCTACCTCTGTGTCGGCAGTGCTCGTCCATAATTGTATACCTACCTGTGGTGGGTTTTTTTTTTCTATCTTCTTCATACTAGTAGTTTAGGAGTCTGCTGACAGTGTCCAGCAGGTCCGTCATTATATAATATATACCTGTCCTGCAGTAGTGATATATATATATTTTGTTTATATCATTATCATCCAGTCTATACTAGCAGACGCAGTACGGTAGTCCACGGCTGTAGCTACCTCTGTGTCGGCAGTGCTCGTCCATAATTGTTTACCTACCTGTGGTGGTTTTTTTTTTTTTTTTCTATCTTCTTCATACTAGTAGTTTAGGAGTCTGCTGACAGTGTCCAGCAGGTCCGTCATTATATAATATATACCTGTCCTGCAGTAGTGATATATATATATATTTTTTATATCATTATCATCCAGTCTATACTAGCAGACGCAGTACGGTAGTCCACGGCTGTAGCTACCTCTGTGTCGGCAGTGCTCGTCCATAATTGTATACCTACCTGTGGTGGGTTTTTTTTTTTTCTATCTTCTTCATACTAGTAGTTTAGGAGTCTGCTGACAGTGTCCAGCAGGTCCGTCATTATATAATATATACCTGTCCTGCAGTAGTGATATATATATATATTTTTTATATCATTATCATCCAGTCTATACTAGCAGACGCAGTACGGTAGTCCACGGCTGTAGCTACCTCTGTGTCGGCAGTCGTTCGTCCATAATTGTATACCTACCTGTGGTGGGGTTTTTTTTTCTATCTTCTTCATACTAGTAGTTTAGGAGTCTGCTGACAGTGTCCAGCAGGTCCGTCATTATATAATATATACCTGTCCTGCAGTAGTGATATATATATATTTTTTATATCATTATCATCCAGTCTATACTAGCAGACGCAGTACGGTAGTCCACGGCTGTAGCTACCTCTGTGTCGGCAGTGCTCGTCCATAATTGTATACCTACCTGTGGTGGTTTTTTTTTTTCTATCTTCTTCATACTAGTAGTTTAGGAGTCTGCTGACAGTGTCCAGCAGGTCCGTCATTATATAATATATACCTGTCCTGCAGTAGTGATATATATATATTTTTTTTTTATATCATTATCATCCAGTCTATACTAGCAGACGCAGTATGGTAGTCCACGGCTGTAGCTACCTCTGTGTCGGCAGTCACTCGTCATCCACAAGTATACTAGTATCCATCCATCTCCATTGTTTACCTGAGGTGCCTTTTAGTTGTGCCTATTAAAATATGGAGAACAAAAATGTTGAGGTTCCAAAAATAGGGAAAGATCAAGATCGACTTCCACCTCGTGCTGAAGCTGCTGCCACTAGTCATGGCTGAGACGATGAAATGCCATCAACGTCGTCTGCCAAGGCCGATGCCCAATGTCATAGTACAGAGCATGTAAAATCCAAAACACCAAATATCAGTAAAAAAAGGACTCAAAAATCTAAAATAAAATCGTCGGGGGAGAAGCGTAAACTTGCCAATATGCCATTTACCACACGGAGTGGCAAGGAACGGCTGAGGCCCTGGCCTATGTTCATGGCTAGTGGTTCAGCTTCACATGAGGATGGAAGCACTCAGCCTCTCGCTAGAAAAATGAAAAGACTTAAGCTGGCAAAAGCACAGCAAAGAACTGTGCGTTCTTCGAAATCACAAATCCACAAGGAGAGTCCAATTGTGTCGGTTGCGATGCCTGACCTTCCCAACACTGGACGTGAAGAGCATGCGCCTTCCACCATTTGCACGCCCCCTGCAAGTGCTGGAAGGAGCACCCGCAGTCCAGTTCCTGATAGTCAGATTGAAGATGTCAGTGTTGAAGTACACCAGGATGAGGAGGATATGGGTGTTGCTGGCGCTGGGGAGGAAATTGACCAGGAGGATTCTGATGGTGAGGTGGTTTGTTTAAGTCAGGCACCCGGGGAGACACCTGTTGTCCGTGGGAGGAATATGGCCATTGACATGCCTGGTGAAAATACCAAAAAAATCAGCTCTTCGGTGTGGAAGTATTTCAACAGAAATGCGGACAACATTTGTCAAGCCGTGTGTTGCCTTTGTCAAGCTGTAATAAGTAGGGGTAAGGACGTTAACCACCTCGGAACATCCTCCCTTATACGTCACCTGCAGCGCATTCATCATAAGTCAGTGACAAGTTCAAAAACTTTGGGTGACAGCGGAAGCAGTCCACTGACCAGTAAATCCCTTCCTCTTGTAACCAAGCTCATGCAAACCACCCCACCAACTCCCTCAGTGTCAATTTCCTCCTTCCCCAGGAATGCCAATTGTCCTGCAGGCCATGTCACTGGCAATTCTGACGAGTCCTCTCCTGCCTGGGATTCCTCCGATGCATCCTTGCCTGTAACGCCTACTGCTGCTGGCGCTGCTGTTGTTGCTGCTGGGAGTCGATGGTCATCCCAGAGGGGAAGTCGTAAGACCACTTTTACTACTTCCACCAAGCAATTGACTGTCCAACAGTCCTTTGCGAGGAAGATGAAATATCACAGCAGTCATCCTGCTGCAAAGCGGATAACTGAGGCCTTGGCATCCTGGGCGGTGAGAAACGTGGTTCCGGTATCCATCATTACTGCAGAGCCAACTATAGACTTGTTTGAGGTACTGTGTCCCCGGTACCAAATACCATCTAGGTTCCATTTCTCTAGGCAGGCGATACCGAAAATGTACACAGACCTCAGAAAAAGACTCACCAGTGTCCTAAAAAATGCAGTTGTACCCAATGTCCACTTAACCACGGACATGTGGACAAGTGGAGCAGGGCATACTCAGGACTATATGACTGTGACAGCCCACTGGGTAGATGTATGGACTCCCGCCGCAAGAACAGCAGCGGCGGCACCAGTAGCAGCATCTCGCAAACGCCAACTCTTTCCTAGGCAGGCTACACTTTGTATCACCGCTTTCCAGAATACGCACACAGCTAAAAACCTCTTACGGCAACTGAGGAAGATCATCGCAGAATGGCTTACCCCAATTGGACTCTCCTGTGGATTTGTGGCATCGGACAACGCCAGCAATATTGTGTGTGCATTAAATATGGGCAAATTCCAGCACGTCCCATGTTTTGCACATACCTTGAATTTGGTGGTGCAGAATTATTTAAAAAACGAGAGGGTCGTGCAAGAGATGCTGTCGGTGGCCAGAAGAATTGCGGCACACTGTCGGCGTACAGGCACCACGTACAGAAGACTGGAGCACCACCAAAAACGCCTGAACCTGCCCTGCCATCATCTGAAGCAAGAAGTGGTAACGAGGTGGAATTCAACCCTCTATATGCTTCAGAGGTTGGAGGAGCAGCAAAAGGCCATTCAAGCCTATACAACTGAGCACGATATAGGAGGTGGAATGCACCTGTCTCAAGCGCAGTGGAGAATGATTTCAACGTTGTGCAAGGTTCTGCAACCTTTTGAACTTGCCACACGTGAAGTCAGTTCAGACACTGCCAGCCTGAGTCAGGTCATTCCCCTCATCAGGCTTTTGCAGAAGAAGCTGGAGACATTGAAGGAGGAGCTAACACAGAGCGATTCCGCTAGGCATGTGGGACTTGTGGATGGAGCCCTTAATTCGCTTAACAAGGATTCACGGGTGGTCAATCTGTTGAAATCAGAGCACTACATTTTGGCCACCGTGCTCGATCCTAGATTTAAAACCTACCTTGGATCTCTCTTTCCGGCAGACACAAGTCTGCAGGGGTTCAAAGAACTGCTGGTGAGAAAATTGTCAAGTCAAGCGGAACGCGACCTGTCAACATCTCCTCCTTCACATTCTCCCGCAACTGGGGGTGCGAGGAAAAGGCTCAGAATTCCGAGCTCACCCGCTGGCGGTGATGCAGGGCAGTCTGGAGCGACTGCTGATGCTGACATCTGGTCCGGACTGAAGGACCTGCCAACGATTACGGACATGTCGTCTACTGTCACTGCATATGATTCTCTCCCCATTGAAAGAATGGTGGAGGATTATATGAGTGACCGCATCCAAGTAGGCACGTCAGACAGTCCGTACTTATACTGGCAGGAAAAAGAGGCAATTTGGAGGCCCTTGCACAAACTGGCTTTATTCTACCTAAGTTGCCCTCCCACAAGTGTGTACTCCGAAAGAGTGTTTAGTGCCGCCGCTCACCTTGTCAGCAATCGGCGTACGAGGTTACATCCAGAAAATGTGGTGAAGATGATGTTCATTAAAATGAATTATAATCAATTCCTCCGTGGAGACATTCACCAGCAGCAATTGCCTCCACAAAGTACACAGGGAGCTGAGATGGTGGATTCCAGTGGGGACAAATTGATAATCTGTGAGGAGGGGGATGTACACGGTGATATATCGGAGGATGATGATGAGGTGGACATCTTGCCTCTGTAGAGCCAGTTTGTGCAAGGAGAGATTAATTGCTTCTTTTTTGGTGGGGGTCCAAACCAACCCGTCATTTCAGTCACAGTCGTGTGGCAGACCCTGTCACTGAAATGATGGGTTGGTTAAAGTGTGCATGTCCTGTTTATACAACATAAGGGTGGGTGGGAGGGCCCAAGGACAATTCCATCTTGCACCTCTTTTTTCTTTCATTTTTCTTTGCGTCATGTGCTGTTTGGGGAGTGTTTTTTGGAAGGGCCAGCCTGCGTGACACTGCAGTGCCACTCCTAGATGGGCCAGGTGTTTGTGTCGGCCACTAGGGTCGCTTAGCTTACTCACACAGCTACCTCATTGCGCCTCTTTTTTTCTTTGCGTCATGTGCTGTTTGGGGAGTATTTTTTGGAAGGGCCATCCTGCCTGACACTGAAGTGCCACTCCTAGATGGGACAGGTGTTTGTGTCGGCCACTTGGGTCGCTGAGCTTAGTCACACAGCTACCTCATTGCGCCTCTTTTTTTCTTTGCGTCATGTGCTGTTTGGGGAGTGTTTTTTGGAAGGGCCATCCTGCGTGACACTGCAGTGCCACTCCTAGATGGGCCAGGTGTTTGTGTCGGCCACTAGGGTCGCTTAGCTTACTCACACAGCTACCTCATTGCGCCTCTTTTTTTTCTTCTTTGCGTCATGTGCTGTTTGGGGAGTATTTTTTGGAAGGGCCATCCTGCCTGACACTGCAGTGCCACTCCTAGATGGGCCAGGTGTTTGTGTCGGCCACTTGGGTCGCTGAGCTTAGTCACACAGCTACCTCATTGCGCCTCTTTTTTTCTTTGCGTCATGTGCTGTTTGGGGAGTGTTTTTTGGAAGGGCCATCCTGCGTGACACTGCAGTGACACTCCTAGATGGGCCAGGTGTTTGTGTCGGCCACTTGGGTCGCTGAGCTTAGTCATCCAGCGACCTCGGTGCAAATTTTAGGACTAAAAATAATATTGTGAGGTGTGAGGTGTTCAGAATAGACTGAAAATGAGTGGAAATTATGGTTATTGAGGTTAATAATACTTTGGGATCAAAATGACCCCCAAATTCTATGATTTAAGCTGTTTTTTAGGGTTTTTTAAAAAAACACCCGAATCCAAAACACACCCGAATCCGACAAAAAAAATTCGGTGAGGTTTTGCCAAAACGCGTTCGAACCCAAAACACGGCCGCGGAACCGAACCCAAAACCAAAACACAAAACCCGAAAAATTTCCGGTGCACATCTCTAGATGTTAATCCATAGTGATGTTAATCCCTAATCCTATGGATTAACGTCATTTTGACCATATTCGTTGTCTCTGAGTGCCGTTTGTTCCTGGACACATGTATTAATTCCAGGAGGGCACCTCGGCAGTCGTACTACTGAACCTACTACTGAACCCAGGGTGCCAATCTACACAGTATGTATATATATATATATATACATATATATATATAGTCCTCCAGGAACAAACGGCACTCAGAGACAACGAATATCGTCAAAATGACGTTAATCCATAGGATTAGGGATTAACATCACTATGGATTAACATCACTTTGATCATATTTGTTGTCTCTGAGTGCCGTTTGTTTCTGGAGGGCTATTGCACATATATCTGGCACCGAAACAAGTTGTCATTATTAGAGATGAGCGGGTTCGGTTCCTCTGAATCCGAACCCGCCCGAACTTCAGGTTTTTTACACGGGTCCGAGCAGGCTCGGATCTTCCCGCCTTGCTCGGCTAACCCGAGCGCGCCCGAACGTCATCATCACGCTGTCGGATTCTCGCGAGGCTCGGATTCTATCGCGAGACTCGGATTCTATATAAGGAGCCGCGCGTCGCCGCCATTTTCACACGTGCATTGAGAGTCATAGGGAGAGGACGTGGCTGGCGTCCTCTCCGTTTAGAGAAGAGAGAGACACAGTATTTTGGGGAGCATTATTAGGAGGAGTACTACTATACTGTATACTACTATACTACTTGCTGAAGTGATATTTATAGATTAGATAATAGATAGTGTGACTGTAAGAGTATTATCTGACTTGTGGGGGAGACACTGACAGTGGGGAGCAGTTAGAGTCTGAGAGCAGGACTCAGGAGTACATATAACGTACAGTGCACACTTTTGCTGCCAGAGTCAGTGCCACACTGCCATTGTTGTGACCACACTGACCACCAGTATAATAATATATTTTGTGATTGTCTGCTTAGGCCTCGGAGTACTAGTTGCAAGTTGCAACGTGACCTGAAGTGACCACCAGTTTAATAATCAATCACCACCAGTTTAATATATATATATATATATATATATATAATTGTATATAATATATATATATATATATATATATAATATTGTATACCACCTACCCGTGTTTTTTTTTTTTTCATTCTTCTTTATACATACTACTATAGTAGCTTACTGTAGCAGTCTGCGGTGCTGTGCTGACCTGACAGTGTCCAGCAGGTCCGTCATCAGTCATTACATAATAAATATATATAGTACCTGTCCGGCTGCAGTACTAGTGATATTATATTGATTTCATCTCATTATCAATAATTTATCATCCAGTCTAGACTCTATATTAGCAGCAGACACAGTACGTTAGTCCACGGCTGTAGCTACCTCTGTGTCGGCACTCGGCAGTCCATCCATAATTGTATACCACCTACCCGTGGTTTTTTTTTTTTCTTTCTTCTTTGTACATACTACTATAGAGTATAGTAGCTTACTGTAGCAGTCTGCGGTGCTGCTGAGCTGACAGTGTCCAGCAGGTCCGTCATCAGTCATCATTACCTAATAAATATATTATCTACCTGTCCGGCTGCAGTACTAGTGATATTATATATACATACATATATATATTGATTTCATCTCATTATCAATCATCCAGTCTATATTAGCAGCAGACACAGTACGTTAGTCCACGGCTGTAGCTACCTCTGTGTCGGCACTCGGCAGTCCATCCATAATTGTATACCACCTACCCGTGGTTTTTTTTTTTCTTTCTTCTTTGTACATACTACTATAGTATAGTAGCTTACTGTAGCAGTCTGCGGTGCTGCTGAGCTGACAGTGTCCAGCAGGTCCGTCATCAGTCATCATTACCTAATAAATATATTATCTACCTGTCCGGCTGCAGTACTAGTGATATTATATATACATACATATATATATATATTGATTTCATCTCATTATCAATCATCCAGTCTATATTAGCAGCAGACACAGTACGTTAGTCCACGGCTGTAGCTACCTCTGTGTCGGCACTCGGCAGTCCATCCATAATTGTATACCACCTACCCGTGGTTTTTTTTTTTCTTTCTTCTTTGTACATACTACTATAGTATAGTAGCTTACTGTAGCAGTCTGCGGTGCTGCTGAGCTGACAGTGTCCAGCAGGTCCGTCATCAGTCATCATTACCTAATAAATATATTATCTACCTGTCCGGCTGCAGTACTAGTGATATTATATATACATACATATATATATATTGATTTCATCTCATTATCATCCAGTTTATATTAGCAGCAGACACAGTACGGTAGTCCACGGCTGTAGCTACCTCTGTGTCGGCACTCGGCAGTCCATCCATAATTGTATACCACCTACCCGTGGTTTTTTTTTTTCTTTCTTCTTTGTACATACTACTATAGTATAGTAGCTTACTGTAGCAGTCTGCGGTGCTGCTGAGCTGACAGTGTCCAGCAGGTCCGTCATCAGTCATCATTACCTAATAAATATATTATCTACCTGTCCGGCTGCAGTACTAGTGATATTATATATACATACATATATATATTGATTTCATCTCATTATCAATCATCCAGTCTATATTAGCAGCAGACACAGTACGTTAGTCCACGGCTGTAGCTACCTCTGTGTCGGCACTCGGCAGTCCATCCATAATTGTATACCACCTACCCGTGGTTTTTTTTTTTTCTTTCTTCTTTGTACATACTACTATAGTATAGTAGCTTACTGTAGCAGTCTGCGGTGCTGCTGAGCTGACAGTGTCCAGCAGGTCCGTCATCAGTCATCATTACCTAATAAATATATTATCTACCTGTCCGGCTGCAGTACTAGTGATATTATATATACATACATATATATATATTGATTTCATCTCATTATCATCCAGTCTATATTAGCAGCAGACACAGTACGGTAGTCCACGGCTGTAGCTACCTCTGTGTCGGCACTCGGCAGTCCATCCATAAGTATACTAGTATCCATCCATCTCCATTGTTTACCTGAGGTGCCTTTTAGTTGTGCCTATTAAAATATGGAGAACAAAAATGTTGAGGTTCCAAAATTAGGGAAAGATCAAGATCCACTTCCACCTCGTGCTGAAGCTGCTGCCACTAGTCATGGCCGAGACGATGAAATGCCAGCAACGTCGTCTGCCAAGGCCGATGCCCAATGTCATAGTACAGAGCATGTCAAATCCAAAACACCAAATATCAGTAAAAAAAGGACTCCAAAACCTAAAATAAAATTGTCGGAGGAGAAGCGTAAACTTGCCAATAAGCCATTTATCACACGGAGTGGCAAGGAACGGCTGAGGCCCTGGCCTATGTTCATGGCTAGTGGTTCAGCTTCACATGAGGATGGAAGCACTCAGCCTCTCGCTAGAAAACTGAAAAGACTCAAGCTGGCAGGAGCACCCGCAGTCCAGTTCCTGATAGTCAGATTGAAGATGTCAGTGTTGAAGTACACCAGGATGAGGAGGATATGGGTGTTGCTGGCGCTGGGGAGGAAATTGACCAGGAGGATTCTGATGGTGAGGTGGTTTGTTTAAGTCAGGCACCCGGGGAGACACCTGTTGTCCGTGGGAGGAATAGGGCCATTGACATGCCTGGTCAAAATACAAAAAAAATCAGCTCTTCGGTGTGGAAGTATTTCACCAGAAATGCGGACAACATTTGTCAAGCCGTGTGTTGCCTTTGTCAAGCTGTAATAAGTAGGGGTAAGGACGTTAACCACCTCGGAACATCCTCCCTTATACGTCACCTGCAGCGCATTCATAATAAGTCAGTGACAAGTTCAAAAACTTTGGGTGACAGCGGAAGCAGTCCACTGACCAGTAAATCCCTTCCTCTTGTAACCAAGCTCACGCAAACCACCCCACCAACTCCCTCAGTGTCAATTTCCTCCTTACCCAGGAATGCCAATAGTCCTGCAGGCCATGTCACTGGCAATTCTGACGAGTCCTCTCCTGCCTGGGATTCCTCCGATGCATCCTTGAGTGTAATGCCTACTGCTGCTGGCGCTGCTGTTGTTGCTGCTGGGAGTCGATCGTCATCCCAGAGGGGAAGTCGTAAGCCCACTTGTACTACTTCCAGTAAGCAATTGACTGTCCAACAGTCCTTTGCGAGGAAGATGAAATATCACAGCAGTCATCCTGCTGCAAAGCGGATAACTGAGGCCTTGACAACTATGTTGGTGTTAGACGTGCGTCCGGTATCCGCCGTTAGTTCACAGGGAACTAGACAATTTATTGAGGCAGTGTGCCCCCGTTACCAAATACCATCTAGGTTCCACTTCTCTAGGCAGGCGATACCGAGAATGTACACGGACGTCAGAAAAAGACTCACCAGTGTCCTAAAAAATGCAGTTGTACCCAATGTCCACTTAACCACGGACATGTGGACAAGTGGAGCAGGGCAGGGTCAGGACTATATGACTGTGACAGCCCACTGGGTAGATGTATGGACTCCCGCCGCAAGAACAGCAGCGGCGGCACCAGTAGCAGCATCTCGCAAACGCCAACTCTTTCCTAGGCAGGCTACGCTTTGTATCACCGCTTTCCAGAATACGCACACAGCTGAAAACCTCTTACGGCAACTGAGGAAGATCATCGCGGAATGGCTTACCCCAATTGGACTCTCCTGTGGATTTGTGGCATCGGACAACGCCAGCAATATTGTGTGTGCATTAAATATGGGCAAATTCCAGCACGTCCCATGTTTTGCACATACCTTGAATTTGGTGGTGCAGAATTTTTAAAAAAACGACAGGGGCGTGCAAGAGATGCTGTCGGTGGCCAGAAGAATTGCGGGACACTTTCGGCGTACAGGCACCACGTACAGAAGACTGGAGCACCACCAAAAACTACTGAACCTGCCTTGCCATCATCTGAAGCAAGAAGTGGTAACGAGGTGGAATTCAACCCTCTATATGCTTCAGAGGTTGGAGGAGCAGCAAAGGGCCATTCAAGCCTATACAATTGAGCACAATATAGGAGGTGGAATGCACCTGTCTCAAGCGCAGTGGAGAATGATTTCAACGTTGTGCAAGGTTCTGATGCCCTTTGAACTTGCCACACGTGAAGTCAGTTCAGACACTGCCAGCCTGAGTCAGGTCATTCCCCTCATCAGGCTTTTGCAGAAGAAGCTGGAGACATTGAAGGAGGAGCTAACACGGAGCGATTCCGCTAGGCATGTGGGACTTGTGGATGGAGCCCTTAATTCGCTTAACAAGGATTCACGGGTGGTCAATCTGTTGAAATCAGAGCACTACATTTTGGCCACCGTGCTCGATCCTAGATTTAAAGCCTACCTTGGATCTCTCTTCCGGCAGACACAAGTCTGCTGGGGTTCAAAGACCTGCTGGTGACAAAATTGTCAAGTCAAGCGGAACGCAACCTGTCAACATCTCCTCCTTCACATTCTCCCGCAACTGGGGGTGCGAGGAAAAGGCTCAGAATTCCGAGCCCACTCGCTGGCGGTGATGCAGGGCAGTCTGGAGCGACTGCTGATGCTGACATCTGGTCCGGACTGAAGGACCTGACAACGATTACGGACATGTCGTCTACTGTCACTGCATATGATTCTCTCACCATTGAAAGAATGGTGGAGGATTATATGAGTGACCGCATCCAAGTAGGCACGTCACACAGTCCGTACTTATACTGGCAGGAAAAAGAGGCAATTTGGAGGCCCTTGCACAAACTGGCTTTATTCTACCTAAGTTGCCCTCCCACAAGTGTGTACTCCGAAAGAGTGTTTAGTGCCGCCGCTCAC